>NC_133479.1:9500673-9539038 GCF_025370935.1 Choristoneura fumiferana | reverse complement strand
AAAAAAAAATCAAAAAAATAAAAATCATTTATTCAGTAAATAGGCCGCAATGGCACTTTTACACGTCATTTTTTAAAACTACCAGCGCTTTCGGAAAGACCATCATTGCCAAGAAGAATGCGCCGCAAGAAACTTGGCAGAAAGTCATTTTTTCAACATAAAATAATTACAAATAAAATACTTAAAATACAGTATACAATGAAATAAAAGAAAATACAAAATAATAATAATAATAATACAGGGATGTATGGGGTCCCTTAGTTACAAAACTAAACTCTAACTATAATCTACGTTCAGTGGAAGTGTAGACTGCTTCCACCGTCATAAATTAAAAATAAATAATAATTATAATAATAATAATTTAATTCTGAAATTTACATTTCAGGTCAAGTAACCATTAAACTTTTGGATTCCGAAGGCAAGCTCACGTCTGCCGCCCCAAAGTTAGCTCACACGAACTCATGTCATGCTCTGAAAGCAGAGCGGTACCGAGTGCATGGTATTGCTTCCGTTCCCATAAGCTCTATGGGATCGTCTTGGGAGCTTCGACGTCGCGGGCCTGTGACTAGAAATTAAACTAAAAATATACACGTTAAAATCCATAAGCTTAACAATATACAGCCTTAAATATAGCAAGGGGATGTATAAAGTCCCTGAGTTAATAATAAAATTACTATATAGCAAGGGGATGTAGAAAGTCCCTGAGTTAACAATAAATAAAATTCCTAATCTAAATAATTCAGAGATGTATATAGTCTCTGAATGTCAAAGTAAACTAATTTAATTAACCAAATTATACAATCTTCAGAGGTGTAAAAAGCCTCCAATGTCAAAAACTTAAAATAATTATTAAAATAAAGAAATGGAGATGTATAAGGTCTCCAAATGTCAAACCAATAAATATTTTTAAATTAAATTCTGCAACGTGGACAACGGCAACAGAACCAGAAACTAGACACGAAATGCGCCGGGACACTGCCAAGTCACACTTCACAACACTTATTTATACACCGACATAAAAACACACACATACACAAACACGAATACATCACATCACACATCAACATCCTAATTTCATCGGCTTTCAGTTTAGGCCATGTCGCATCATCACATAAGTACTCCTCAACTTTATAGTAAGCTTTCTTCAGAGTGCACTCTTTATGTATTTTTAAAAGAGTTGTGTGGCAATTTCCATGCTTCTACAGGAACTTTATTGTAAAATCTCACACAGTTTCCCACAAAAGATTTGCTTACTTTCCGTAAACGGAATTTTGGAACGGCAAGCTTGTGCTTATTACGAGTATTGATATCATGTACGTCTGACACTTTTTTAAAGGACTCGATATTCTTGTGTGTATACAATATCACATCATGTATATACTGTGAAGCTACTGTGAGGATGTTTATCTCCTTGAAGCGTTCTCTTAGTGAATCTCGGAGCCAAGGTTGTAGATAGACCGACTGCCCTCTTCTGTAGAATGAAGATATTTCTATGTCGGCTGCCTTGCCCCAAATCAGCATACCATAACATTATGCTGTGAAAATAACTGAAATAAACTAGCCGGGCAGTTTCAACGTTGGTAAATTGTCTGATTCTTCGTACAGCATAGGGGCAGAGCTCAATCTACCCAGCAAGACCAGAAATATGCGGGCTCCATTGTAAATTACGATCCAACGTAAGACCAAGAAAACAGTCTCATGCACAAGTTTCAGATTCTCTCCGTTTAAGGAAATAGTTGTTTCAAACTGTCTCACATTAGGCAACGAAAATTTATACACTTAGTTTTAGCTGCATTTAGTAATAAATTGTTAGCGGTGAACCAGTTTAGCGCCTCTGCTAAAGTCTCATGATGTGGTTGGATCTTCTTGTTGCCTGTTACTTTGAATATCAAAGAAGTATCATCTGCAAACAATACTATGTTACATTTCTGTTCTAGCAAGTGGGCAGGTCATTTTATATATACTAGAAAGAGAAATGGACCCAAAATGGAGCCTTGTGGAACTCCAAGCTTCACGCTGAGCCAGCTGACTGCGTTCTATTTTATGTCCACTTTTTGAATTCTTTGGCTGAGATAAGACTTAACCAGGTAAGTGCTTTAGCTGAAAGTCCATAGTGTTGAAGTTTGCGGATAAGCGTCTCATGCTCACGCAATCGAAGGCCTTGGAGAGGTCGCAAAATATTCCTATTGCATCTTGCGAATTTTCCCATGCATCATAAATGTACTTCATGAGACTTGCGGCTGCATCTGTTGTCGAACGGCCTTTTGTGAAAACCGAATTGCTGACTGTGTAGTAGGTTGTTTACATTGAAGTGACGAAGCAGCTGGTTAAGCATGATCTTTTCAAACACTTTACTCAGCACAGGCAGCACAGATATCGGGACGAAAGTTGCCAGGATCAGATGAGCTCCCAGCTTTAAACAATGGAATCACTTTTGCTATATTTCATTAAGTCCGGAAACACACCATCATCAATGCACTTATTAAATATTTCAGCGGCTAGGTACGGTGCCACAATATGGATGACAGATTGCATAACTCGAACAGAAATACCCAAAGCTATTCCTCCGTATTCTTCAGTTTTAAAGATTCAAAAGTCTTTAATAATTTCTTCAGAGTTAGTATGTTGAAAATCAAAATTCAGACGTTTATCCTTCGCAATTTCATTTAGATAAGAACTAGCCAGCACAGTGGAAGACTTTAGATCGCGAGTCGTATTTACAGCAATATCTGATAAAAAATTTTCAAAAGCACCCGCCACTTCTAAACACTGTACAAGTCAATATTCTATCATAGGCGGCCACTTTTATTGGAATTACAATTACGGGGCTTAGATTTACCTGTTTCTGAATTTATTACATTCCATACAGCTTTTACTTTATTTTCAGCGGATTTAACTTTATTACTAAGATAATCAGCCTTGGCAGCAATACATACGTTTTAAATAATGGAGAATATTTTCTAACGTAGTCAAATAAAGGAGGGGTCTTGACTGGACTTTTCATTTCATAAAGTTCGTAAAGCCTAGTTCTACTCTTATGTATTCCCACCGTGGCCCAGTCACTAAACTTTGCCTTGTTACCGTTTCTCAATTGAAGATTCTTAATGTGAAAACTTTTTCGAACTTTCGATTAATTACTGTGACAGGTTCTTATATAGGACGTTAGGATCACTTCCTCCATGTAAGGCTCAGGTAACGCTGTTGATAATATTTTCCTTTAATTTTTTCTACACGGGCTTCTGTAATGGTCTGTAGGTTATTACTCGATCATTTGACTGTTTAAGTATTGTAAACAGGCTTTTTGGCCGCTGTGATCGGAATTAAAACAGTTTATTATTTCCTTGTCCATAGCATCACACTTGCAGAAAATATTATCTAAACATGTAGCTGTGTTAGCCGTCACTCTCGTTGGTTCCTCAAAAAGATGAAACAAGTTAAATGATTTAAATAAATTCAAAAGTCTTCCAGAATATCTATTTGCCGAGTCTAGTAAATTCACATTAAAATCTCCACATACGATGACAGATTTACTACTAGCAAAAACTTGTTTCAAAGCATCTTCCATCACGGGTTCGAACTGACAAAAGTCTGAGGACGCGGCCTATATACACATAATATGATGTGATTCTCTAATTCAACACACAAATTTCAATAACTCGTACAATGGACAGCTGAACTACATTTTTTAGTTCTTTGCTCTTGTAATCTTCCTTAACAATAATCATAGAGCCTCCATGTATAGCCGATTTTCTAGTAAAGGAGCTGGCGATTCTATAATTAAAATATTCAATAATAGTTCATGATAGTTTTAACCAGGCTCAGGATGGTTTTTACTCCGGAATATTTCCCGCACGATAGCGATAAACGAATTATACGCAGACGGAGTCGCAAGCAACCAGCTAGTTTATAATATTAGTTGGATGTAGAATCAGTTGAGGAACGTACGTTGCTCCTCCGCTGTCTCAGATCGCGTCAGTTAAAGCAGCGCCCGCGGCGGCGCGCACACGAACGCTATCATCAAAAGGACCTTCCCTCGAGACAGACGACCGTCTAACGGCCGTGTGATGGTCGAATGCCTGCGGAATGTGTAAGACGTTATCGCTGTCCTACTTTACACGTTTTCGACTAAAAACAATTTCAATTCATTTAATTTAATTTTTTTTACAAATTTATTAGTGTCAATTGTATTGAATTTATTATCATTTAAAGTAATATACTTTAAGTGATATAATCAAACAAGTAATGAACAAAGAAGACAGGAAGACAAGAAATGAATTCAAAATTAGAAAATATGTATTTGTCATAATATCAGTCGAAGGCATAGTTCCTAAGAGACAAGTAGCGTTTCCGCGTCGAATAGCCGGCTCAAACGTTGGCCAAAAAACTGCCTGCTTTCTGATCACCAGTCGTTTCTACCAGGCGCGAAGAAATCTCTTTTACTAGTTCCTTCGCGTCTTGACCTCATGGACTTACTTTCTACCCTAAACGGTGCAAATACGTAACTTTGCCCTGTACAGGCATATTTGCGCCATTATTGAGGCCGTATTTGAGGCCGCCGCACATGCTCGGGTAGAAGTGGCAACGCAGAGAAATAAATGTTGTGTCAATTTTTATGGCTAGTTTTACCTGTCAAAAGCGATGCAAGCGTTCGTCATTGACGCACCGATGCCACTGTAAGCGCCCATCAAGGCAAATATCTGGCATCCTATGTCACCAGCGGCAAAACCTTTCATGGCGCTGTTATAGATAAAAATGGGCGCCTTGGCCATCATTATGAAGTCGAATATGGCCAGTTGCAATATCAAAAGGTTGCTGGACGTCCGGAGACTTTTGGTCCTGCAAAGGAAAGCTAGACATTATCTGCCTGCTCTTACGTCGTTTAAAACGAGAGGTTATGTTTTATTCTCATAATGATAATTTTTAGCTGACTTCAAAAAATGAGGGTTATCAATTCGGTTGTATTTTTAACCGGCTTCAAAAAAAGAAGGAGGTTATCTATTCGGTTGTTTTTTTTTTAAATGTTTTTTGCCTCAGAACTCCATCATTTATGAACCGATTTAATTTTTTTTTGCGTTCGTTTAGGCCTTCAATTAGGCCCCATAAGCACCAAATTAGGATCTGATCGAGGGAACTCTTCAAATATTGTAGGGACACCTATGGTAATTTGGATATATTTAGCAGTAACTCGTGCATTTGCTTTTGAAAATCACTATTTGGTGAAGTGGAACTGATGATGAAGACCACATTTGACCAACTCTAAGAGCTACTACTCAATAACAAGTACTTCACGTGTTGAATTTCAATTACTTTACCACAGTTTGCTAAGCAATTTATGCTCGTCGTAATGCATTTGGTAAAATGGAACGGGTGTGCAGCACCAGGACTCCTCAATAACGAACGTCTCTGCATCAGAAAAAGCAATCTTTCGTAAAAGGTGTCGAGCAGTTGACATTAAACTATTGTATCTTAGATTATATACACTAAAGTGTGAAAAAAAATATAAGAAAAATTTAACTGACTACAAAAACCATGAAAATAATTTTCTACCAGTCTGAAGTGTGCCTCAGCATGAGACAGCAGGAGCGATTGAAGTCTAATATATAAGTAGGTTGTAGGTGAAGTAGACGACTATAGGTCCACTCCTGCTGGCTCGTGCTGAGGAACCGACTTCAGACTGGTAGAAAATTATTCTCATGGTTTTTTGTAGTCGATTCAAGTTTTGTTACAATTTTTTTTTATGTTTGTTACCTCCTCGTAACTCCGTTATTTATGAACGATTTGTTTTTTTTTGCGTTCGTGTAAGAATGCCTTCAATTAGGTCCCATAAGCACCAAATCAGGATCTGATGATTGGATCATAATGAAAACGAGGGAACTCTTCAAATATTGTAGGGATACCTATATGGTAAATTTGATAAATTTAGTAGTAACTCGCGCATTGCGGTCGTTACTGTTATACTGTGTAATTTCATTGCTATTGAAAATCATCATTTGGAGAAGTGGAACTGATGATGAAGATAACATTTGATCAACAGAGCTACTACTCAATAGCAAGTACTTCACGGATTGAATTTCAATTACTTTAACACAGTTGCTAAGCAATTTATGCTCGTCGTAATGCATATAGTGAAATGGAACGGGTGGTGAAGCACCAGCACTCCTCAATAATGAATAACAAAAAATGGAACCAACTACAAAACCCTTGAAAATATTTATCTAGGTACCTGCTAGCTCGAAGTCGGTGCCTCAGCACGAGCCAGCAGGAATGGAACAATAGTCGTCTACCTCACCTACATACCTACCATGGGTTTCAATCCCTTCTGCTGGGCCGTGCTGAGTCACTGACTTCGAGCTAGTAGGTACCTAGAAAAATATTTTCAAAGGTTTTGTAGTCGGTTCCATTTTTTTTATTTTTTTGGGGTCGTATTTACTTTTTTGTTAAAATTTTTCTTTATTTCTCACTTTTTAGTTATTTGTAGCCAAAGCACATCTCACAACGATTCCATGAAGCCCAAACACGACTTAGTCACGTTGTTTTATAACAGAGTTCCGTTGCCTACCTTCTGGCTTCAGCATCAGATCAGTTCAAAAGAATCATTAACTTAAAGCTTCTTCTTAGTCGCTTATCTAGGTATATTAATCATGATAGTTTATAGACGAGCGAGCATTACTTAGCTTTGACGAGTTCCATTGGTCATCTACGGTGTTTTTCGTCAGGTCCAGGTTACCAAATGATACTTTCTAAATGTAAATGCTTATCTTAATGCTAAAAATGCTAAAATCGCTATAGGTGTGCCTATAAAATTTGAGGTTTGCCCTCGATTTCCTTAGGATTCCATCATTAGATCTTGACTTGGTGACAATGGGATCACCTCAGAAGAATATTCTATCGAATAAAAAAATAATTTTGAAAATCGGTCCACAATTGACTGAGTAATCGGTGAACATACATAAAAAAATACAAACCATTGGAATATAGAACCTCCTTCTTTTTTGAAGTCGGTTAAAAAAGCGTGAAAAAAAGCATTAAAAAAATAGAACCGACTACAAAAAAAATATGAAAATATTTTTCTACCAGTCTGAAGTCGGTGCCTCAGCAATACTCACACGCAGCATGAGCCAGTAGGAGTGATTGAAGCCCAATACACTCGTATAGTTGTATGTAGGTGAGGTAGACGATAATAGGTCCACTCCTGCTAGCTCGTGCTGAGGCACCGACTTCAGACTGGTAGAAAATTATTTTCATGATTTTTTGTAGTCAGTTCTATTTTTTGTCATAATTTTTTTTATGGTAACAGCTTAGAGGCATGTAGAAGAAAAACCAATAAACATTATGGTATTTTTCTTCTTCGTCGCTATAGTCGGTACCTTCAGGTCGTGTCTTATTATTATCTGAGCGGATGATGGCTCGTTGCACTATGCCTCACCTTGATTCTCTATCTCCGGTAGTCTTTAGTGTTTTTTATGACAGGCGTGCCAGTGAAAGACTTAACAAGGTGTGACCATCGGGTAGGTGAAGCGACGTGGTCTTTCCCATCGACCTTGCTTACCTTCATCAGCTTTTTCAGACTCTCAGGGTCAGTATCAAACCTATGGTAGAGCCTTAAATTTTGTAATGTAAATAAAACGGAATTAGAAGTTCCAACCCTTACGTTGAAAATATAAAAATAACGAGTCCATTTCCAATGAGTGCAGCAGCCGTGAAGAAGATGTAGAGAAGCGCGAGGGCCGTGTGCGCGGCGGCTGGGGGCGCGGGGTACGACAGCCAGTGCTCCGGCACTGCGGCCAGGTCCACACCTGTCAGCCCCGCACCCAGCATTTCTACGCCCTCGATGCCGTTCGACCTGTGTGTGACGCCCAGTATTACTACTAATTTGTTGTTATTTCATATCACCATATCATCTCGGCCTATTACGTCCTACTGCAGAGCACAGGCCTCCTCTCAGATTAAGAAGGCTTGGACCGTATTTCCATGTGGGCCCAGTGCGGATTGGGAACTTCACACAGACCATTGAATTGCTCCGCCGATGTGTGCCGGTTTCCTCACGATGTTGTCCTTCACCGTAAAGCCCGTGGTAAATTTTAATGTTCGGAAAAAACTCAAAGATGCGAGCCCGGGCTCGAACCCACGTCCCTCTGCTTGAGAGACAATAGGTCAAACCACTAGGCCACCACGACGGCGTACAACATACAATTTGTACGCATATCAGTTCATAATTATCAGTTCGTATTCGTTTCGGCTTATTTCATACAATTCCCACAAATTAGTTCGAATACTGGAACCAGAGGCCGTATTGCCTAACGTTTTTGACGCTCGCGATTATAATCAAATGACAGTTTTTGTATGCGAAATCTGTCATTTGATTGCGATCGCGAGTGTCAGAAACGTTACGCAATACGGCCTCTGGGCCCAGTTGACGCCCTTTTAGATAAGACAAACGATAAAATGACAGGTCGTGTATGTTAGACTCAATTCATACACACTCCTACGAGATATAAGCCTATAAAAATACGAATAAATAATAAGTCAGGAAGTAACTCGGAACAAATTCCACACAAAAAGTGGCCATCCATACCTAAAACCAAAACGATACGAATCAATTTCAAGGTTGCAAATACACGTGCTTGTTGATTGGTTAAAATTCAGAAAGAATACAGGATTAAATAATAATAATAATAATCATTTATTTCGGAAAGAGGAATCTATATAGTGTTAAAATTGTTGGCTCGCGTGATGCAATGTCAGATTCCCCATTTCATAGACAACGGGCGTTCAGACGGAGCACTTCTTACATCTAACGTTTCAATGACGTGTCATATATTGATAATGACAGCTTTTTTTTTAAGCGACTAAGGAAGAAGGAGGAGGTTATCAATTCGGTTGTATTTTTTGGCTGTTACTCGTACCTCAGAACTCCGTTATTTATGAACCGATTTGAAAAAAATATTTTTTCGTTTGTATAGGCCACCGTAATACATAATCTGTGAAAATTTCAAGTGTCTTTTACGGCTTCAGAGATAGAGCCCTGTGACAGACGGACAGACAGACAGACAGACAGACAGCGGAGTCTCAGTAATAGGGTCCCGTTGGCACCCTTTGGGTACGGAACCCTAAAAATGCGAAAATTTGACGTGAGCTCAATAAACTTGCAAAATAAATGCCAGTCAAAATTAAATGATGCGCATGCGCACCTCAGTGCAGGACACACTTAGGACACAGTTTCCATTTTTATAACGCAGTTACAATTCCTGACTTATTATTTGTTTGTAGCTATAAAAGCTTTTGGCCCACCAGTGACTTTCGAGTTTGACATAGCTGGATTAGACCAATAGCCGCGATCGCGTATATAAGCGTTAGATCCATTTATAAAAACAGTTCCAGGCTTAATGCTGAACCTGAAAGACAGACTGTAGGTAAATCAGCCAAATATGTGGTCTACCACCCTAAAGTTGATAATCGTTTGCATGTCATAAAACAATAATGCCAATTAGACGTGTCTGTCAACTTGAAAGTTCGACTTTAGCGACGTATTCATTTATAGGAACTTGATTAAAAATTGATAGATCACTTATTTGGCTGATGGTACCACAGCACGCAGCAAGATCACCTCTTTCGGTCTTCTTTTTGTTAGTTGCTGTTTTTGCTTTTTTTACCATACCTTTGATCAGGAATACCTACGGAATCAATTAAACTTCGTGAGCATCAAGCGTTGTAACATTTTCTTGAAGTGTAGGTTCAGCACTGATTTTAATAGTTGGTCTCTTACCTGAGAGGGGCAAAGTAGGCGCCATATTCATTTCTCTCCGTTTGGTTGTCCATCGTCGTTGCGATTGTCGGGATCATGCTGTGAGCAGTCCTCGGTAACGTCCCGGCCGACCCCACTGACTGACTGCTAGCGATCCAAAGCACCCTTAACTTTTATATCACTATGATACTAACAAGATTTCCATGGATTTTCAGGCTTATCCGATTTAACGCCTTTGATAGGATTAGCACAGGTTTTCCTGACACAGAATTGCGCTGCTCAGGGCTGTGATTTCGTTGAAATCACGGGTATTTATAACTTTGCCGTGAACTGAAACCATAGAGGTGACTTTGCTAGGCATTTGTTTAAAAGTTACGAAACGGGGTGGAGTCACCACACTTAAGGGTGAGCTTTCACTGAGGTGGAGCGAAGTAAATACCTAAAGTGTTTAGTTGCAATCCACAATTCTCCCCGCTTCCACTGTAATTTGATAATGTGATTCTTGTGGTTAGCGTGTTCCGTTCTACTCTGACTCAATAAAAACGCAGTCTTTTAATAAGCGATGACAATAATAAACTTTTGTAAATTGAATAACAACAAGGTGTCAATACAACATCTATAATCAGATATAATTGATTAAAAATAGTACCGAAAAGACTGAAAAAAAAGCTCTTGTATCATCAACAATTTTAATAGACATCACAACAACCATTTGGATCGAGTACACGTTTTAATTTCCTATACTTACATAAGAATTTTGTACACTCACATCAATACAAAACTTTCTAAGTTGTATAAAAATGACCAACTTACGAATTGGCGATCAGTCAGATAACGACTCCGTCGTTCGGGGAGACAACATTTATTTAACACAGAATTATTTAAAACTAAGTAGCTCTACTTCATAGAGAAATTAACCAATAGAGTTGTAGGTAACAAGGGAGATAACCCTTATGACACTTAACAATATGATGCAGAATTTTATAGCAGCTATAAAATTCTGCATCATATTGGTGATTGTCTATTACATGGAACCAGCTTAAGATTTTCACTATTTATATTTAGTAGGTATTTCCTTTATCCCCTACATGGAACAAAGCTATTTGGTCATTAGTTTTTTTCATTTCATTAGTCTGTTGTAATGTCCAACTGTTGGGCAAAGGCCTCTCACTTGGATTTCCAACTCGCCGTATCTGTACTTAAATAGGTACTTATTACAATTGTGAAATATTAATTTTTATTTCATAAAAAAAATAGTTTTATTTACTATCTATGCCACGCAATATCTTAACATTTGCTGTTGATATCACTCTTATTACCTATATGATTGCCCAACGCTCAAGCACTACTGGACTGTCCAAACAGTATGCAGCCATCGCCGCAGCAATATGTCAATTTATTTCAAACTCCACTCCATTGGTTAATAGCTCTAACTTTGTTCTACTTCTTAATCTATTAGCTGTTCAGCCAGTATTAAATTAACCAGAAGTCGTTAAATCTTCAAATACCATTTCATTCATGTCATTTCGCCTTACACTCGTAAGAGATCTAGTATGACCATATAGATCGATCAAATATGCTTTAACAGTTAGGCCATATGCGAGTTTCTGTTGTGAATATTTCCATCTTTTCCCCTCATGTCCGTATAATTATATTAATAACTTCATTTTCGACGTCTACCACACAAATTACATGTTTCTAGTCTAAGTTAGAAATATTGGACGAAAGATTTCAGAAACGACATTAAGTACATAAACCTGTTCAAATTTAGTCAACCTAATCAATGCATACTACTATTCCCGTCATGTAATTTATCACAGAGGGCAAAAACAACGTTTATTTGGACAGGATACATGATAATTGAAAGAAATTATAAAAATAATGTACCTGCATGTAGGTAAATACCGGTACACATAAGCTAAGATAAAGTATAAATATTTTAAACTAAGGTAAGTTATCAATTAATACGTAAAATCATATAAAAATAAGATAAATCAATACGTTATGTGTTTTATTTTTGACGAGTATTTGCGAAGTCGTTGTTTGGTAGAGATATTATTTCAATTGACTAATGTGAACGACGACCTATAAAATACTATGTAACTACCTACTTCTTCAAGATCCTACTTTCCAAATCCAGATGTTCGTGCATCAACCTTATCATTTCAGGCTAATTCAACATAGCACATAATCTATACATATAAAATGCTTTGTCCTGAATGACTGACTGACGGATCAACGCACAGCCTAAACCGCAGATCGTAGGCATCCGATAAGAAAGGATTTTCCAAAATCCTACCCCTAAGGGGGTGAAAAAGGGGGGCAAGGTTTGTATGGGTTTGTATTGGTACAATCTACTTCAAATTTTGCATAAACATTCATTAACAAAACTGATGGAAGATGTGTTTAGAATTTTATTGAAATTTATCCCCTAACGCGGTTAAAAGGGGGTAGAATAGAAAGTAATTTTGGGGGTGATTTGCTTCGAAGTTGATCAATACTCCTTAGTGCTTTTGATTTAAAGAAATTACAACTTATTTTGACACATGTTTGAAAACTCAATCAGATTTTATTCAAAAAAGGTTGAACTCACATAAAAGCTTGGAGCAAGCAAATACTCTTTAAAATTGGAATGTCTCCAAAATCACCTTACTATACGTTGTACCGGATTTGAAGGTTTCTAAGCTTTAGAGAAGTTAAATGCATTTTTAAGATATGGCCTCATATAGGGCCGTAGAGTTCGAAATTTGAAATAGTAAGGACTAGAACATTTTGATTATAAAGAGGTAAAGTTTGTAAGGTTGTAGGGGGAAATCTCTGGATCTACTGAACCGATTTAGATGAAATTCGGTAGGTACATAGATAGATTGAGTCCCGGAGAAGAATGTAGAATAGTTCACCTCTGGTCTGCCGTGTGACGGATCCGTCACGGGCCCCATTCTAATCTAATGTGTACCTAAGAATTTCCTAAGAACTCAAATTTCTTCTTCTTTCTTCTTTCTTTTTGAATACCTACGGCTTACCAAAGGTCCCGAAAAATTGCAAAAGTCCTGCGGGGAACAAAATCTTCGCGGGCGGAGCCGCGGGCAACAGCTAGTTTAATATGTACATAAGAACATACTTATAAACGTCAAATAAAATTCAACATATTAATATTCACTCCTATCTATACTCAAAAATGTTATCACATTTTTTACCATTTTATTCATTTGAATCTAAAATTCCTACTCAAGAAAAAGGGGACGTGAAAAATAACTCGGATAAATGTTTCACTCGTACCGCTCGTACGGCGTTGAGATTTATCAAGATTACTTAGTTATAAGGTAATTTAATTTATTTAGGTATGTTAATGTTAGTATTATTTTAATAATTATGAAAGTTATAAGGTTTGATATTTACGAAATTCGCTTTATCAGTCTTTTATAATATATTTAACAATAAGTTATCTATAGGAAAACAAAATTAAACAGTATAGTAAGTAAACAGTAGGCCAGGATGCGTAAGCCGGGGGCAAGTTCGAGCGTTACGAAATAGCTAAAAGTGACTACAGCATCTAAACGCTAACACGACTACAGCGCGGCTTCGGCGCCAACCAACATGCAACAGTCATAAACAGTCCCAACCACACTTCACTATACAATAGTGAATACTACAGAAAACTGCCTTCGCTTATGAGGACATATCGAAAAACGTGTAAATAATACAAGTTAATAAAAGCTTAGGTAAACTAAACATTGTATAACACTTAGAAAATATATCAACAAGGGTCGTCCGTTGTGGGCGCGGAAGCATCGGCGGTTGTCTCGGAGTTCCGAGACGGAGGTCGTTCTCATTGGGCGGGCGGGGGTTCGGCGTCTTCGATGGTGATGGTAGTATCGGGGGTGGAGGTTTCGGGGTCAGGGGGGTCAGGGTCGGTGGGCGACAGCGGGCAGGGCGTGATGAGGAGCCGCGGCGACGGCGGAGGCGACGCCTGCGCCGGTAGTGGGGCGCTGCTTGCACGCGCATCTTGATCCACCGATAAATGTATGTCTCCAACTTTTTTGCTCGTTTCTTCCGCATTGATTCTGAAACAACTCATTATAATTAATATTAAGTATGAAGAATACGTACTTGATCAATCGATTCTCAGGATGATTTACGGATTTTTCCCGGTTCTGAATAGCGCAAAAGCTTTCCTAAGGTATTGTTTGCCCGAAAGTTATATAATTTCATTTTCCCGAAGTTCATATGGCCGAAACTTCATTTGCCCGAATGTTTCGTTTACCAGAAAATTTATTTCATATATTCTTATTTTCCCGAAAATTAGATGCTTTAATGATACGAATGCAGTACGTATTGTTTTCCATATTATTAAGTGCAATAATATTATTTAATAGAATATTCAAACGCCATACTGAATAGTGTTTATTCTGATTATGATTGATTAAAATTGCTTTTTTCTATTACTAATCTATCTATTATCTTTATTATCCGGGCTGCTATAAAAAAAACTATCTAACATCGAAGGCTAAGGTGGGAGCTTCGCTGAACCTAACCTATCCGAGTCGCTTCTGCTACAAACCGTCTTGTTCGCTCGCTTAGCTCACTCGCACAAATCAAATGTCGCAATTCTAACCTATCCTAACCTATGTGGGTAAAATTTACCTAATTGAAAGGCTTGTTTGACGTATGGGATTTATCAGTATATAGTGTCGATACTCACTATTTACATGGGTGGCAAATGACATGATGGCATGTGATACTTATAGCTTACAATGATTATGAAAAATGTAATTATTGAAATTAATATTATGGGAAACAAAGATTCTGTAATTTGATTAATATGGTAAACAATGAGTAGTGCAAATTAATTTATAAGAAACAATATTATGACGGTTGAATATTATAGCACATGAAATTCGGGCAAGTAAAGGTATACCCTTCGCTAATTGCTGCCCAACCCCAGATATGGATTTCAACTTAAGTTCAGTGTACTTGAAATAGGTATAGTTTGTTAACACTAAAGTTTTTATAATGTTAAAAAATCATTGTGTTTCTGCGACTGTGATGTGACTGGTTAAAAGGCCGGTACTGCCATAGTCTTACAATAGGTTCTTCTAAGTATAATTATTTAAAATTTCAGGGAATAAAAAACAAAATAAAAAAACCGTCCAAGATCATGTCGGACACGCCCAAGATAGGGTTCCGAAGCAATGAAGAAAAAAATCAAGTAATATTATATATGTGCGTTATAAAACAATTAAAACACTTATAGTAGGGGAGCCCACGAGGGGACTTCGGGATTTACTAAAGCGCGACAGATTAATATACAGGGGGATACCTTGTACCCGGTTAAGTCCTTCCACCAACTATGAGCCCCATATACATGGCCGCTCGTCAAAGATAAAGGATCAGATTAGTAAAAAAAAATTCATCATCTGAAATTCCCGAGCGCGTCAGATTAAGGTAGGATGAGTTAGTTACATACTAAAACGTGTATATTCTACTAATCTGACAATTTGAGAGTGACGTAAAGAAGGGGTAGGGCTAGAAAGTTGTAAAAAAAACGTCATCTCGACATTCTCGAGCGTGGCTAAATTTTTTATTATTTTGAAGGGAATAATTCAAGAATTACGAAAAATATATAATCTGACGGTTTCCACAAGCCGAAATAACAAACATCCATCGATAAAGTTTATTGCGTGCAGCTACGTGATGCCTATATTCCCCTCTCCGCGTTTCTATTCCTCTCATACATAGACATAACATAGAGTTCTATGAAATATTTAAATAAGATCTGTTTTTGTACCTATGTTTGACAAATAAATTTATCATTATCATTATCATTATTATCTCTCACTCTTTCTCTATCTATTACTCTCTCACTCCGTCCACACTCTGGTTTCTGTTGCCATGACCAGGGCTTGTTAACGTTACCAAATTCACACTATAAGTAACGTTAAATAACGGTAAAAATCAAAAAAATACCTAGTACCGGTAAAAATATATAACGTTAATTGGTAACTTAACATTATGGTAACGTTACCTAATTAACGTTATTTTTACCGGTAATTTTACTATTAATTTACTAATAATTGAGAAAAAATACTCAAAAAAAAATATTTTTTATAATTATTTTCTTATAAATACAGTATTGTACCTAAAAAAAGATACAATTTTTTATTTGCATGCTATTTCCTGAGCTTTTCAATAAATTAAGTTCAATGATTTAAAAAAATAAAAAAAAATAATTGTCAGATTAGACGAATCCCTCCAGATAATCGTCAGATTATGAGACAGCACGTCTAGGGCATGAAGATGAACCATATATATCTTAATCTGACGCACTCGAGTATTTCAAAATGGCGAATTTTTTATGCACATTCTAATAATGGCCACGAATTAGCGTCACATCCAAATCGTCAGATTATTATATAAGAGCCTTTTTTTAGGATCTCTCAACATCCCCTTAGAAAATCTGACGCGCTCGATTATTTTTTTTTTTTTCATTTTCAACCCTTACGTGCGACCACCCCCATCATGGAAACAATCAGATGAACATACGTACATTTTTAAAAATACGTAGGACATGGATGATATCAATATCTGACGCACTCGAGTATGTCCATGCAACAGTTTTTTTTTACATTTTTGAAAACCTATAACAACTCCTCCCACCGATGAAAAGGTATATATTATATGACATTTTTTTCTTTTTATAATCTAAGCTTCGCAATCCAATAGGTCTCTATGACGCTCGAGTAAATCCCGATTTAGTATCGTGGGCTCCCCTACTATTACTACAGTCTTAAAATCTATTTCCACAAAAAGAGCGTATCTTCACGTACTTTTGTTGAGAAGCGCAGTTTTTCGACAATAACTCAAAAACGGCATATCCGATCATGTTGAAACCAATTTTCGTTGAAAGTATTTATTAAGCGTTACCTTTCCATATTTTTTGCATATTTTTTGGACAAACGGTTTACAAGATAGATGCGGGGGGAGACACAATTTTTGCTACTTTGGGAGCGATTATTTCCGGAAATCTTCACTTAATCAAAAAAGTTTTTGAGAAACCTTACTATGCGCCACACGTTGATGCAAGTTAAAAAAAACTTTTTTTCAATTTCTGTTACGTGTATGGAGTGCCCCCCCCCTTTAAATATTTTTTTTTGTAATTTAACTACAAAACTAAATAGCGGCTTTGACAAGACATCTGTACTCCAAATTTCATTGATATACATCTTGTAGTTTTCGAGTAAAATGCCTGTGACATACAGACGGACAAACAGACAGACAGATAGACAGACAGACAGACAGACTTGACGAAATGGTTACGTTTTTGCTATTTTGGCTCCGGCTAGCTAACCTTAAAAAGTGCTAGCTCGGTACAACATACATCAATGATACATCAAATTTAACATTATCTACCACCAAAAAAACAAACGACAGACGAGAAAAATAAATGTCATTAAGATAATATAAAGTATAATAAAACCGGCCAAGAGCGTGTCGGACACGCCCGAAATAGAGTTCCATTACGAAAAAATTAAGTAATATTTTTCTAAGGATTTCGTATTTTATACGGAATCTTCCAAGTTTATGTATATTTATACCTTAGGCTGCTATTTACTCTTAAACTACTAATAATTCTCAAGCAAACTTAGCCGTAATAGTTGTCCTTGAAAGTTTGATACACTTATACCATCCTGAATTTTTTCAAATTTTTCCACCTACCGGTTTAGATTTTAGAGGGGGGGGGCTCGATTTTAATGAAAAATTGCACTTTAAAGTTGAATATTTCGCAAACACATCACTCAATCGAAAAATCGTCTTAGCCTTTAAAAGAACTATCCAACGATACCCCACACTATAGGAGTGGATGAAAAAAAATAAAATTTCAACCCTTTATGATTCTTAATTACCTCCCAACATTTTATTTTATTTTTAATTGTACCATTTTGTCGGCATAGTTTACATATATATCTGTGCAAAATTACAGCTTTCTAGCATTGATAGTTCCTGAGCAAAGCCGCAGATGGACAGACAGACAGACACAGACAGACAGACAGACAGACATGGCGAAACTATAAGGGTTCCGTTTTTGCCATTTTGGCTCCGGAACCCTAATAAGTACTTGGTTGTTTTCTAGCATACAAAATTCTAAGAACTTTTAATTTCACCCATTGTAATATCGTAACTTATCGCAATACTGTTTGAATTTACTCACTTTGATACTGGATCTTCGGCCCCGTCGACATTAAGAGTACTTCCTCCAGGCGTTGCTGTAAAATAATGAATGTGACGTATTGAAAGTACAACCAACAAGACATTATTTATAAAGAGTAACTAAGTAGGTATTGTGACTGGTATCAACACACATTGCCACCAGTGGTTAAAGATTGTAACAGCAGTAGTGAAGTAGTACTAAGTAGTAGCAGTAGTAGTACAAGTAGTGGTTGTTTGTACTAGCTATAGTCTAGTATAATGTACAGACGGTGCAGGGTGTTGTCAAAAGTTGTCTGCGCGCAGCGTCACGCCCGCACAGCGCACTCCGACTTCGTAGTAAAATATATAGTACAGCAGCAGGGCTACTACCGTCCCTCTCGCTCTCATATTAAATAGTATAAGTGTCAGAGGGACCGCACGACACGAACTTCGAATTTCGTAGTAGCCCATCAGATTTAGAACATAGTGTTGGTTGGTTGCTTTTTTAGAAAAATATGGCTCTGTCCGTTGGAGGACAATTTTGCCAGTGTCTAGTAGGTTTTGCCGTTATACGGTAAAAAAAATCTATAAATGAAATATGAGAGGTAATCGTGGATGAACGATGACCTAGAACATAGTGTATTTCCATCGGAAAAAGTCGGATCAAAATCGGAATACGACGGGCACCCGAAGTGTCAATCAATTATTGTTTTAAATGAGTGAAATTTTCATGTCCACTAAAATGGAACTTAATTATTTGGTGTCAAATGTCAAAACGGCTGCACGATAGTAGGTGTACCTATTGAAGCTAGTTGAGCACGATAAACACGAACTTTCCGATAAAATATGATGGAAAACCATTATTGTGTACATCTGTTGGTTGACTATTATCGAAAAATTGGCACAGTAGTAGTGATTAAGATCAGGAAGTCAAACAGCTGGCCGAAGACCGTGCGGAGTGGCGATTACTCAACCTATAAGAGCACAGCTCTTAAATTTAAGAAGAAGAAGTAGTGATTATATGTCGTACAAGTAGTAGCTGTCGTATAATATACTGACGGTGCAGTGTGTCGTCGCGCAGCCGCTGCTGGCGCGCCAGCGGGCGGCGGCGCGTGTTGTCGCGCACGCGCAGCGTCACGCCCGCGCACGCGCCGCTCGCGTGCAGGTCCAGCGCCAGCGACGACTGCGACCCGCACTCCGACTCCGCTGCGCTCGCGCTGTGATACTAATTATCGTTAACACGAAAGGGTTTCACACAAACAATACGTATTTAAAAAATGGAAATGTTAACATACCTAGGTACCTATGTATTTCTTTTCGTTTCCTTCGTGCGCTACTTTTGCGCTCACGAGTTTTAAGTTTTTTTTTTCTTTTACTCGGCTGTGTGGCAAACGAGCAAGTGGGTCTCCTGATGGTAATAGATCACCACCGCCCATAAACATCTGCAACACCAGAGGTATTGCAGATGCGTTGCCAACCTAGAGGCCTGAGATGGGATAGGGATACCTCAAGTGCCAGTAATTTCACCGGCTGTCTTACTCTCCACGCCGAAGCAGTGCTTGTGCTTCACGGCAGTATTAGCGAGCAAGATGGTGGAAGATGGGATGGATGGGTGATGGATGGTGGTTTTCATAAAATTCATGAATTTTAGTAATACTTAATAGGGTCTTTAATTATCTAAGTTAATAAGGGGCATGTATTACTTTGACCCTACCAAAAAGTACGTATCCGAAAATACGCACTACTTACTTATCATGTTTTTAAACCTTTTACAAAAAATAAATATTAATTACTAGTTGTTGTCCGCAACTTCGATTTGAAAAATCCGATTACCGCTATCCCACGCGAACTATGCAATTTTTCGGGATAAAAAGTATCCTATGTGTTAATCCAGGTTATAAACTATCTGTTTGCCAACTTTCATCCAAATCTGTCGATCAATCATAACAACATGATTGAATAACAAATTTCGAATATTTGAATACTCGTATTCTCACAAAATTTCTCAAATAATTTAAGCAGGATATGATAGGTTCTATTTTATTACCTCATTTATTTACTCTAAAAAGTCTTGTAACTCCTAAACTAAAACTCGTGAAACCAAAGGCATATCTCTTACTACCTGGCGTACTATTCTTGGGCAATCGCCTCTCCTTTCTCTTTCAACAAATTCATGTAAATAACCCGTAGGCAAGGGTCTCTCAAGTGCTAATTAGAAACATTTGGCATGCATCTGAAACTTCATATTTGTAATAACTTTTAATTATCGAATTTATTATCATCATGCTACCGTCATACATAACCATAACATCTAAGATTCTGTTAGGGGTACTTACCGATGAAATTGCTACATTTATTTTGGATCACACCATGCTATAAACTATAAACAAATAAGCGTTAAAGTTATTTTATAATAGGCTTCTAAGTGAAAGCTATAGCAACAGGACACATGGAAGATAGTGCATTGCAACGTACCGTTTACCACCGATGAAGCACTTTTCCAAACACAAATTTAAATTTACTTTAAAAATATCTCTAACGGTGCTAGGTTTTACTTCTTATGTTTTTGAGTTCTACATACATTGTTTGATTTACTCTACTTCGTTTTGTATGTTATGGACCTAGTGATTAATAAGGGCATTATAAATAATAACAAGCTACACCGGGCAGTGATAATTATTATCTTAACTTCATTATTTATCATTTTCATATTCTACATGATCGTTGGGCAATTTGATTACAACTGATTTTTGGCCAACTAAGTCTGATTCAATCAACTGCGGTTCAACTGCGACAGAATTGAATTCAACCATTATAGATAACTTACTAGGTTAGCTGGAAGAGACCCCTTTTTAGTATTTTTATTTTATGTGCAATAAAGAGTACATACGTACTTTACAGATTTTGCTAGATATTTAATTATATAGGTAAATGCATCTATAAAACGAAAATTTTTTTATGTCGAAATTAGAAATAATAGTAATGAAGCACATATTTTTATTACTCTGCCCAATAGGTGATAGACATTATGTATAATGAACTAAAAGAATTTCCTTGCTCACCCGCGACCTTACGATATTATGCAAAATATGCGTGTTCATGCAGTTCCTCCACCTCCACACTGTAAGAATACACACAAATCACACAAACCCATCTATCACCACCACCACTCTACACTGACGCGTTTCGAACTCAACCAGAGCTCATCTTCAGAGTGACACAACCGTACACCATGCTATCAGTTGTTAGACTAACGAACTTGTAACGAACCACAACCACCGTTTTAATTTGTCACTGTAACTCCCCAAGTACCAACATATGTTTTATGAAACAAAACAAAACTACCCACAAATTATTAATACATTTTTTAACCGTCCTTCAAAACTACCTAACTACCTTGATTTTTACGATAGCTATATCGTAAGGTCGTGGGTGAGCAAGGAAATTCTTTTAGTTCATTGATATGGACCTCCGCAAAGTAACGCCTGATTCAATAAATTATTATGTATAATGCCCGGGCAATTTAGTGATTTCAATAGTTATTAACAAATTGCCATTTCATCTTGGTCATTATTCATACATAATGCCCGGAATTATGAAAAAATCGGCCTAGAGCGTGTCGGACACGCCCAGAACAGGGTTCCGTAGCAATTACGAAAAAATCAAGTAATATTTTTCTAAGGATTTCGTATTGTGTACGGAATCTTCCAAGTTTAGGTATGTTTTATACCTTAGGCTGCTATTTACTCTTGAACTATTAATAATTCTCAAGCAATCTTAGCCGCTATAGTTTTCCTTGTAAATTTGATATGTACTACCATTCTCCATATTTTCAAATTTTTCCACCCAACAGTTTAGATTTCAGAGGGGGGACGCTCGATTTTAATGAAAATTTGCGCTTTAAAGTTGAATATTCGCAAACAGATCACTGAATAGAAAAATCGTCTTAGCAACCCCCCAATGGTTAAATTAATTAAAAGACCTATCCAATGATATCCCATACTAAAGGGTTAAGTACTAGAGAAAAAAAACACCCCCACTTCACATCTTTGGGAGGTACGCAAAAAAATTTTGCTACTGTCGACGTGACTGATATTGTATATTCATGCGAAATTACAGCTTTCAAACGGTCTCTGAGCTTAGCGGGGACAGACAGACAGACAGACAGACAGACATGGCGAAGACTACGGAACCCTAAAAATGTCAGTTTTATCACTTGGTCCACAACATATACAAATTAATTTACTTGAGCGCATTTTAGTTCAAGGCATCGTTAACGTTCATCGATCACGCTTTGAAGTTACGCTACAGTGAGGGCTCCGATGAGCAATCCGCGGCGGACGTTTTCTAAAGATTGTAAAAGAGGCTTTGATGCTGGTTCTGTTTGTGTATACTGCATCATCGGTGTAAACGTTCAAGCTTTCCCGTGTTATAATTCAGACGCTATATAGCTTGAGCTCTGGGACAGTTACACGGCTATAGTCCCTAGGTATAGGTAAGTTTAAAAAAAAATGTGGCTCTATGCATTGGGAGACAATTTTGACAATGTCGAATAAATGACTCGGCGGTTGCTCGCTAAAAACCCCAGAAAATATAATTAATAGGTGATGATCGATGTTAGTGCACAATGATAAGGTACATTTTCAATCCCTCATATATATCATATGCTACCACAATAGTTGTTATTATGTAATGTGTTGAAATCTTTTGTATTTTTGTTGCAGATGGTGGTTGTTATCTCACCTAAAACTTGCAGCATTACCTCGACATTGGCAGAATCATCAAAAAGCTGATGGGGCCACCTTTTCCCAAATCTGACTTGAAGTGAATCCCCCCATATAATTTCGCAGTTTTTCTTCCCCCTATTTAATAAAACTTATAAGTGCTACTACAATTCTACATAATTGTCACTTTTTTGTATGAGAAACTTAACAATTATTTAAACTTTTATTAAATAGGGGCAGAAAGGTGTCAAAGGGCTCAAACTATGTTGCCTGAATTAGTACCTGACGGCAGAATGCGGGGGCTCGTCCACGGAGAGTGCGTAGCGGCGCAGCGGGCGGCGCAGCGCGGTCACGGGCACGGCGCGCGCGCCGCCGCCGCGCAGGTCGGGCGCCGAGCCGAACCGCGCGCGCGACCGCGAGCCGCCTCTGCCACACACACTACCCTACTATGATGGGCTTTAATGCTCTAGGACGGGATGACGCGGACTGGGAAGCAACAGAACTGGGGCAGTGGGCATCATGAGGGGCTGTTAGCTTTACTTGGCTGTTTATAAATTACGTGGCTATTCTTTGTCATTCTTGGTTATTTCGTAGAAGTATGGATTTCATTGCTAAGCGGATTGATTTAGGTATTTAGGTACAGCCCACGGCAAATATACGCATGAAGCTCAAAATTATTTTTCACAGACTGTTTTAAATTATTCTTTTGACAAAGACTGACGATCTTCGATTTTTCAGCCACTGTCTAGCCGTTATCGGTAGGTTGTTAAACATTGAATGATTTTGAATGAAAATTAAAGATTGACGCAACTACTGGATAAGAACCAGTTACAACGCCATCTTCTAAAAAAAAACGCAATTCTCAATTCTCGCTTGCTAATATTACGGAATCTAATTTACAAAAATTACATGATCCCACGTAGTTCATCCATAGCCTTTTAACTAATGGTAAATCGAAATACCCGCCGCTCAAACTACAGACGTACTTAGTGGAATGCGGAGGGCGGTGTCGGAAGACCGGCGCGAGCGGAAGTGAGTGCGGCAGCGGCAGGACATGCGGTAGTCTGTAGACGCCGAGCTGGTCAAGCCGGGCGGGCGCGCAGGGCCCGCGGCGCGGCACCGGCCGCGGCAGCGCCTGCGGCCGCGCTGGCGGCACCTGGCATTCAAATTGATCCGTTTTCCGTTATCGAACGACCTGTTTCACTGCATATATCCGTGTGTGTCCGTTGGGAGGGGAGGGCTATCATTTCCCAAAATCGTTATTTCCTAGTAGTAAAATTTTCATTCGCATTTTTTCCCAAATGCTTTTTTTCCCAATATGCTTTTTTACTGAAGCTTATTTTCACAGTAGCGTTTTTTCCCAATCAGAGTCGACACAGAAACGTAGGTTGGGTTTAGGTTACGTTAAGTTTCCATTGGCCCGAAGGGCCAAAACTACACAGAACTAGGAGCTCCGCGGTCGACACTGATTTGTAAAAAACGCTACTATGAAAATAAGCTTTAGTAAAGAAACATATTGGGAAAAAGAGAGAATGGAAATTTTACTACTAGGAAATAACGAATTTGTCAAAAATATCGCCATACTCCGTTTGGATCGTGCTGTTCTAACATTAGTAAATAAGAAAGCTCATCTCATAGGGTAATTGTCACCATTCATCGAAAATTCCAAAACAATTCCAATATAAAACACTGCATTTTAATTCTCGAACTGCCTATTGGAATAGACAAAATAATTTCCCTTTATTGAGTGCAGAGTGCCTCGATAAGGTGCGTCTCATACAAATAAAATAAATAAATGCACATTGTAACACCAATACCTATGGTTGAAGCTTTTAATGCCACTCCTTTCTCTCTCATTCATCTTATTACCAATTAAAAAACTACATGTCAATCATCTACAGCAGGGTTTCTCAAACTTATGGCTCCACGTACCCCTGTTAAAGTTTCTAGACGACAGTGAACCCCTACCCCTCCCCCCCCCAAAGATAGTAATAAAATTGGCTGTTGGAGAAACTAAGTTTATTTTTATTTCAATCATCATCATAATATAATGTATATTATTGATTTCAATAAAAGGTAACAAATATAGGTAAGAATCATCTTGCCAACGAAAATACAAACTGAAACAACAACAAACAAATAAGTAACAAATTTGGAGTTGAAATAAAAAATACAAAAAGACTCCAAAAACCAATTTTAATCATCTTGCCAGTCTTGCAGCCACCATCACGTAAACCTTGTCGCGAACCCCCTACCGTCGAATAGCGAACCCCTAGGGGTTCGCGTACCCCACTTTGTGAAACCCTGATCTACAGCGCCGGCCCTGCAGGGCTACTACGAAACTCGAAGTTCGTGTCGTGCGGTCCCTCTGACACTTATACTATTTAATACGAGAGCGAGAGGGACGGTACGATACGAACTTCGAGTTTCTGGTTTCGTAGTAGCCCTTCTCGGGTAGATCAAGAGCAGCGATCGCTCTAGGCGCCAAATGGCAAAGGACGCCACTTTCCTGTTGCCGGTGCAAAAATAATAATATGGCGCCTTTGACAGGCGCGGAAGTGGTGTAGACTATCTCGCTCTACTTTAATCAAAGGCTAGTGCCGACGCTGACATATATTAATCAAATCACGTAAGTACTTATAACAAGTTTTGGTTATTGTTCACTAGCTCTACCTATACCTATATCTATTTACTTACGCATAACATTACTTATCTAGTTTTAGTAGGTAATTGGTAAGTACCAAGGGCAGTACCTTCGCGGCACTGTCGCGAGCTTCAAACGTCATTACGCACGCTGCAACCACTATGAAACCTGTAACGAATAAATCAGAAGTGAAGTTTATACCGGAAAGGCCCTATTACTTTTCAAACTAAACAACATTAGTTAAACGACTTTAAAAATAATTCAGTGTAGATTTTTCCTTTTTAGGGTTCCGTACTTCGAAAGAAAAAAACGGAATCCTTATAGGATCACTTTGTTGTCCGTCCGTCTGTCCGTCTGTCAAGACCCTTTTTCTCAGGAATGCGTGGAGGTATCAAGCTGAAATTTATGTCAAATACTCAGGTCTACTGTCCCTTGGAGCTGTGAAAAAATCAAACTTTAAGCCAACGCAATCAAAAGATACAGCTGTTTATGCCGCAAATTTCCGCAAATTTTCGAAACTCTCAAGGGAATCAAAACCTACAGGGTACTTCCCATGAACTCAGAATCTTGAAATTTGGTAATAAGCAACGTCTTATAGAACAGATAAAGAAAAATTGCGAAAACCGTAAATTTTTAGTTACATCATATAATAAATATATATATATATAAAATATTTTATACGACGGCAAACCCTCCTGATGGTAAGAGATCCGCCCATAAACATCTGCAACACCTTGACGCGCCCAACCTAGAGGCCTAAGATTAACGTTAATTTCATCTTACTCTCAATGCAAGCACTGCTGCTTCACGGAAGGATTAGCGAGCAGATGGTGGTAGCAATCCGGGCGGACCTTGCACAAGGTCCTACCACCTGCAAAACATATACAAATTTATACGGAACCCTCGGTGAAAGAGTCCGAATCCGGCGGGAATTACGCAATTTTCTGGAATAAAACCGGCCAAGAGAGTGTCGGACACGCCCAAAATAGGGTTCCGTAGCCAATACGAAAAAATTAAGTACCTAATATTTTTCTAAGGATTTCGTATTTTATACGGAATCTTCCAAGTTTAGGTATATTTTATAAAATAGTGTGGGCTATTGTTGGATAGGTTTTTTAAAACCATTAGGGTTTTGCTAAGACGATTTTTCAATTCATTGATTTTTTTGCGAAATATTCAATTTTAAAGTGCAAATTTTCATTAAAATCGAGCGTCTCCCCCCCCTCTAAAATCTAAACCGGTGGGCGGAAAAATTTGAAAAAATTCAGGATGGTCGTAAGTATATCAAACTTTCAAGGAAAACTATAACGGCTAAGTTTGCTTGAGAATTATCAGTAGTTTGACTCTTAAATAGCAGCCTAAGGTATAAAATATACCTTAACTTGGAAGATTCCGTATAAAATACGAAATCCTCAAAAAATATTACATCATTTTTTCGTAATGGCTATGGAACACTATTTTGGGCGTGACCGACATGCTCTTGGCCGGTTTTTTATATTAATATTTTGTGTGGTATGTGTAACTAGTTGTGAGAAAACTGAGAAAACTTCATAAAAAATAAATATGGTGTGTGTGTTTTACTGTGCAGGACAACATTGTGAGGAAACCTGCACACATCGGCGAAGCACTTCAATGGTGTGTGTAAAGTTCCCAATCCGCACTGGGCCCGCGTAGGAACTACGGCCCAAGCCCTCTCATTGTGAGAGGAGGGCCTGTGCCCAGCAGTGGGACATATATAGGCTGGGTTGATGATGGATGATGATATAAAAAAATCAAATTCTATGAAACAAACATATTAGGTATTATCTTTTCTTGCTTAAAAATTTGTATGGAACCGTACGCGAAAATAACCTTCGCTAACTCGCGCGGCTGCACAGCGCGGGCACCACACCGCCACACGGCGTGCTATTTTCAATCACAGATATAGATAATAGAGCAGAGCCCCGCCTCACGCAACGCTGCTCTACTCTATTAGATGGCACGAAACAAGCACGCTGCGCGGGCACCAAGCCGTGCACCCCTGTGTGTTAGCGGAGGCCCTTTAGACATAGTAAACTTTAGATTCGCACTTGACCGGTTTTCTTTTATGTATTTTTAGTGCTGGTAACCTCCGAATCCCATGACGATGGGGCCGGCGTAGGACAGGTTGTTGAGGTGGAACCCGCGGGCCTCGTCCTTCACCGACACAGTTGCGTTGCCGCGCACCTCCTCGTCCACCGACAGTGTGTCTGCGTAGTACCCTGGAACACAACACCAGTTCATGAATATACAATGGTATTCTCTCGGAAACGTTTTCGAACAAAACAAATAGAGACGGCATCGCATTGCTGACGACATGGTGCTGCTCAGCCCCTCAGTCAGCGCATTAGAATTACTGTTGAACATTTGTGAGACGTATTCTGTGACCCATGGACTCAAGTATAACGCGTCGAAAAGTGAGCTTTGCATATCGAAAATACAAACTGAGACATGGATGCACAGAAAAACCAGAAAAAGAGACCAGCGCTGGGAATTGAACCCAGGTCCTCAGCAATCCGTGCTGCGTGCTATAACCCCTACACCACCGCTGGACAGGAATCTAGACACGAATTTTTCCTATGCATACATATTTCAGGTTGCTTATTTCTACTACGCTACTTATGCAGCAGCACTAGCGACATCTATGTTCCGCTCTCATCGAGAGACGTCACACTCTTTCGGAACCAACCGCTCACCCAGACAAGAGATGTCGCTACTAAGCAATCAAATTATGATTGGTTTTTTGGAGTCTTTTTGTATTTTTTATTTCAACTCCAAATTTGTTACTTTTACGGGTATCCCGTGAAACCATATCGAAAATACAAACTGAAACATGGATGCACAGAAAAACCAGAAAAAGAGACCAGCGCTGGGGAGCGCTGGGGAGCTCTTGCAATTTAAAGCGGGTAACAAGAGTTACACAATGCACCCAGTTACGCTTTGCGGTACTCCTTTAAAAGAGTAGACAAGTTCAAATACCTGGGTCACTGGGTCACGGAGAGTATGTCGGATGTCCAGGACATTGAGAGGGAGCGCCGCGCTCTGTGTGTGCGTTGTAACATGTTGGCCCGTAGATTCGCACGTTGTAGTAATGAAGTTAAGATCACATTGTTTAAAGCTTACTGTCAGACCTTCTACACGTGCGGTCTGTGGGCTAACTTCACGCGGCGAGCATATGTGGGGTGCTGCGTGTCCAATATAACGATGCGTTCAGGAGGTTGTTCGGGCTGCGGCGATACTGCAGCGCTTCGGCAATGTTTGCAGAAGCGCAAACAGATTGCTTTCCGACAATCATGAGGAAAAGAGTTACATCTTTAGCCAATCGGCTTCGCCACAGCTCAAACAGCATCTTGAGCATGCTGGCGCAGCGCTGGGACTCGCCCCTGATGGAGCGAAGGGTGCGTGGCTTCCATGTGCCGATTTTAAAGTACATGTAAATGTTTACTAAAACTTTAATCCGAAAGAAACTTGAAAAATTGACTTTAACCTTAGTATTGATACTAGAGTTCGATTTATTTTAAAAAAGTCCTGAAAGTTAAGAATTCGTAACTTAACATTTGTATTTGACCTAAACTTCTTGATACATACTTAGAAATCCCAAATCTATCGTGGTGTTAAGATTGAACAACTAACCGTGGGAATATTGGAATAAAAGTAGCCTATGTGTTATTTCAACATCCAGCTATCTACATACCAAATTTCTTGACTCTTAAGCCCAGCGTTGTTATTTCCAGATTTTATCCCTATTGCGAATATCGGGAAAAAGTACATGTCAAATTTCGTTGTCTGTAATTTAGGTATCGAAATACAATAATTTAATTTGATCGTAATGAACCATTGATCTATCTCTCGCTTTTTTGGTGTGAAGTGAAAGTGACAGCTAAAGTGAAGTTCAATATTTGGAATTAAAAGCATCCTGTTATTTCAAAAATCAAAAAAAAGCTTTGTCTCACATGAGCCAATGCGATTTTGCTTGACTCATTAACCTGCCCTGAGGTGAATAGTTATTTGTGCAACAAGAGAGCAAAGTTGTTTTTTGTTGCGAGTGTTGATTTTGAATCCCGAGTAAGCGAAGATTCTACAATTGAATCACGAGCGACAGCGAGTGATTCTAGGTTAGAATCCTGAGATCAGCGAGGGATTTAAATACACGAGATGCAAAAAAACTTTGGTCTCGTGTGACACATACAATTTTTCACCTCAGCAGCGAGAACATAATTTAAATGTAACATAAGCACATATACCTACCTGTTTACAAAACAACCACATTTTTTAAATAAATCCGAAATTATCAAATATAATAATTACATTTAAAACCCTTATAAAAAGAAGTACAGTACAATACTAATTCGCATACTCATAACATGCAATTTAACTTCTTGTACTAATGTCATACTTATTTTTTAATACTGCAAAAAGCCTCACCTCGGGATTGAAAAGGTTGTCAACTTAATTTTTTTATATTAAACCTTTAAATATGATTTTATTAAGATTTGATTAATACATTTGTTAAAAAAATTATTAAATAAATATAATTTGTAAGATTTAGATTTCTATTACATAAACATAAATAGATTTTCCGCGGCTTTCGTGCAACGAGGTTGGTTGCATACTTTATTTTATTAAAAGATCGGGAAAATTACATTTTGGAAATATGTCGATATATATTTTTAATACCATACATTTAATTTAAGATTGTAATCAACACATTTGATCCTATCTCTCGCTTTTTTCGTGTTGAAGTGAAAGTGACAGATCAAAGTGAAGTTCAATTATTTGGAATTCAGTGAGTAGACCCAATCCTGTACTCAGCATTTCAAAAAAAAAAAAAAAGTCACTTTGTCTCACGGAGTGAGCAAAATGCGATTTTGCTCACTGATGTCTCATAGCAAAACCTGCCTGTTTGAGGTGCTGAGGTGAAAAAGTAATTATCGTAATGTGGGTTGCGATGAGAAGTGTAAAATGTGTAAATTTAATTTATACAGAGCCACATTTCACTCACGCCCGCCGCTTTAGGTTAGGTAGTCGTGTATAAGTAAATAGCAAATATCGTAACACAGGGCTTAAGGTATCATTCTGATGTTAGCGACTGCGACACGCGATCACGACCGGGTCGCGCGACCCACTGCTTAGTACGAACACGAACTTAGTCAAGCGACGTAGTCACTTGCATCCGCTAATGCTTCTTATTCATACCAACCGGTGGGTGCCTCTATTCGGTCGCAGTCACGTGTCGCGGTCGCAGGTCGCGGTCGCCAGCATCGGAATGCTACACTTATACACAGCACATTAGTAATTAAATGCTCATGTACGTGTGCACCCAATCAACATGCAGACCGGAAACTGCAAGCCGGATGTGTCAGGTCCGGAACGCTGGCGGATGTCCCCCTCACCCGTCCCCCTCGAACGCCGAAGTGCGACAATTCCGGTTGTCTATCTAATTTGCAAACGCGTGGTCGCCGTTAATGGGCTCGCAGAGTACTTGCTAAGTGGGTTTGTGTGTGTCATAATGGAACGGCCGTGAAAGAGGTGAAAATAATTTAATCGTTCATTAGGTAAGCTTTTTAGTTGTTATGCAAACTCAGGACGGAAAGAGCTGCTTGTTACATTTTTTTTCAGACGCATTCCTTCGGATAACAGTAAAAATAAAGCCATTAAGGTATTATAAGCAATCCTATGTACCTACTGTAGGTTTTAAACTGGTACATCACTTGCTATCATCATCATCATCATCAACGGCCTATCTTAGTCCACTGCTGGACGTAAGCCTCTCCAATTGCACACCACTGAGCACGATCTTCGGCTACTCTTATCCAGTTCTTGCTAGCCACCTTTCGAAGATCATCGCTCGACCTAGTCTGAGGGCGTCCCACGACGCCACGTCTGCCGATTCGCGGTCTTCACTCAAGAACTTGCTAATTTGCCTTTATTTATTTTTCATTTGTGGTGCATTATCTTGACGAGTGGCTAAACTGCCGATGCTTAATTCTTGATTGTCTTTTAAAAATAGTAAAGGTTAGGCCACTATTAGTGTCTCAGAGAAGTTAACTTCGTTTGATCTGTTGAAGGATCCCTTAAAAGATAACAAAAATCAAAAATAACCCTATAAGTAATATACGTGTACATATATTTTTTCGATGGTGAAAACCGCATTAAAATTCGTTGCGTAGTTTAAAAGATCTAATACATACCATATTACTTTAGTATCCTCCCCCAAAAGGTGGATCTTAAAATGAACATAGAAAAGACTAGATCATAAACGTTCATGTCAAACCCGGTTTTCGTTGGGAACGATACATTCGAGGTTGTTGACCACTATGTTTACCTTGGAAGGGTACGGCGAGAAGTGACTTTATTTCGTACTAACTAAATAACATAATGGTCTCTCCCGTGGAGGTGTGATGTTGCTCACGTCTCTACGTGTCTCTGAATTCCGAAAGGTATACTCAAGAAGAAAACTGTAGGTACAACTTTAGTACCGTAAACTGGGGTTCCTTTGAATCACGGGGTGACTTTGATAAAAACTTCCATTTTACTTTTAAACACGAATATCTGGTTGGTAATTCCGATAGTTACTCTCATCATTTACTCTGACGCAGTGAATAAGTGTGGTTGGCAATGGCAACGGCACAAATCAAATGTGAAAATATAAGTAATGTTTTTTACTATTTTTAATTCTTGAATAACTGCTAAATTAACAAAGTGGGTAGTGCGATGAAACGTTTACAATGAATATTATCAGGCCAAAAGTTTATTTAGGTATAGCTTTGTATTGTATTATTCGTTAAAGTGAAATTTTATTCTAGATCAAAGTAACCCCAAAACAACAAAAGTGCTTGTAACTTTTGACCCTGTTCACCAATTTTTTTCTTTTTTTTTGGTACAAATGCTGCTGTATAGGGTTACTATCGATTGCCGTTAAAAAAAAAAGGGTACAAAAGTAACCCCACAGACGGTTTAACTTTGATCACCGTGTTATTATTTTTTTCTTCGGTTTTTTCAAAGTTAGAATACCTATCTAAATTTAGAATATAGAAAGACTTATGAATGTTGCTACGCCCTTGTAGGGTCCATGTTTGTACTGGCTAGAAATAAGAACATCTCGTAAATACCTAAGGTTACAATGATTTATTATATAAGAGGGGGAAAACGAGTATGCCCATGCACCCTTTGAGAGACATAGGTTCGCTTTTGAAAGATTCCTAAGTTGTACCGCTCCAGGAATAGTGTCCCCGGAATATGTCCTTATTTTTGAATTGAAAATATGAATATAATGTATCCCCTCTGGGAGCTGATACTTACCTATGACCGCCATGGCTGCGCCCAGCAGCATCAGCAGCAGTCCGGCGGAGAGCGCGCGGCACGCGTGCCACAGGCACTTCGAGCTCATCTTGCCACGGACCACCTGCGAGACAGCCGTTGTTAATACAGTTAATGCTAGCTCCAGTCCGCCAGCACAGCACCGTGCAGCACCAGGCCTCATGGAACCGTGAGCAGGACCACCGGATTCAGTTAGGGCCACTTTATCGTGCCAGGATGGGTGAGATTACACTATTTCATGCAACTGTATCATAACGTAACATACTAAGGGCCATTGAGACGCGATGACATTGATCATTGGTCATTGATGACACGAGGCGAAGCCGAATATCATAATAAATACGCATGAGTGTCTCAATGGCTGACTCTGAATAGTTGCATAGTTGCATATATTACTTTTTTCTATGAGGTCAAACATGGACAATTATTAAATATTGAATACTTACATAACGGAAAATAAATTAATTTTTCGATATTAAAGGTAGCAAATTATCAAATGAGGGCTATCGTTTTTTGTCTTTCTAGATGGCGCTACTGTTGCGTGAGGTTTTCATGTGTGGCTTTCAAAGTCTGTTATTACGGACGTGACCACAAAGTTTAGATTAAAACCATATTTAATACACCTTAAAATCGTACCAGAAAAATATCGAGCAACCACAGTGTTGCGCAGTCCCGTTTTGTTTGAAAAAAAAAAGGGAGGACAAAAGTTCTCGAAAGACAAGCCTGTCTCAAAACACAGACATTCATTGCCTCGTGACGCATAATTGCCATAATTAATTTCAGGTAATGCAAAATATTCACAAAATTATTCTAATGAGGGCTATCGCGTATGAAGTCGCCACTAGAGGCGCTAGTGTAGCGTGAGGTCTCCGAAATGTCAAATCTCATAGTTTTTGGGTGAGCTACGCGGGTTTATTTATAATTAGAATAATTTTGTGAATATTTTGCAATATCTGAAATTAATTATGGCAAATATGCGTTCCGGGGCAATGAATGTCTGAGTTTTGAGACAGGTTTTGTCTTTCGGAAACCTTTGTACTCCCTTTTTTCCGAACAAAACGGGGACTATGGAACACTGTGGCATGCTCGATATTTTTATGGTACGGTTGTAAGGTGTATTAAATATGATTTTAATCTAAACTTAGTTTTCACGCCCGTAATAACAGACTTTGAAAGACATACTTAAAAACCTCACGCAACAGTGCGCCACCTAGTGAGACAAAAACGATAGCCCTCATTATAAATAAACCCATAGCTCACCAAAAACTATGAGATTTGACATTTCGGAGACCTCACGCTACACTAGCGCCTCTAGCGGCGAATTCATACGCGATAGCCCTCATTACTGGTCAGTTCCATTGCCGCCTGTTTTATTTCTGGCGGCGTCAACATTTCTGCATCACTTAATTCACCAAAGTTACACCTTCTCACCGATAAAAAGTCGTTTAAATAGTGATTAACTCTTTTATTTCTTTCAACTTTCAAGAACTCCGTGCAAAAAGCAAAACAAACTCCCGCTATTTTGAAACTTTTTTTTTTCACTTACAACCTTAGAATGGACCCGGAAACTTTAGGTCATACAACCAAATTAAATAATGTTAAAATATTAATTAAACTGTAAAATTCATTTATTGCCCGTTATGTAAGTATTCACTATTTAATAATTGTTTAAGTAAACATATTTTAATTATTCTATAAACTCGATTTAACAATAATAAGTAAATAAAATAGAATGGCTGTTGGCTATTAGATAATATAAATAAATAATAAATAAATGAATATCATGGGACACTTGATACCAATTGACCTAGTCCCAAACTAAGCAAAGCTTGTATGCACTATGACTATGAATACTCGTACTAGGTAACGGATAAACATGCTTATATAGATAAATACATACTTAAATACATATTAAACATACAAGACCCGAGAGAAAACATACGTATTATTCATACAAATATCTGCCTCGGCCGGGAATCGAACCCGGGTTGCTACGAAGCTTCGTAGTCAGGTTCTCTAATCACTTGGCCTTCCGGTCGTCATCGCCGGGTACTTTAGGCACAGAATATATAATAGTACTAACGTACAGAATGGCCACGCTCCGCCCCGCACCGGTTCGAGTTACCCCACCCCTCAAGCGCAGATTGCAGGAAAACCGAACCGCAGGAAAGCAGTCGGGTGCGCAACGCGATGTACCTGTCGGCCGCACGGCACTAAGTTCGGGAGCAATTATTTTGCGAAATGGTAACGGTACCCTACCTACTTCCTTTTTCTAAATAAATAATGATTTCTGGAATTATAATTATACATGAAATAACTACCTACCGAATAATTCGTTTAAGTTTGTAGTCGTATATCTATTGTAATTGAAAATTATAATGCTTAAATACACAGACACACACATTTATAAATAGGTAAGAATAACGCATCGATATATATTTACTAACAAAATATAAGTCAATGGATTATCGATTACATTTATTTGCACTATCTAAGCCATACCTACACATAAGTACCTTTAAATGTCATTGGTAGCACTTATTAAGGTTTTGCGATAGTCAGCCCTATGTATCTTACGCACACATTGACGCGTGTAGAGACATCGTCGTGCCTATGTAGATTCAAGAACGCGTATTTTGTACGGTGTGGCCTAGTGTGCTTTAGGTCACACAACCAAATTAAATAATGTTGAAATATTAATATTAAATAATAGCTGTAAAATTCATTTATTGTCCCTTATGTAAGTATTAATTATTCAATAATTGTTTGTTGTTGTTAGTGAGACTTAATTTCAAAAATTTCATTCAGCTTCAAAATAAACAATTCTGACCTCTAAACAATTCTGAATTAATCAATTGCATCGGCTAATAATGTGATACGTCACAGTTCAATATTAGCATACATACAATGTGTTATGTGACATATATGTAAATGGGGGAAACGCTACGAATAATAATATGGATTGAAAAGTCTGAATAAATATGATTATTATTATTATTATTATTATTCGTAGGGGAAACGTAACGTGTTTTGACAGGCTAAAAAACCGGCCAAGAGCGTGTCGGACACGCCCGAAATAGGGTTCCGTAGCCATTACGAAAAAATTAAGTAATACTTTTCTAAGGATTTCGTATTTTATACGGAATCTTCCATAGTTTAGGCATATTTTATACCTAAGGCTGCTATTTACTCTTAAACTACTAATAATTCTCTAGCAAACTTAACTGTAATAGTTTTCCTTGAAAGTTTGATATACTTACTACCATCCTGATTTTTTTCAATTTTTCCACCCCCGGTTTAGATTTTAGAGGAGTGGGGGGACGCTCGATTTTAATGATATTTTAAATAAATAAATAAATAAATATATCATGGGACACTTGACACCAATTGACCTAGTCCGAAACTAAGCAAAGCTTGTACTATGGATACTAGGCAACGGATAAACATACTTATATAGATAAATACATACTTAAATACATATTAAACATCCAAGACCCGAGAACAAACATTCCTGTTATTCACACAAATATCTGCCCCGGCCGGGATTCGAACCCAGGACCTCAAGCTTCATAGTCAGGTGCTCTAACCACTTAGCCATCCGGTCGTCCAATTTTGCACTTTAAAGTTGAATATTTCGCAAACAAATCACTGAATCGAAAAATCGTCTTGGAAAACCCCTAATGGTTTTAAAAGTCCTACGATCAACGATACCCCACACTATAGGGTTGGATAAGAAAAAAAAAAACACTCCCACTTTACGTCTATGGGAGGTACCCTAAAACAATATTTTTATTTTACCATTTTGTCGGCATAGTCTACATATATATCCGTGCAAAATTGAAGCTTTCTAGCATTGATAGTCCCCGAGCAAAGGCGCGGACGGACGGACAGACAGACAGACAAACAGACAGACAGACATGGCGAAACTATAAGGGTTCCGTTTTTGCCATTTTGGCTCCGGAACCCTAAAAAGCATGTTCATTAGTTGCCACTTATGAAATAGGTGACACAAATGTTTTTTTTTATTTATTTACATGTTACGAGAATCACTTTCTACCAATAATACATAAAATGATATATCGCACGTGACAGAGAGAGAGAGAGAGAGAGAAACATTTATTTACACATATTCGATACACATAAAAATACATTAGATGGAAAGAATAAAAAAAATAAGATCAAATAGTATAAAGTGGGCCCCACTCAGCATAATGTTACGGCAAGCCGCAACGCCAATTTTTACAATGAGTACGAAGAGAATAATGCAATCTAATTTCATGTCATGATACTCATGATATAATGGTCACTTTCTACTTCTTTATTACGTATACTCTTGAAAGCATAGTTATTACGTTAATTCTTATTAATGCAAGCAAAGCGATCGTCTTTCAGAATACCTACGCCTATATTGACAATATCTCCGATCATCATTATGTACCTAATGATGTCAATATTCGACCAATTACCGAAGGGAAAACGATCGCAATTTTCATTCATCCTATAAGCTGATGATAATGTTTTAACGTATTCAGCAGGCTGCGTGCGCAACAAGTTTTAGGACAACTGTTGAGTCGGTGGTTTAATAATGAATGCTACTTCAAATAACTTACTTAACTTAATGAGGTATACATAAAGGGCCCTTTCAACACAAAGTAAACGCAAATTATATTTATATCATTGGTATTAGGTACATTGTGCTAGGTGTACCTACTTAATTATTCAGTAATGTTTACAATATATTTTTAATATAAACTTATACATTTTATGAAATACCCACTACGCCACAGTCGGTCGTTTTAATTCAACTCGGTGATCTGCCTTAAGCGAATAAATTTATATGAAACAAAAAATTATAATGTTATTCTTAACTATTTAGCTAATTAGGTATCTTCTGTATCTCTCACTCAATCGAACAAACCGGTGACTAATCGATTTTATTTTTAATTATGGGACGTTCATTGAAATGCTCACTTCACTTAAATTAAAATGAAAACAAAGGATTCGCGTAACATTTTACATTTGATCATCAAACGACTGCCAACTTCTATTGTTTCACGCAGTAATTCAGTTATAAAATTACAAGTCACATTGGTTTTCTAAGCCTTAACATTTGCAACATTGTCTTTTTGGTACCTAAATCAAAATCACAGTGATATTAAACGTTTCGTGATATCAGCAGTGGTAGAGCTGTTTTTTTACGGGTATGTGTGTGTGGTTAAGGCGTAGCATGTATTTTTATGCTGTTTTTGTGTACCTGGACGTTCCAAGTGGCCCCCGAGGCGGGGTGGGCGCGCCGCAGCGGCCCCGTCACGCTCCGTGCCCGCCGCATGCCGACTGCCGCGCGCGTCGCCCGCTCTGCGCACGCATGCAGCCTCTCAGCTCCAGAGACCTTATTCTCTAATGCATTCGGAATCACGGCCGTTTTCATCACTTCTTTCTGTCACACGGTATGACATGAGGATAAAAAGAGATTGCGAATGCGATCGCGAGGGCTAGGGCATTAGACAATACAGCCACAGCTCTCCGGACCTATTCAACTCGATCTACATAAGCTGGAATGCCATATTTTGTTCTACATTGCACGACACCAGGGAGCTTAAAAGGTCAGTTTCACAAAGGTTTAATTAAAAGTTTGAATTTTTTCGTTAGTTTTCTTTCCCGTGAAAAAAAAAAACTCCATAGTGCTCGCAATGATCCTCATGATCCTCAAGGGAATATGTCTATATG
>NC_133479.1:9486591-9500573 GCF_025370935.1 Choristoneura fumiferana | reverse complement strand
TTGTTTTATAACGCACAATATATAATATTACTTGATTTTTTTCTTCATTGCTTCGGAACCCTATCTTGGGCGTGTCCGACATGATCTTGGACGGTTTTTTTATTTTGTTTTTTTATTCCCTGAAATTTTAAATAATTATACTTAGAAGAACCTATTGTAAGACTATGGCAGTACCGGCCTTTTAACCAGTCACATCACAGTCGCAGAAACACAATGATTTTTTAACATTATAAAAACTTTAGTGTTAACAAACTATACCTATTTCAAGTACACTGAACTTAAGTTGAAATCCATATCTGGGGTTGGGCAGCAATTAGCGAAGGGTATACCTTTACTTGCCCGAATTTCATGTGCTATATATTCAACCGTCATAATATTGTTTCTTATAAATTAATTTGCACTACTCATTGTTTACCATATTAATCAAATTACAGAATCTTTGTTTCCCATAATATTAATTTCAATAATTACATTTTTCATAATCATTGTAAGCTATAAGTATCACATGCCATCATGTCATTTGCCCCCCATGTAAATAGTGAGTATCGACACTATATACTGATAAATCCCATACGTCAAACAAGCCTTTCAATTAGGTAAATTTTACCCACATAGGTTAGGATAGGTTAGAATTGCGACATTTGATTTGTGCGAGTGAGCTAAGCGAGCGAACAAGACGGTTTGTAGCAGAAGCGACTCGGATAGGTTAGGTTCAGCGAAGCTCCCACCTTAGCCTTCGATGTTAGATAGTTTTTTTTTAGCAGCCCGGATAATAAAGATAATAGATAGATTAGTAATAGAAAAAAGCAATTTTAATCAATCATAATCAGAATAAACACTATTCAGTATGGCGTTTGAATATTCTATTAAATAATATTATTGCACTTAATAATATGGAAAACAATACGTACTGCATTCGTATCATTAAAGCATCTAATTTTCGGGAAAATAAGAATATATGAAATAATTTTCTGGTAAACGAAACATTCGGGCAAATGAAGTTTCGGCCATATGAACTTCGGGAAAATGAAATTATATAACTTTCGGGCAAACAATACCTTAGGAAAGCTTTTGCGCTATTCAGAACCGGGAAAAATCCGTAAATCATCCTGAGAATCGATTGATCAAGTACGTATTCTTCATTCTTAATATTAATTATAATGAGTTGTTTCAGAATCAATGCGGAAGAAACGAGCAAAAAAGTTGGAGACATACATTTATCGGTGGATCAAGATGCGCGTGCAAGCAGCGCCCCACTACCGGCGCAGGCGTCGCCTCCGCCGTCGCCGCGGCTCCTCATCACGCCCTGCCCGCTGTCGCCCACCGACCCTGACCCCCCTGACCCCGAAACCTCCACCCCCGATACTACCATCACCATCGAAGACGCCGAACCCCCGCCCGCCCAATGAGAACGACCTCCGTCTCGGAACTCCGAGACAACCGCCGATGCTTCCGCGCCCACAACGGACGACCCTTGTTGATATATTTTCTAAGTGTTATACAATGTTTAGTTTACCTAAGCTTTTATTAACTTGTATTATTTACACGTTTTTCGATATGTCCTCATAAGCGAAGGCAGTTTTCTGTAGTATTCACTATTGTATAGTGAAGTGTGGTTGGGACTGTTTATGACTGTTGCATGTTGGTTGGCGCCGAAGCCGCGCTGTAGTCGTGTTAGCGTTTAGATGCTGTAGTCACTTTTAGCTATTTCGTAACGCTCGAGGTAATACTTTTTAATAAATATGAAAAACCTGACTAACTAATGCTAAACCAGAAAAATAACGTTGTCAAAAATAACTAATCAAGCTGAAAACTAAATCACAATCCCTAATGTGTTTGCAGCTCTACCATTGTTCCACAAATTGTTCTAAACTTGCCCCCGGCTTACGCATCCTGGCCTATACTGTTTACTTACTATACTGTTTAATTTTGTTTTCCTATAGATAACTTATTGTTAAATATATTATAAAAGACTGATAAAGCGAATTTCGTAAATATCAAACCTTATAACTTTCATAATTATTAAAATAATACTAACATTAACATACCTAAATAAATTAAATTACCTTATAACTAAGTAATCTTGATAAATCCAAACGCCGTACGAGCGGTACGAGTGAAACATTTATCCACGTTATTTTTCACGTCCTCTTTTTCTTGAGTAGGAATTTTAGATTCAAATTAATAAAATGGTAAAAAATGTGATAACATTTTTGAGTATAGATAGGAGTGAATATTAATATGTTGAATTTTATTTGACGTTTATAAGTATGTTCTTATGTACATATTAAACTAGCTGTTGCCCGCGGCTCCGCCCGCGAAGATTTTGTTTATTGCTATCCCGCAGGACTTTTGCAATTTTTCGGGACCTTTGGTAAGCCGTAGGTATTCAAAAAGAAAGAAGAAAAAATTTGAGTTCTTAGGAAATTCTTAGGTACACATTAGATTAGAGGGGGCCCGTGACGGATCCGTCACACGGCAGACCAGAGGTGAACTATTCTATATCCTTCTCCGGAACTCAATCTATCTGTGTACCCGAATTTCATCTAAATCGGTCCAATAGATCCAGAGATTTCCCCCTACAACCTTTACAAACTTTACCTCTTTATAATAAAAATGTTCTAGTCCTTACTATTTCAAATTTCGAACTCTACGTCCTTATATGAGGCCGTATCTTAAAAATGCATTTAACTTCTCTAAAGCTTACAAACCTTCAAATCCTGGTACAATATAGTAAGGTGATTTTGGAGACATTCCAATATTAAAGAGTGCTCCAAGCTTTTATGTGAGTTCAACCTTTTTTGAATAAAATCTGATTGTCAAACATGTGTCAAAATAAATTGTAATTTCTGTAATTTAAATCAAAAGCACTAAGGAGTACTTATTGATCAACTTCAAAGAAAATCACCCCAAAATTACTTTCTATTCTACCCCCTTTTTAATAAAATTTAAACACATCTTCCATCAGTTTTGTTAATGAATGTTTATGCAAAATTTGAAGTAGATTGTACCAATACAAACCCATACAAACCTTGCCCCCCTTTTTCACCCCCTTAGGGGTAGGATTTTGGAAAATCCTTTCTTATCGGATGCCTACGATCGTCGCGGTTTAGCTGTGCGTTGATCCGTCAGTCAGTCATTCAGGACAAAGCATTTTATATGTATAGATTATGTGCTATGTTGAATTAGCCTGAAATGATAAGGTTGATGCAAAAACATCTGAATTTGGAAAGTAGGATCTTGAAGAAGTAGGTAGTAGTACATAGTATTTTAAATAGGTCGTCGTTCACATTAGTCAATTGAAATAATATCTCTACCAAACGACTTCGCAAATACTCGTCAAAAATAAAACACATAACGTATTGATTTATCTTATTTTTATATGATTTTACGTATTAATTGATAACTTACCTTAGTTTAAAAATATTTATACTTTATCTTAGCTTATGTGTACCGGTATTTACCTGCAATCTGTGGTATTTACCTACATGCAGGTACATTATTTTTATAATTTCTTTCAATTATCATGTATCCTGTCCAAATAAACGTTGTTTTTGCCCTCTGTGATAAATTACATGACGGGAATAGTAGTATGCATTGATTAGGTTGACTAAATTTGAACAGGTTTATGTACTTAATGTCGTTTCTGAAATCTTTCGTCCAATATTTCTAACTTAGACTAGAAACATGTAATTTGTGTGGTAGACGTCGAAAATGAAGTTATTAATATAATTATACGGACATGAGGGGAAAAGATGGAAATATTCACAACAGAAACTCGCATATGGCCTAACTGTTAAAGCATATTTGATCGATCTATATGGTCATACTAGATCTCTTACGAGTGTAAGGCGAAATGACATTAATTAAATGGTATTCGAAGATTTAACGTTAGACTTCTGGTTAATTTAATACTGGCTGAACAGCTAATAGATTAAGAAGTAGAACAGAGTTAGAGCTATTAACCAATGGAGTGGAGTTTGAAATAAATTGACATATTGCTGCGGCGATGGCTGCATACTGTTTGACAGTCCAGTAGTGCTTGAGCGTTGGGCAATCATATAGGTAATAAGAGTGATATCAACAGCAAATGTTAGATATTCGATAGATAGTTAAATATTTTTTTTATAAGATATAAATAAAACTATTTTTTTTTTATAAATAAAAATTAATATTTACAGTAGATACGGCGAGTTGGAAATCCAAGTGAGAGGCCTTTGCCCAGCTGTTGTACATTACAACAGACTAATGAAATGAAAAAAAATTATGACCAAATAGCTTTGTTCCATGTAGGGGATAAAGAAAATACCTACTAAATATAAATAGTCAAAATCTTAAGCTGGTTCCATGTAATAGACAATCACCAATATGATGCAGAATTTTATAGCTGCTATAAAATTCTGCATCATATTGTTAAGTGTCATAAGGGTTATCTCCCTTGTTACCTACAACTCTATTGGTTAATTTCTCTATGAAGTAGAGCTACTTAGTTTTAAATAATTCTGTGTTAAATAAATGTTGTCTCCCCGAACGACGGAGTCGTTATCTGACTGATCGCCAATTCGTAAGTTGGTCATTTTTATACAACTTAGAAAGTTTTGTATTGATGTGAGTGTACAAAATTCTTATGTAAGTATAGGAAATTAAAACGTGTACTCGATCCAAATGGTTGTTGTGATGTCTATTAAAATTGTTGATGATACAAGAGCTTTTTTTTCAGTCTTTTCGGTAGGTACTATTTTTAATCAATTATATCTGATTATAGATGTTGTATTGACACCTTGTTGTTATTCAATTTACAAAAGTTTATTATTGTGATCGCTTATTAAACGACTGCGTTTTTATTGAGCCAGAGTAGAACGGAACACGCTAACCACAAGAATCACATTATCAAATTACAGTGGAAGCGGGGAGAATTGTGGATTGCAACTAAACACTTTAGGTATTTACTTCGCTCCACCTCAGTGAAAGCTCACCCTTAAGTGTGGTGACTCCACCCCGTTTCGTAACTTTTAAACAAATGCCTAGCAAAGTCACCTCTATGGTTTCAGTTCACGGCAAAGTTATAAATACCCGTGATTTCAACGAAATCACAGCCCTGAGCAGCGCAATTCTGTGTCAGGAAAACCTGTGCTAATCCTATCAAAGGCGTTAAATCGGATAAGCCTGAAAATCCATGGAAATCTTGTTAGTATCATAGTGATATAAAAGTTAAGGGTGCTTTGGATCGCTAGCAGTCAGTCAGTGGGGTCGGCCGGGACGTTACCGAGGACTGCTCACAGCATGATCCCGACAATCGCAACGACGATGGACAACCAAACGGAGAGAAATGAATATGGCGCCTACTTTGCCCCTCTCAGGTAAGAGACCAACTATTAAAATCAGTGCTGAACCTACACTTCAAGAAAATGTTACAACGCTTGATGCTCACGAAGTTTAATTGATTCCGTAGGTATTCCTGATCAAAGGTATGGTAAAAAAAGCAAAAACAGCAACTAACAAAAAGAAGACCGAAAGAGGTGATCTTGCTGCGTGCTGTGGTACCATCAGCCAAATAAGTGATCTATCAATTTTTAATCAAGTTCCTATAAATGAATACGTCGCTAAAGTCGAACTTTCAAGTTGACAGACACGTCTAATTGGCATTATTGTTTTATGACATGCAAACGATTATCAACTTTAGGGTGGTAGACCACATATTTGGCTGATTTACCTACAGTCTGTCTTTCAGGTTCAGCATTAAGCCTGGAACTGTTTTTATAAATGGATCTAACGCTTATATACCGGCGGCAGTCAAACTGGCGATCGCGGCTATTGGTCTAATCCAGCTATGTCAAACTCGAAAGTCACTGGTGGGCCAAAAGCTTTTATAGCTACAAACAAATAATAAGTCAGGAATTGTAACTGCGTTATAAAAATGGAAACTGTGTCCTAAGTGTGTCCTGCACTGAGGTGCGCATGCGCATCATTTAATTTTGACTGGCATTTATTTTGCAAGTTTATTGAGCTCACGTCAAATTTTCGCATTTTTAGGGTTCCGTACCCAAAGGGTGCCAACGGGACCTTATTACTGAGACTCCGCTGTCTGTCTGTCTGTCCGTCTGTCACAGGGCTCTATCTCTGAAGCCGTAAAAGACACTTGAAATTTTCACAGATTATGTATTACGGTGGCCTATACAAACGAAAAAATATTTTTTCAAATCGGTTCATAAATAACGGAGTTCTGAGGTACGAGTAACAGCCAAAAAATACAACCGAATTGATAACCTCCTCCTTCTTCCTTAGTCGCATAAAAAAAAAGCTGTCATTGTCAATATATGACACGTCATTGAAACGTTAGATGTAAGAAGTGATCCGTCTGAACGCCCGTTGTCTATGAAATGGGAATCTGACATTGCATCACCGCGCCAACATTTTAACACTATATAGATTCCTCTTTCCGAAATAAATGATTATTATTATTATTAATTATCCTGTATTCTTTCTGAATTTAACCAATCAACAAGCACGTGTATTTGCAACCTTGAAATTGATTCGTATCGTTTTGTTTTAGGTATGGATGGCCACTTTTTGTGTGGAATTTGTTCAGAGTTACTTCCTGACTTATTATTTATTCGTATTTTTATAGGCTATATCTCGTAGGAGTGTGTATGAAATTGAGTCTAAACATAACACGCCTGTCATTTTTTTTTTTTTTTTTTTTTTTTTTTGTTGGCTCGCGCGGTTTGCGCATCCGCCACAGACGCGTAAAGGTAAGGAAACGAAATCAACGGAAAATACGGAATTTTGGAATACGGAAGTCTACAGGAGAAGATTATATGGGATTAAGCGAAAGGAACAAAGATAATATATATATAATAAATTAAATTTAGAGAGTTGAGGAATACATATTTAAATTTTAATATCATTATTATTTATAAATATGTTCAATAAGTTATATATAGTTAAGTCATTAGAGGCTAAAAGGACAGAGATGGATGTAGGTAATGGGACTTTGTAGGATATAAGTTCTTCATAAAGGAAGGAGTTGTCATGGAGAGGACACGAGAGAAATATGTGATTTGTGTCTGCAATGCCCAAGCCACACTCACAAACACCAGACTCCACCAGTTTAAATTTAGCAAGATTGTCGGGAGTACAAACATGACCCAGTCTCATACGAATAAGGCAGCAGGTGGCTCTCTTACCAAACTTAGTTTTGCCAAACCAAGGTTTAGACGGAATACTAGGTTGAATAGAATAATAATGTTTGCCCTTGATCTGGCAACTTTCAATCCACTTCTCTCTCCAGTTCTCTCTAAGAGATGAACCAGCTAGAGCGGCCAGGTCATGACTGTAATTCCTATATGGAAATAGATCACCATCTTTAACAGCTTCATTGGCTAGCCGGTCAGCAATTACATTGCCGGAGATGTCACAGTGACTTGGAACCCAACCAAAAGACACTGAGTATCCCAAATCAGAACACTTGGCAAGGAGAGTTCTTAATTTAATTATGACAGGGAATATTAATTTGCAATTAAATGGGAATTTACTAAGAGCTTGAAGAGCACTTTTTGAATCCGTTATAATTAAAGTTTTTCTGAGTTGGGCAAGTAAGATATATTCTACGGCTTTAAGTAATCCAAAGCATTCTCCCGTAAATACTGACGTTTCAGGAGGGAGTTTTATTTTCTGAATAATTTTGTATTGGGAATGGTACACCCCAACCCCCACATGGCCAAAAGACGCATGCTTGGAAGAATCAGAGTATATATGATGCCAGCTATGCCACCGATCGTCTTTAATTGAATTAAAATTAACGTTGGGATCCATATCATTTTTAGTTACTCCTAAATTGAGATGAACATCAGGAGATAAAGTAAGAGCAGAAAAATTATCACAGAAAAGGGGATATTCAGGATAGTGATAGGTTGGAGATTGTATGGACATGTACCTTTGATAACTTTTTAGTAGGCACGGAGTTATTTTATTCGACCAATAGTTAGATGAAGTCAAAGAGTTATTTAATAGTGGAAGGCTTGATCGTAGGGGATGATTGGAATTTTGAAAGCAGCGAAATAAAAACTTATCTGACAAATATTGACGCCTTAAATGTAAGGGTGGTTCCACACATTCGACTTGTAGGCAATTTATAGGGCTTGATTTCATTGCACCACAGATCAGGCGTAGAGCTTTGGACTGGACAGCATCTATCCGTTTAAAGCCATTAACTTGTCCCGGGATTAATAAGAATGTGCCATAATCGATACTACTTCTAATCAAAGCGTTGTATAGGAGTCTAAGCGAAAATGGATGGGCACCCCACCAGACACCTGTAAGGCATCGTATCATGTTTAAAAGTCGTTCGCATTTAGTTACAATATGGTCGCAGTGGGGAACTCCTGTAAGCTTATAATCCAACACAACACCAAGGAAACGTGTAAAGCTTTTCGTTGGAATGGGGTGGCAATCAAACTTGACAGATACCACAGGCGGTACCCTTGTCCTGGCGAAAGGAACCACGACGCTCTTAGAGTAGGAAATCTCAAGGCCATTGTCATCCAGCCAGCTTTTCAGGTGGATAAGGGATTTATTTAAGTAAGCTGAAGCCATTTCAGCATTTCGATGTGAGCTATACACAAGCAAGTCGTCGGCATATTGCAGAACTTTAACCTCTGTACCTAAAGAATCTTCTAGGTCATGGCTGTATATGTTGTAGAGTAATGGGCTTAAAACCGAGCCCTGAGGTAACCCTCTCCACAAAAGCCTAGATTTCTTAGTGTCATTTACAGTAAGATTAATACACCTTCCTGATAACATATTTATAATAAAATTGGAGAGCAAAAGTGGTACTTTAAGATTTTTAAGTTTTTTATGAAGGTGAGAAACAATGACATTATCGTACGCTGCTGAAATGTCCATAAATGCTGCAATCAGAGTATTGCCATCGGAAAATGCTTGTCTAATGTCCGTGATAAGAACACCTATATTATCAATGGTACCTCTGCCCCGCCTAAAGCCAAATTGGTTCTGGCTAAGTATATTGTTAGTTTCAATAAACCACTCCAGGCGATTTTTGACCAGATGTTCCGTAAGTTTCATTAGGACAGTGGACAGAGCTATAGGCCGATAAGAAGAGACATCAAAAGGATCCTTATTTGGTTTAAGGAAAGGCAAAACATCTTGACATTTCCAAGCCTCGGGAATCTCGCCAGAAATCATTATTTTGTTAATTAATTTTAAAAAGTAAAGAAGAGTTATATCATTTAAATGGGTAAAGAAAGAATATGGTATACCATCTGGTCCAGGAGCTGAATCTTTGGTTTTAGAAATGGCTCCTTTGAGTTCTAGTAGAGTGAATGGGCCATTAAGCCCGCTCAGGTCCAACACTGGAGATAAAGGGATAAACTCAGGAACAGTGGGAGGAGCGAGTTTATCCAGAAATTCATCTGTTAGTGAAGAAGGAAGGTTGGAGGAACAGTCTTCTTTAAAAGCAGATCGAAATCTTTTAATATTATTCCAAACCACAGAAGGGTTTGTATTAGGAGATACAGATAAACAAAAGTTTCTCCAACCTTCAAACTTCTTTTTTTTAAAAAGCTTTTTTGCCTTGTCTATTGCGTCCAAAACAATATCGAAGTTTTCATTGGTACTAGATTCTCTATAAGCAAGTTCAGCCTCCTTACGCCCTTTGGCCGCTGTAGTGCATTCCGAATCCCACCATGGTGGAGAAGGAATGTTGTTTCCTCCTACTTTTTTCACTGGAAAAACATTATCAGCAGTCTCGACCATTATCTTTGCCAGAGCGGCTGCACATGTGGCTTCGTCGCTGTGTTCTATTGAAGGAAGAGAGGAAATTTTTTGATCAAGATGTTCCTTGAATGTATCCCAGTTGGCGTTACTTAAATTGTACTTTAAACGAGGAGGACGCTTTGGGGTAGGAGAGTTATTAAACGGAAATGACAAAAGAATAGTGAAATGATCACTTCCAAATGAAAGAGGAGAGGCCTTCCAGGATAAAGAAGAAAATAAGTTTGGACTACAAATAGAAACATCTGGGCAACTTATTCCCTCTCCAGGTGCAGTTCGTCGGGTGGGAGAACCATCATTTAGGATGCAAAGATTATGGGAGTCCATCATATCAATGACTAGATTACCATAGGAATTGGTGGTGGAACTACCCCAAGATTGATGTTGGGCATTCCAATCTCCAAGAAGAATAAGAGGCTTCGGAAGCAGTGTCAATAAGTGATTTACTTCATTATAAATAGTTGAAGAAGGATGAGGGATATATAATGAGACAAAACAGATATTATTAACGGAAACAGCAATTATAGATATATCATTGTTATGAGCAGGAAGGGGAATATGTGAATAAGGAATGCCATGCTTTACAAGCAAAGCAACACCGGCATATCCATCAGAGCGGTCCTCTCTTATACAGGAAAATCCTGATATCCTGAAATTGGATGAAGGCTTTAACCAAGTTTCTTGCAAGGCTATAATTTTTAAATTAAATTTATTTATTAAATAGAGTAAATCAGCTTTCTTTGGTATTATACTTCTACAGTTCCATTGAAGGATTTGAAATTGGCTGTTCATTATCGGTTAAGAGTTGAGTGAAAAAATTCATAATAGGGGCAGCGTGGGACGGTGAGATACTACTACCCAATCCAGATTGGGACAGTAACTTAATGATCAATAGAATTATTTCTTTCACAGATTGAGTGGACTCATTAGATTTATAAATATTTTTGTTAGTGACAGGCATGTCATAATCCCTTGTCAAGGCATTATGCGCTGCCACATCATATCCTTTAGATCTAGGTTGAGGTGGGGAGCGAGGTTTCATAAAGATAGTTTTCTTATAAGATGTAGTTGGGCTAGAGTGTGAGTATGATGTAGTTGGACTAGTGTGTGAGTAATCCTTTTCTGTTCCATTAGGATTATTACTCAGCAATGCATCAGCATACGAAATTTTTGAAATAGGTGGGTGTTGTTTATTAGCTTCAAAATATGACACACAGCTTTTAGCCATGGTCTCCTTTATATTTCTTTGTCTCTCAAATTCTAAACATTTTTTATCAGTAGCTAGGTGAGAACCTTTGCACAGACAACATCTTATATGCTCATCATCAACTTCACATTTTTCTCCAGTATGTCCCTGACCACATTTGTAACATCTGGGAGTTGAGCGGCACTGACCTCTGACATGCCCAAAGCGACAACAGTTGTAGCATTGTATAGTAGGATAAATGTATAGGTCTACAGGTAGTGCTGCATAGCACATGAATATGCGTTTAGGTAAAACTTGGCCATCAAAGGTAAGTACCACCGACTCTGTGGGTTTTAACTCATTGACACCTGACTCTATAACTTTCCTTTTCAGCCGTCTTACTTTTAATATCGGTCCACAGCCTATGGGAACAGATATATTTTCTAAGATTTCTTCCTCTGACCACTCGGAGGGAACTCCTCGTACAATTCCCAACCGGGTGACAGAGAAAGTCGGGATAAAAGTCTTGTAGTTTGATGCTGACAAGGCGGGGTTGGTCAAGAAGTTATTGGCAGCCTGAAAATCACTGAAAGAAATAGTCACTCTATTTCTTCCAATGCGTTTCAAGCTCCCATTTACGATTTGAGATACATTATTTTTCCTTAGGAACTTCCCAAACACTACAGGATGTAGAGACACATTATCATTTTCCGAGGTTTGCATTCGCTGTACATGAACATTAAAAGGTGCCACATCTGATTTCTGGTACATCAGTCTGCCTACTGGTTGGGGAGCTGTAGATGTGGAGTTAGAGTTTGACAATAATTGAGGTGGTACTGAATCGTTAACAGTAGCAGGCATACTATCAGCTGTAGAAATGGTGTGATGTGACTGTGGCTTGGGGGCTGGTTTTGCAAATATACTATGCATTCTTTGACGGCTATCATCAACATTGCAAACACAATCGTCCTCTTTTATTATCAAAGGCTCGCCATGACGTTGTCTCGACCTTTTTTTGTTGCAATGGCGACATGTTTTTACAGAGTGTCGTTTCCTCCTATTAATATTATCCTGGCTACAAGAGCCATCAGTGCTAGATCCATCTACAATGGTCACATTATGTCCTATGTCTGGGGCAGTCCCCCCTGGGTCTTCAGGTAACTCCATAAGGAGTTACCTGAAGTACAAAGATTACAAAAAACTTACCCTTATATGTCCAGTATATACACTATAACTTACAAAAAATATACAAATTTACATAGAATACTTGTACTATTATTTACAATACCCGAATAATCAACTCTTGTCAGCTAAAAAATCAATTTTCACAATATTTTCAAAAACAATTACAAAACACAACCAAACGACCGAACGTTTCCCGCGCTTTTTTCCTATTTCAGTTTCAAGAATTGATCGGTAGCATTTGAAAACCAATTTAAGTCTTAATAAATTTTAGTATATGCTTAAATTGATTTTTTTTTTTGTTGAAAAATGTAGGATACGTTTGTACACTTGGCTTTGTCACTTCATAAGCAATTCACACTATATTACAAATTTTATGCCCATGTAACCGATATCCTCGGTGTCCCTTATAAATAAAAATATTTATCAGTTATTTAATGTTTTTTATTTTTTATTTAGCCTATTTATACCTTTTTACAAATTATTGGGGATTTAAATTTATAATTCAGTTTAGGCGATGTATGGCAATTTGTTTTATTTTTAGAAACCATAAATTTTTGATGGAAATGTCGCTGTTATTTATGACTAGAAATTATTTTATGGACAGTGTCAGTCAGCACCTATTGTTAATTTATGTATGAAAATAAGGATCCTCTGTTTTGAAATATTTTGTACCCTAGAAAATGAGAATTTAAATAGGAATGAGTATACGTGTATAAATATCTAAACAAGCGTGGGTAGCCAAGGATTTCACGTATGGCTCATCAAGCATAAGATCTTCACGTTTTGAACAAAGCTCGCATTTCTGAGTTTTTCGAAATTCATGTTGAATTTAAGTACAATTCTAAATTACAGTGCTATAAGACACGGGATGGCAAAGATAGATAAAGAGACGTTTAGGGATGGCTCAGTTTAAACTTTCTTAGGTATTTTTAAATGTGGATTTAAAATCGAAACGTATATCTAAATATCACAAATATTGTCTCACGATGAATCCATATTTTACTTAACATGGCGCATGTTGAAAAATTAAAGAGACATAAGTCGTAGTAAATTGCTTCCTTTTTTAAACTTTACTGATACGTATCACGATCCAAAATTAGAATAAATTTATTTTCCATCTTATTCCTTTTTCTTAAACGTGTGACGACTTCTGTTTAGATTTTATCCATTTCATTACCCGCCTTTGAAATCCATTTTTAATAAAAATCAGGTAGCGACCGAAGTGCAGCGAAGCGATTAGAGCCCTCCCTTTTTTTCCACCATCCCTCGATGATGTATGGCTTGTTTTCTTACTTTTTTTGGGCCTGAGACTTTGTTGGTAGCCAGTATCATCAGAAATGTCAACAGGATCACAGATAACAAATATATCCTTTCCATTTGAATTTGTTTTGAGTTTAGAAGAATGTGTGATAGATTGAGATTGATGTTTTTGTTTTTCAGCCAGTTGGTTTCAAAGCAAGTTTATCTTTAAATATGGCAAGAGCAATTTAGACTGAATAAATAAATATACTGGTGTAATATCATGTAATTTATATCGGCTCCAATCTATTTGAGCTTTGAATACTCGTATCCTTGAGAACTTCCAAGATCGTTAACATTATATTGCGGCTGATTCTTTTTTTCAACGCGCGAATCGGCTAGCCTACTTTAAATAAATGGAAATATTTTATTGCTCATAAAATTTTAAATCCGTTGCGGGTATTTTTTGTCTAGTCCCTTTATAGACATTTTTGATTACGAAATGACATTAATATCTTTAATTTTTCTCAATGAATTTCAATAATAAAGTCGACGTTGTTATTGTAATGAGATAAAATAT
>NC_133479.1:9438095-9471643 GCF_025370935.1 Choristoneura fumiferana | reverse complement strand
TTCTACGCAATCTTATTTCTTCCTATTCGCGATTCTGCACAATATGAATCCACACAACTGAATTTAATCACATGCGTTATACTTCACAACACTGTATTTTTTTTTAATCTCATACATAACCGGAATCAAACCGGTCGAAATTGGGGCGGAGATTTTTTTTTTTTATATTTCAGTCGAACCCGTTTATTATTATTATTATTTTTAGGCTGCTGCTGCCTTCGAAAGCCTCGCCTCAAGGTGTTCGTTCACATAACTTAAAGCTCGCGACCATGATCATTTTTACCGCGGGAAAAGCGACTCACGCAGTCCGTTCTTTTAAATTTCTAAACGCGACTAGAAGAAACAAAGATAGTATAGAAGATAGATAGAATAAAAGATAAAGATAGATATTAAGTAGTATCGTGAAGTATAACGCATGTGATTAAATTCAGTTGTGTGGAATTTATATTGTGCAGAATCGCGAATAAGAAGAAACAAGATTGCGTAGAAATAATGACTGAATATCATTACGTATGTGATTAAATTCAGTTGTGTGGAATTCATATTGTCCAGAATCGCGAATAGGAAGAAACAAGATTGCGTAGAAATAATGACTGTGAAGCATTACGCATGTGATCAAAATCAGCTGTGTGGAATTATTTTGTGCAGAATCGCGAATAGGAAGAAACAATAATGGCATAAACCTCGTATATACCTTTCGCACTTTGAAATATTTTAGTTTGTAATGATAAAGTTGTATTCTTGGACCTTTAAAATTTGCGATCGATTTTTTCTCATTATCAAAGTGTATATTAAGTATTATAAAGAGCTCCGATGACAATACAAATCATGTAACATCAGCAATGGGAATAAGTACCTATATGAAATAAAAAACAACTATGTTTGTTTGCACCATGTTATACATAAGTATTAAGCTTGCATTTTCTGAAGAAGTTACAACCGCATCCATCATGGTAATGGCAGAACAGAACCAAATTAGTGCGTAGTATATTATACATTGTTAACTTAAAAGCAGAACTAGGTACAAAGCTTTTACTACATAGCACAACAATAAAAACGATTTCAGCTTCGCCCCAGAAACCAAATTAATTACCAATAAATATCCCGTATCTTTATTTATAGTCCACAAACACTGTTTATGGCCAAGTACTACCAATTAGCTACCGTGAGCTTTCTAATATTACTTCTCATTTACGACTTACGACTCCTTTGTAATGAATCCGTCTGATTGATTGTGTATTTGTAAAGATATTTCTTAGAAACTGACGATTGTATGAGCCGTGATCGGATCAAGAATGCGACGTTTATTTATAGTGTTCTTTGTTATTTTATTAAGATACTTTCACTACTGATAGGATTGTAGGATTATAAAGTGATTGAATTGAATTTGTACGTTTGTTTTTATTTCAATGGTAGCCAGCTGCAGTACTGGCAGAATAGGATCATGTCACTTTCTTATCTCGAAACTAAGTATAGATATGTAATAAAAAATATAATATCATTATATATTGTTTTAGCTCTACATTTTAATCATCTAGTAGCAGCTAATTTTCTAACGATTTATAAATCCGAGTTTAGACTTGCAAGAAACATCGTGAAAGTCTAAACTCGGCTTAACTGTTTGAAATAACTTGTTTCTGTCATTAAAGAGTAGATTAGGTAATTATGTCAAAGATCCGAGGTAATATCAATTTGAGAGAGAAGTCATGATTGCCTAGTGGTTTGACTTATGTCTTCTCAAGCAGAGGGTCGTGGCTTCGAGCCGCGGTTCACACCTCTGAGTTTCCGGAATTTTAGTGCGAAATTACATTTGAAATGTTCTATGACAAGGTCTCCTCTTAGAATGAGAGGGCTTGGGTCATAGTTTCCACGCGGGCTCAGCAAGGATTGGGAATTTCACACACACCATTGAATTTCTTCGCAGATTAATGCGTAAATATGAATATTACGGGATACTTAACACCAATTTACATAGTCCCTTGTGTGTCAGCTTGTGGTAATGTCAATAATACATACACAAATACATACATACATACATAAATACATATTAGACATCCAAGACACGAGAAATATCTGCCCCGGCCGGGGATCGAACCCGGGACCTATAAAGCATCGTAATCAGTGTCACTACCCACTGGGCTATACGGCTGTAAACGTTACCGTTTCGCAATTTTAGGTTTATACTTTGACAATAACGGCACAATAGTGACAGGTTGCTAGCCTGTCGTCGCCTCGTACGACATCCACAGAAGAAATAGAGAGGTGTAATTCTAACTCGACACCACACGGGCTGTAAATCGCATTCGATCAACATTTGACCAGATCACGCCTATCCATCATTATAATGTTAATCACAATGTACTCCTCCAATACATCACATTGATTGAGAGCCCAATACATGAAGTTTGAAGGTTACGGGCATTCTAACAAACCGATTGACGTAGGAACAACCAATATGTCGCATGATGATAAACAAGATGGATGCATCGTGGTCTTTATCAATGATAATGCTAGGGTTACGGAGAAATTGATTGACACTATCCACTGCTTAGATCCTGGATTACCTTATCAATCGCTGTAATAGGATTTGAATTTTGAATAGTTACTTGTCTTGGGGTTTTCAATTTTGATATGCTTGCGACATGGTTATAAAATTAATTACCAGGAAAAATCAACGCGCTTTACCTTTGAGAAAAAAAACATTCCGTCATTCGGTACCTGATCAGCTGATACGTCAGGTTGGGTTCAGCGTTGCACTTGTGTTGCACATCCAAATTGTTAATCAAATACTGCGAGTATCTGGCCTACTTCGGGAACCAATAATTACAGCATTACTGGTTAATGGCCACAAATTTTCATCTGGCTCCCAGCTTCTTGACTTTAATTTCCTAAATCGTGATTTAAGTATCAACAGTCTACGAACCTCAATCCTGAATGTAGTTTCCGTGACTGTTGAGTTTTCGTGATCGACCGAAGCGTTTATACAACATCTTTAGTCTGTGTATACAACAACGACCTTTGAATTCATTTGCTGATATGCACATTGCAAAGCAAACAGTCTGGGGTGTCAAGGATGCTTCGTAAATTTGATGACAAAATTATGCAAATAATTCATTTATTTGAATTGGTTTTATGTATCTGTCCTTGTGAATAGACAAGTCAATGCTACCGAACTCATTTGAGCAAATTAAAAATGCATAATTTGATTGCTTAGTAACGATATCTCTTGTCCGGGTGAGCGGTTAGTTCCAATGGAGTGCCGAAAAAGTTTCTCGATGAGGGCTACGGCATAGATGTCGCTAGCGTCACTGCTTAAGTGGCGAAATTCGTGTCGGTACCGTTGACCATCAGTGGTGTAGCGGTATAGCACGCGGTACGGAATACCGAGGACCTGGGTTCGATTCCCAGTGATGGTCTTATTTTTCTGGTTTTTCTGTGCATCTATATTTCAGTTTGTATTTTCAATCGTTATCTTCATTGAGATTGTGTTAAGAACAACTGTCCAAAATTTCAAGACTCAAAACCCAGCGGTTGAAATTTCAAGATTTTATCCCTATTCTGTGGAAATATCGGGATAAAAAGTAGCCTATGTGTTATTCCAGACGACCAGCTACCTACATACCAAATTTCATGACTCTAAGCCCAGTGGTTGTTATTTTAAGATTTTATCCCTATCACGTTTGAATATCGGGATAAAAAGTAGTCTATATGTTAATCCAGGGTATTTTCTTTTATTCAATATTACAAATCCAGGGTATATATTACCTGTATGCCAAATTTCATGGAAATCCGTTCAGTAGTTTTTGCGTGAAAAAGTAACGAACATACATCGAACAAACATCCATCCATACAAACTTTCGCGTTTATATTAGTGGGATAGTGGGATATTAGTGGGATAGTGGGATAAATATACGAGAAGGAGAATTTGGACGCGTATGCAAGGGATTGGCCTGACATTGCGCAAGACCAGAAGGTGTGGAGATCAAGAGGAGAGGAGAGGCTTTTGCCCAGCAGTGGAACACTTTACCAGCCTAGTTAAAAATGAGTATTCAAACATTTTAATTGTATACGTACAGTGATGGGTTTTTTTTTTATCTACCTTAAAGTTTCCCATTGATGTAGATGGAACGCTTAATGCCCTGTTGCTGTGTGCTAATGACCTTTCCGATATTTTCAGCTGGATACACGTGTTTTCTAGAAAGCATAAAAGATGAATACAATTTTTTTTCTTGTACTTAAAACAGTCTTTTTTGTATCTGGCCTTTCTTTAAACCCTAGCTAAATAAATCAGGCACCAAAAACTGGCTTATTTTCCAGTTTCAGAGCTAACATTAGATACATCGTCATCTCCCATCTACGGATGATATTTTTAACCAAGTTTTCTATTAACTATTAACAGAGTTGATTTAAAAGTCGTGAGTTGCTCTTGACATTACTTATCAATATCACGTCAAAACAGCCGTTGCATTTTGAAGGATAAGTTGCCGATCACGAGACGGTGTTGGTACATCTCATTTCTGCATCACGATCCTAGTTTGTATGTGAATTAAATTTATAAAGTAAATGAAAACTATGGAAATATTTTCAAGGACAAATATTTTCTTATTTTTAATTGTGCAAATCCTTAGACGTACTGCGCTACTACTGCCCAATACCTACACGACAATCTGCTGTCACTTCTATCTAATGACATAAAATTAAAGATATCAATTGGTGAGACAGTGCACAGTTATTAGGCGTTTGCCTAGGCTTACCTATTCCAACAGCAAATGAAACATTAATTAATCTGAAACTTCAATAAATTGCAATTCCATTGAATACAATCACGATAGCGATTGGTTTAAAATGACCTCTGAACTCTTATTTACATTGGATCCACATTCAATTCAAGCACTTTGAGTTATGGTGAGCTGTTGAAACCCTTCGTTTAGGTAATGTAAAGGAGCTCCCATATATTGAGCAACGTGAAGACGCTTGAGTTGCCATAGTATTCATGAAGTATCATGACTTCGGTTATGGATGTCTAATTTCATGTTGGTCAACTGTGCTGAAGCTATAATATCCATCCCGCTGACTTCTTTCTGCCTTGTCAGTATTTACAGATTTCCGGGCGTTGGATCCTCTAACGGACGTGTAAAAATTTTGGTTCTACTACGTGTAAAGCCAGGACTAATTTCATTTAATACCCGCTACTGTTTTACTAGCTTTATTATATGTCTCTTTTTTTCTCTCTCTCTCTCGGGCTTTCACTATCAAACCTCACGCCATAAGTCCGAGTTCTATCGTCACCACTTTTATCCTGCCGCAAAACCAGTAAAATTTTGGAATATATTCTCACTAGCAGCGTTCCCCCTAAATATAATGACGAGGGCTTGAAGTGTGTTGTTTCCTTAAATGACTGACAAGGAAGGCAATGGACTAACAATTAGTTTGTTTTTGCTAGTTCCCATGAGTGACGGTGATCCACAACAGGTGATCCATTTGCTCATTTGCCTCCCTCTATCAACAAAAATAAAAATCCCTGTCTTGTATTTTAATTATCTGACTGTATTGATTTGTAGTATTCAGTAGACAATATTTGTCTTATTGTATTTTGTATTGCATAAATAAAACTTTGATTAGGTACTTACTTCTCTTTTATACTATGACTCTAACATGCAATAGCAATAGTACCAACAGGTTGTAAAGGTCGCTTCACACAACCAATAAATGAAGACATGACATATTGAGGCTCCTCGCGTTTAGTTAAAGTGCTGATAATGAAAACATATGGTTCCATTGTTTCGCTGATTGTCCTCCAGTGTGAACCGACCTGTGATTGATGTGTTACATGTTTAGTTAGGCTTTTGTTGTATGTAGCTAAATAATTGAGATCTATTTTTTTCTATCATCAATAACTCAACCTGTATTCGTCCTATATTTCCTACATATCATCCGGTCCCAATGCAAAGGACAAGCGTCCTTTCAGCATAATGGGATTTTTATTATATATGTAAATGTACTTATAGATGTTAGTCCATGATGTATTTTGTATCCTGAGATAAATGGTTTTGTTATTATGTTATTATTATTAGTCCTGTTAGTAGTATTTAGACTATGAGCGAAAATCACGAACGTTACATTATATTATTAGCGTTTTTTCAATGCGTCTTAACAAAGGTAAACGTCCAAGTGCTGTTCCTTGTCCCAGTAGTTGTCATCTATAATTTTACGTTATTCTCATTAGCAATAGAAGTGAAAGCGGGATGTCATTTATTGGGCATTAGCGTGTCAAACACTAGGACACCTTTCATTCCGAACATCACATCCTAGACTACCGTTTAATGCATTGCGCATGCGTTCCGATGCATTATTAATTAACGATATATCACTTGCATTTCCGTGCTAAGGCCATCTCAGTGCCTTATTTATCATGCGAACAAAACACGGCCATCGGCGCAAGGCGCAATCGAGCAAATTGGGTTATACACACAACCTTCGGAATTGAGCGCATCGGTTTATTGCTATCGGCGGAAATAACATGGATTAAAAGCGTTATTCACTGTTCTGGGGTAATTTGGTGTTAGTTCCGTGTTTTGGAGGCTAACCAGTAACCACTGTAATTCTTCACGGTGGTAAGACTAACTTCAAAATTTTCAAAGCCAAAATGCGAAATTTTATTCTTCATTTTCCACAGTGGTAGAGTTAAGTGATTCCCGTTGCGAAAACTCAAAACTGTAAAATAAAATGATTTTAGCGTTCAAATCAATCTTGATATTACGGACCTTTTGAAAAATAAAACTTACATTATTAAATAATATGAAATACAATGCATTTTATTCCTTCTACATACCGTGTTTCATAGTAACATTTATTGTTTATGACCTACACTACCGTTATCCAAATAGAAATAATGTACATTTTATTTTTCAAAACCGAGTTAGATTCCCGAACTGAGTACAAGTTTTTTTTTAAATATATGAATGCAGTTTTTCTTGTTACTAAAATCGTTTCAAAGAACAGATCTTCGTATACATGTCTTATAGTTTCAGACTTTCCCATAATGACCGATCTAAATGAGCCACTCTGTATACCAAGCTCCTGGCCGATTTCGGCTACAGCACCTGCTAAAACTATTGGACGAGAGGGCTACGGTTCTTTGCCCGGTCATGTACCTACCCTTAAATGACTGCAATAACCAATTTTATTCGAAAACGTGCGCAAACAGTGGCAGCGCAGCACTAGAACGCCATCAACGTAAGGATATGAGTATTAAGTCAAACAACATAACCACAACCATCTTCTGTAATACCTTGAGCACTGTTGTAACACTGTTGTTACTGTGTGGTGTTGGTGGGCGGGGCACATTGCTCGCAGGACTGATGGCCGATGGGGTCAGAAGGTTCTCGAATGGCGTCCGCGGACCGGGAGACGAGCTGTCGGTAGGCCGCCAACAAGATGGAGCGACGACCTGGTTAAGATCGCGGGATCGCGGTGGATGCGGAAAGCACGAGACCGGTCTGAGTGGAGAGCCTTGGGGGAGGCCTATGTCCAGCAGTGGACGTCTTTCGGCTGACATGATGATGATGATGACTGTTGTTACACAATATTAATATAGGGTCGAAGTATTTTCAATAATAGGTACTTACTGGGTTATTTAAAGTCACGAAATTTAGAAACATCATAGTGAAACACGTCCACTTTATTCTCCAAACTTCTTCAAACATTTAAATTTGTCTTCATATTCTTTACTTCTATTGAAATACTATGTTTCGGATTTCATAATCACAAAGAGTACTTTTATCCAGCACAACGAACTGTTCGAATGACCGTATTTCTATTTTCATCACTCGTCAACAATGGATCGTGAATTTATAACAATAGCTGCCACTAATTATTTTATTGGTCAATCACATGATAATTACATACATCTCATATGTACTAATTGAGCGTTAGCGAAACATTATTGCACTTATTGAGCAAGTTTCCTCAAACTAACAATTTATCTGGTTGAATTAGTTTAATTGAAATTAGGCAAGGTTTGTGTCGAATTTATCTTGTAACCTTATCTCAGACCAAATAAAAAGTAAAGACGGAGTTGTGAGAACTACAAAGTGAAGCAGGTTTGTACTATGCTTTACTTACCGTAGGTATGCAGATAAATGCAACAACACAGAAGTGTAACTAAAATACACCCCGCAAATTAGCTGATACGCACACTGATAAAGTTTACAAAAGTTGAGTTAGTTGTTTTGTATGGTTAGCTAACCAGTTAACAACTTTTTAAGGTCTATAGGAGCTTAAAGCTAAAAGTTTTCACTTGGCCGTTCGCTGTACTCAGTCTTTATTTTTTATTTTGCCAGAGCCTCGGACCTACAATTATAAAAATGAAATAAGTTGCTACATACCTACACATTTAAATCGTTTAAAATATTTAACGTAACTTCGTGTAAAACTGTGCGTAAGCTAGAGTGGATTATGCAGTAGGTTCGACGTAGGTATGTGGTTACTGTAAGTATTGACTCAAAGAAAATCCGTAGAAGGATTAAAACAGGTCTGGTATTATTCATGCTCGCTCTGGTTCGGTTAAAGGAGGATGGTCGGGCTTTTACTGAATCAACGGTGAAATAGGCGTCTTCTCGTTTTAATCGAGAGCAAAAGAGAGGAGGTTATTTTCGTCTCTATGTATTTCTTTTCCTATAAGTTCAACAATTGTAGTTCGGTTCTGATTTTTTATTGCAAAGTATGAGTACTATTGAACCAACTAAATCATGACCCATTGTGGAACCTTTTCGTGACGGTTCTCTATCGTTTGCCGGAATTTCATATGCCCGAATGTATCGTTTTCTAGAATTTTCATTTGCCATAAAGTAATTTATTTCTGAAATAGTAATTACTTCAGAGTTGATATTAAACTAACCTAACCTAATTGATGATGACATTTAAAAAAATCCTGAAAACAGCACGGTTCTATATATTTTATGGCAAACGTTGGTATGGCAAGTGAAATTCGGGCAAATTAAATTCGGGCAAGTAAAGGTAAACGCATAGTGACATCGCATTGCTTGACAAGGGAATTCATTATGACACTTTACTGTGAGAGCATTCTACTGTGGGTTAGAAATCAAATGGTTCGACTATACCTACTTACTTCCGAATAATCTCTAATCTGATTTACATTTGAAATCGTTTAATACTATAAAATAATAGATTATGAAATAAATAAAATAAAAAAAAAAACACACATTTGTTGAATAGAAGCTACGCTACGTAAGGTCGCGGGTTAGCAAAGTACTAATTGTTTTTAGTTTATTGATATGGACCTCCGCAAAGTAACGTCTATTCAATAATTTGTCTACATTTTGTGAGTATTGAAGATACTTTATTGCTTTAGAGGAACTAAGTGCATGCTGAATTATACAATATTTTGTTTTGTCGATAAAAGTCACAAACAGGAAGCCCTTTATCTGACCGCGAATGAAATCATTTTATTAATTAATTTATGTGTTATGCACACGCGTTAATCACAGGAAAACTTAATAAATAAATAATTATAGTACATTATTCTGACGATTACATAATTTATTTTTGACGTAAAATATTTCATCGTTTTAATTTACTTAACTATATAGTACTGAAGACTTAGGTATTAGTGAATAATAAATGTTATATTATTAAACATCATCACCTCGAACTATATAATCCCATTATAAGGCACAGGCGTCCTCTCAGAATAAGAGGCGTTAGGACTGTTAGGCCGTAATTCCCACGCGGGCCTAGTGTTCCACAATTGAATTTCTTCACCTTAAAGCTCATAGTAAATTTCAAATTTAATTTCGCATATGAACTCCGAAAAACTCAAAGCTGGTGAGTCCGGGATCGAGCCCATGACACCCACAGATGTGATACTAGATTATTATAGACTAGATGCTACCACGACTTTTAACATTCCTTTATAAAACTTTTTTTAATAACACTGTAACAAGATATTATTATTGAGTAGGCTAAGAAGTTAACTTTTTGGGGACAAGTAATAACAATATTAGGTAAAATTATTTCGGTTCTATCTGCTTCAAAGTCTTAATCTCATAATCATACTATACTGTTTAATACCTCATTGTTTTATTTCACAAACAACAAAAGCCATTGGTTAGCATAAATACATAGTAAGTACCCATCGTCGCATCCTCACAAAAGGTCTTTATAAACACGACATCAGAATGATAATGTCGGTTATGTGTTCATAGACTTGATACGTTTTATTGTTCACGGTGATAAACAGTCGGGATGTAGGCAAACCTGCTGACGGATATAGTATTCTAGAGGTATGGCGGTCGCCCGCGATCATAGGCCAAGAGTAGGTAGACATTAATTATTTCCATTATTTATAAACATCGTAAAGGTCCTAGTCCAAAGGGCACTAGTGACATGGTGCAGTAACAACTTGATTCCCACTAGATATGCCTATTTTTTATAATAACTTCAGTGATGACAAGTACAAGTAGCATGGCAAGTAATGTGATCACTAACTGCTGCCCAACTCATTTTTTTTTCACTCCGGGTTGCCCAACAAAAATACTTACTCCACGCCAATGCAGGATACCACATCATACTACGAACAATGGCGTGTTGTTACAAAAAATGTAACCTGCTAGTCAGTGGCAAAAACGCGCGTTATTTTACGTAAAGAAGGCAGCTATTTAAATTAATGTTCGAAATGACTAGGCTGTCACTGAGTAAGTACTTTAGAGTATACAGGGTGTTAGGTTAGGCAGATGGATGGACATACGTATATAGGGGATAGATGGGGCCATATTCAACGTGGTCGAGCATAAAAAAATCTCTGGGGCCCAAAGACTTTTTTAAAGATTTTTTTATTTTTATTTTTCTTTCAAATACTCCGTTTCATGATTTAAAATCTCACAGCTAGGAACATAGTTTTTACACGAAGTGGTAAATATATTCGCTAATTACGAATTAAAGGATCGCCTTGTGATCAACGACTAAAAGTTGATTTCATGGCTAAATCTGTTTATTTTGACTAGGTTTGTGTTCCTGTAAGAGAATCGACAGAGATGAAATATATAATGAAAGTTTTGCAACATACTAAAGTTCTTTATTTAAGTATTGTTATTAAATTTTTTACAATATCCTCCTGAGCCCTCGCGTACTTTATGAAAGACCAATTAACACTAACAATAACAGCCGAATGTACTTTATAGTGTACAAGTTGTTCATTGAATGAAGAATTTTAAGGATCATGAAATAAAATCCAAAATAACAAAGCTGGTGAACCACGTCCAAGCCTTAAGTAGTATGTCTGTTAAAAAAATTGGGCTCAGGAGGATATAAAAATCATCGTCTTGAGATGAACACATCTCTTAGCCTATACTATTGGTTTACGAGTACAACACATTCTTTGGCGTAATAGGCATATGAATTATCCATAATGTTACGCAACTGGACCTTGATTGACCGCAGGTGGCTGACACATATGCCTTTATAATCTAACAGTCTAGAATTTAGATCACCTTAACATAGAGCCTTGCTTGTTCTTGTTGATTGTTAACTTGTAGGTATATCTACAGAACAGGTTAAGTCCATAAGTTACCTAGGCGGATCAAGGGAGGAGGCGGTCCAATTGAAACTCATCCAATCCCACTTGGGGGATAAATGGGTCGAATTACACGGATAAATAGAGAGTTACACAGATTACGAAAAAATCCCCAAAAATACGCATTTTGAAAAAACTGACAACAAAACATCAGGGAGGACAAGGGGTTCAAAAAATCGCCAAAAAGGCCTCACGATTTATTTATACATTTTTTTTATTTGCCTTAACCGACGTTGCACCGCACTGTCTTAAGTAAATAAGTCTTGCTCTTAATTTTGAGAACATAGCTTTGCACTTGAAGATCCATATCATTCACGAGCGAACATAATTTAAGAGTTAGAATTGGGAAAGAAATTTCATTCGGCTTAATACTTTAATTATTTTTTTTTGGAGCCGCCTTTGATCCTAATGGAGAGTAAACAATCTCAGGACAAATTCAATCAAAACAGTCAAAGCGGATTAAACCCCTGAGATTTAATTTAAATAAATCCTTCAAGCTAATTTCAACCCGCGAGCGCTTTCATTGATAAATTAATAAGCGATCTGTCATTCACAAAACTGAGTAGCACGTACACAATTGGCGTAAGATTTGAAAGGTTCATTCATAGACTTAATACGAGTAGATTAAAATTCTGTCTTCGCGTGTGGTAGGTATAAAGGATTTTACACATCCAAGCTCACAGCACTTTACGTCAGAAGCCACCATTGAAACTAAACTCTAAATATTGGAGTGTAAAGTTATTTATATATTGCCTTATTTGGAGTAAAGCTACATGGGTGATTAGCCAATAAGCGTTAGCGGAATATTCCAATAGGCCCTGGGAAACTATAGCTGGTCAATAATCGGAATCCGAAATCGTCGGATTTAGAGATGAGCGTCAAAACGTCAGAAGATTTTCGGTGTCGAATTATTCGTTGATCAGATATCGATACCTTTAGGTTCAATTGGCGTAAAGGACAAAATACCGAAAATGAGTTAAATATACAGTTTTGTTCAGAATTTCAAGCTCTATCGATCTGTATTGTTAAAATTTTGATATCTTGAAAAATTCGACCTTTACGCCCCATATATTGACATGCCTAAAGACCAGAAACAAATAATTTATTGGGTGTAAATATCAAACCTGAAATAACATGGAACGTAAAGGTAATCATAAACTATAAACTACGACGTAAAGTCATAAATTTACGCATCTTGACCTTTAAGACCTGCCATTTGCATGACTATAATAACAAGACATGTAATGAATATGGGTGTATAGGACTCACTTTATAATGTTGCCCTTTACGACCTGATTAGCTGGAACCGTTTCATGTTAGTTGGTCCTTTACTACCTACATTTATCATAAAAATAGTGAACTTATAAACAATATTTATTTATTATTCTTGTCTTGATGATGTCACTTTGTAATTGAAACGTTTTAAGAGGTAGGTAAACGATACATTTAGGTTAAATCGTCGTAAAGGACAAAATGCCACTTTTTACAAGAAAAAATTTTTTTTTGTTTCAAAAAATCTGTTGTATTTTTTTTCTTTGTTGACCAATATTTTCGATGTCTATGAGAAAAGTGCTTAGAATTCTTGTCTTTACAGGATAGTCTGGTGACCATAACGCTAAATAAGATAGTTAAAAAGTTAAGTGTCCTTTACACCGTCGAAAAAACGTCCAGTAGTCCCTTACGTCCACACCATTTTAAAAAATATAAAGTAATTTGGGCCGTAAAGGTCACTTTCATACAAAGTAAATGCAATTTTGGGGTGTAAAGTTCACTATAACTTACTAAATACTTTTTATTTTCTGTAGATTACTATAGCTATAGGAGTAAATTATGTAAGAATATTTAGTATTTTGCTATAGTTATACCTCTTTAGCCCTCTTGTTCTGAGAGGAGGCCTGTGCCCAGCAGTGGGATGCGTATATAGGCTGGGATGATGATGATAGTTATACGCTAGTAATTATATAGTAATGATATTATTGATTACGTAACGATAAATTATCGTAAAACACATTTTCACAGTGAATTAACATCCATGGAATATATATATTATTGTTGTGTAAATACTTATTAGTTATATTTTGGTTTGTTGTTTTATGTGAGTAAATTAATCTAGGTTGTGTTGTGAATAAAAACTCAATGATGATGATAATGGTAACAAATTATTTTAATCATCTTTAAAAATCAGATAACTCGCAGCTAACATACATTAGGTATTTACTTCACTCTTATAATCAACTAACTCGACTTAGTCCAAAATATTTTTTATAATGAGATCGCTTTAAAGTCAAGTTATGCTTACATTAACCCTAACAAGTCATATTTGTACTTTTTGTTGCATATTACAAAATACATCTGAGTAGCAAAACTCTTAACGCTTCAGTTGGAATCACAAAACAAAATATATTGTTTTAATAAATAGTAGTTTTTTTCTAGAAACTTAATGATATTAGTTCCTGAAAGTAATAACTTACTAAAACATTTGTTTTGTTGCAGTGTTTGCTAATTTAAGGCTCTTAGTACAAAAATTATAGTACATAAGTTATTACTGTCACGAACTAATATTTATTTATAAGTATTTATTATATTTATTTATAAGTAATATTTATAAGTTCATTTTAACAAAATATTTTGTTTTGTGATTCCAACTGAAGCGTTAATAGTTTTACTATTCAAGTATATTTTGTAATATGCAGCAAAAAGTACAAATATACTTTATTAGGGTTAATGATACATAACTTGAACTTAAAGAGATCTCATTTTTAATTTTATTTTGTATTAAATCGCGTTAGTTGATTATAAGAATGAAGTAAATATCTAATGTATGTGAGCTATGAGTTATCTGATTATTAAAGATGATTAAAATAAATTGTTTGTTACCTTTACCATCATTGTGTTTCATTCACAATACAACCTAGATTAATTTACTAACATAAAACAACGAACCAAACTAATTAATAAATATTTACACAACAATAATTTACTTCCATGAATGTAAGTTCGGTGTGATAATGTGCTTTACGATAATTTATCGTTACGTAACAAATAATATCACTACTATGTAATTACTAGCGTATAACTATAGCAAAATACTAAATATTCTTACATAATTGACTTCTGTAGTTATAGTATCTACAGAAAATAACTAGTATTTAGTAAGTTATAGTGAACTTTACACCCCAAAATTGCATTTACTTTGTATGAAAGTGACCTTTACGGCCTAAATTACTATATATTTTTTTAAATGATGTGGACGTAAGGGACTACTGGACGTTTTTTCCACGGTGTAAAGGACACTTAACTTTTAACTATCTTATTTAGCGTTATGGTCACCAGACTATCCTGTAAAGACAAGAATTCTAAGCACTTTTCTCATAGACATCGAAAATATTGGTCAACAAAGAAAAAAAATACAACAGATTTTTTTAAATAAAAAACGTTTTTTGCTTCTCCTGAAAAGTGGCATTTTGTCCTTTACGCCAATTGAACCTAAAGGTATCGATATGCCACATTTCTTTCGCGTTTGAAATATTATGATTGTATCGGTTACAAGGAAGCTGATGTTAGGTTTTTGATGTTAGGTGTTGGGTAAGATTTCAAACCCTTGGTTTGACATTTAAAACTAATAAATAAAGTACCCTGTTTATCTTATACAAACATGTAACTTTACAAGAGGAGATGGCGGGACGACTTGAGCTCATTTCTGCTCGATTGGCAGGTGCTTGCCCAGGATGGGGAAGAGTGGCGAAGGAAGCGGAGGCCTTTGCCCAGCAGAGGTTCATATCACAGGCTACATTAAATGAAGTTACTTAAGTATTAATACAATAATTCATAGACATGTCGGCAGCTTTCGGAAGTCGTCGTGTGTTCAAAATTTTCACGATGGGAACGGATGACTTACTATGTCTATACTCTTTTACAACAAAGTATTACAATTTAACAATCCTCGGCAATGTCGCAAGCTTTACAAACTGTCTTTGTTAATGAAGTTATCAATGCTTTGCGTTATCGTAATAATGCATCCAGTTCGACGGTTCCCACAGTGACCCTTAAAACAATTGGTCCTTTTACTGCAACGGCTACATTGTAGCTTACTGAATCATTAAACGCGTTGCCAGTATTATGCTGCTGTCAAAATGTCAACTAGATACATTTGAATAAAATTCAAGTGAAATTAGAGCTGTGAAACGAGAGAGGTCCCTGGATATTTTATTTTATTTTTGGTAGTGAAATAATTATGTTAGGCATTCTTTTAGCATAATTTGCAGATATGCAAAAAAAGAAGGCTTCTATCTGTTCACTTTTCCTTTTGGGTATTGTGTATAGTATAATAAAACATATATAGGATCACATTTAATATTGTTACGGCGGTGGGGTAGGTGATAAACTTTGATCGTGCTTTTCCGTAGCTTGGAGACGTTTTCAGCAAACTGTAAAACTGCTTCTGGCCGTTTCAGAGGATGCTCTATCACATATCAAAATTTCACCCAAGTTGCCGTCGTTTTCAGGCGCCTGAAACATGTTTTCTGTCCGTTTCAGGCCACCCTCTATCCGATGACGCCAAAACCTATTTTCAGGCGCCATCCCCGTTTTCAGGCGTTTTCAGGACCCCTGAAGCGCAGTTTCAGTATATGGCGAAATTTTCAATAGGAGTGAAAGAGATATCACGATTAGAAAGACACAGCTATGCTGAGAACATTCGAGAAGGTGTGTGACAAGGATAGCCTATAAGTGTGAGAGAGACAGACACATGATCCTATTACCGGAATATTCTAGTAACTGTGTGAGAGAGATAGCACATGGAAGGGACAGACAATCTACTCGTTTCCGGAATAATCGAAATGTATGTAAGTCCTAGCTGGATTGTTCTCGAACTTTGTGGACCGATTCACTGGGGGTATATAAGCCGGGCGAGCTTGCGACGGAGTCAGTTTCGAATGCGATACCGAGAGATAAACATCGAAGAGAATCAAAGCGACTAGTAAGTGAGTTTTAGAGTGCGAAATTACTGTGAATTGTTTTTAAGTGTTTTGTAAAGTTAAGTAACAGTGTGAAAATAAATCCTACTCTTATTCATCGGTGTTAAAAGTGCTTTTCAATCACGAACTCACTTCACGAACGTAACAATATATTGGTTATAGACCAAGTGATTAGTAAGGGCATTAGGTATTTATAATGCCCGGGCATTATGAATAATGACAAGCTATACCGGGCAAAGTGATAATTATTATGTAAACTTCATTATTTATCACATTGTCCGGTCATTATGAATATTGCTACATAATCGTTGGCCAATTTGATTACAACTGGTTTTGGGCAACTGAAGTCTAATTCAATTACCGGAAAGTTAGGTGCGATGACGAGCGCAGCGAGGAGGAGCGTGTTAGGGTCAATCGCGACTATTCGCGACCAAAACAAGATAATTGAATTCAACCATTATAAATAACTTATTTTACAGATTTTGACAGATATTTAATTATATAGGTACATGCATCTACAAAATTAAGGAATTTTATGACAAAAATATTAATAATAGTAATGAATCACACATTTTTATTACTCTGTCCAATAGGAGATAGACATTATGTATAATGCCCGGGAAATTTAATGATTTGAATAGTCATTACTTAATTTATTTTTCATAAACGCCCGGTCATTATAAAAAGTGACCGATTTATCACTTCGTCCACAACATATTCATCACATAATTGTTAAAAGAAGCTTTTTACTGACTGTACTTTTTTGTTAAATTACTTGTATTGTCATTTTATATACATATCCGAACCAAACTGCAAGTCACATGTCCATACTTGAACTGAAGTGAAAATTACTGAAACCCTGCGCCAATTAATGTTTTTGGTTCGTTAAGTTTCGTTGAATAATTTGTAGAAAACTGACTTAAACTCAGAGTTGGCAAAAAAACTTTTCTTATAATTGACACGCAACGTGTGGCGACAGGCGTCAGTCACCACAACACTTCATCTATAATCATGAAAAAAAAAAACAATTCACATATTTATTTTATTTTATTTATTTATTTATATATTGCATACATGTAACATAAGCTCTTAAAGTTAACATGAACCCTGGTAGGGTATAGCATTTGTTGTTATAATTGTTATTATCTATGTATTTACTATTTTAAAATCTTTTCTTTTACAATAACTAATTTCTGTACCTATATTAATTAATGAATCCTACAATAACTTAACTTAATAAAGGAACATCAAATATCACTTGAGATCAGAAACATTTTTCCCACTTGTAGCAATAATGCGTTGTGCGCGTGCGTGACGTGACAGGTCACTTATTACAAACCATCCTCCATAAATTCCGAGATCGAGTAGTAACATTTATCTATTGAATTTTTTAAATTTATTATTAAAGGATGTGCTATTTTGTTCACTTCTTAAATCTATGGGAATTCTATTGTATAATTGTATTGCTTTGTAATATGGACCGTTTTTAAAAATACTTAATTTTGGTTCAGGGAGAACTAGGTCATGTTTACGTCGCATGTTATTTGAAAATTTAAAAAGGTGGATATTATTTCTGACGAACAAGGCTACTTCCAAAATATACAAAGAGGGGAGTGTCAATAATTTAAACTTTTTAAAGTATGGTCTACAGCTATTTGGTTGGCAGATATTTGCTAAGATTCGGAGACATTTCTTTTGCATAACAAACAGTTTATGTGCATCTGTGCTGCACCCCCATAGCAGCAGCCCGTAGCGCAGCCACGAGACAGCGCGCGCGTGGTACACCGACAGCGCACACGTAAGGCTGGTGTTAGTCTTGAGGACACCCAACGCGTAAACGAACTGGACAGTTTAGATTTCGTTCTTTCTATATGGTTTTCCAGTTTAAATGTGAGTCTAGTGTGAGTCCTAACAGGGTGCAGTGGGTTACTTCTTCGATGTTCAGTTTATTTAGGATATTGTTTAGATCAATAGGTGGTTTCTGCCGCGGTCTGAATTGAATAATTTTTGTTTTATTTTTGTTTATTAGTAGGTTATGGTCTCTTAGCCAATGTGTAACTGTGTTATAAGTTTCTTCTATTGTTAAGTCATGGTCGTGTTTGTTAGGGAATTTAAACAGCAGGGAAACATCATCCGCAAACATTACACACTTTTGATTTGTAATTTTTGGAAGGTCGTTTATATAGACAAGAAAGAGTACACATCCCAGCACACTACCCTGAGGGATGGAACTATCTATATGTTTAATTTCTGATTTGACGGTTTTTATTTGTTTAGACTGACTGTCAAGATGTTCAATTTCAACATACTGTTTACGGTTTGCTAAATATGATTTCATCCAGTTTAGTGAGTTGCCACGAACTCCAATCGCATTTAGTTTCTGTATTAAGATAGAATGAGACACTCGGTCGTATGCTTTTGACATGTCTAACAGTAGTCCCACTGCACTTTCCTTATCTCTCAAAGAATTTAGTATTTCCTGCACATATGTATAAGCTGCGAGAGTGGTGGAGTGCTTTTTACGAAAACCGAATTGGTTTTTGTCTAGTAGTTGATATTTTTCCAGAAAACTGTAGATGCGGTTTGTCATACATTTTTCAAATATTTTAGATGGTACGGGGAGAAGTGCAATAGGTCTGTATTGGCTGGGGTCATCAGATTTTCCACCTTTTTTTAAAATTGGTTTGATTTTTGCTATTTTTAATTTGTCTGGGAAGCAACATTCTGTAAATGATTGATTGACTAATCGAGTTAAAGGTGGGGTAAGTTCGTCAATACAAGCTTTCATTAAAATTGAGGGTATTTCATCAACCCCACAACTGTATTTATTGGGTAAACGCTGTATTAATTTACGAACTTCTTTTTCTGTGGCAGCTTGTAAAAACATGGAGTTTAAAGCTGGTTGGACGACAGGACGGCCGGTAGGAGTACCTATGTCGTCGCTATCAGTATCTGATATTGTTTTGCCTACTGAAGCATAAAATTCGTTAAATATGTTTGCTACTTTATGTGGGCTTTTCTCCAATGTATTTTTTTCTGTTTTTACTGACAAATTTTTATGAGTATTTTTTACATCTTTCATTGTTACTTGTTTTACTATAGTCCACATTGTTTTGTTTTTATTTTCTGAGGTCATCATTTGATGCCTAAAAATATTCTGCTTGGATTTTTTTACGCACTGTTTGAGAGTTTTTGTGTACATCTTATAATGTTTTATTAGAACTGTATTTTTCGTTCGGTGAGTATGAATTCTTAAAAGTCGTTTATGTTTGCAAGAAATTTTGAGACCGGTTGTAAGCCAGTTTTTACAGTTTTTATTTTTGATTTTGACACGTCTATGTGGGATGAAAATGTCAAGTAGTATGGCGAGTTTTTTATCAAAAAGATTATAGTTTTCATTTATATTGTTCTCGCTTTTAAAAACTGAGTTCCAATCAACTTTTTGCAGTGCTGATTTAAACAGTCGTATATTTACAGGTTTGAAATTTCGCTTTGTTCTGTAATTATTTTTATTTGTATCACAATTTTGTTTGAAAGTGTATAATAGGCTTTTGTGGTCAGAGATACCTAAATCTTTTACTGTTACATTAAAGGCTTTGTTGTTTGTAAAAATGAAATCTATACAAGATGAACTCGTGTTTGTGTCTCTGGTGGGCTGATCAATTATTTGGTGAAGATTGTACTCAAGCATAAGGTTAATTAGATTTTGATAGTTATTTGAGTTGCGATTTGCGTCTATGTTAAAATCTCCTACCACAATTATATGTTTCTGACTCTTTGACTTCAACTTACACAGTAAATTATTTAATACTTCAAAAAATTTATCTATTTCTCGGTCTGGTCTATACAAAACTATTAACACAACGTTTGGTTTTAATTCTACAGCACAACACTCTATTATACGTTCTTTGGATAGATCACTAATGGCCGACCAGTCTCTATACTGTACACCCTCCTTCACCAGTATCGCTGTTCCACCTCCTCTATGTTCACGACGATTATAGCTCGCGCCGAATGTGTAACCATTCACTTGTACAGTTTCTTTCTGGTCATCTGTAATCCAAGTTTCTGAAAGACATGCTACTTGGTATTGTTTATCATTGAGTAAGCTTTCAATAATGTGTGTTTTGTTTTTTAAACTTTGTGTATTTTGTACCAATATATTAAACTCAGTTTCGAAATGAACGACACCCGTTTTGGTTCATTTCATCTCTGTTTGAGTTATGTGTTGGCTCCGATGTACGTTTGCTTGAAGTGCCTGAGGTAATATCAGTGTATTCCTCGCCGTTAATCAATAATTTATTTTCTCTTATGATCGCATGCTTACCCTCACGCCTGGCTTCGCGGAGTTTCTCAATTAAATGTCGTCTTATGTTCAGTGCATGCTCATCCAAATATGTGGTAATTGACAAACCCGAGTTTTTGAAGTAAATGTTATTCTGTATCAGATATTTGGTAACTTTTTTACTTATAAATTCTATAGCGATCGGCCTCTTATTTCCCCTTTTCCCTATCCGATAGATTTCCTCAATATACCCATCTAGATTTACGTTCATAATTTCTTTGAATATGTATGTTAGTCTCTCTTGTAGATCGTTTTCAGTTTCTCCATAGGACTCTTCCAATCCATGCAAAACAATTTTTTTACTATTTTTATTTTCATCATATTCTATTTTAGGCTCAAATGGCTGCTTCATACGTTTTTGTATCTCCTTTATTTCACTCTGTAATTTTTGGTTCTTAGCTTCTAGCATAATTATATTATTATTTATTTTTTCTATGTCTTGTTTTTGGTTCTGTTGTTCTAATAAAAGAGTATTTGTAGTTTTTATCATTTCATTTTTAAATTTAAATAGGGCGTCTTGTACTTCTGTTACTATTAGAGATTTTATATCTGATATCATTTGCTGTTTATTTTCAGACAGTTTCTTCTCTAAAATTTTCTCAAATTGCTCTATGGTTATGGTATTTTGCTGATTTGACTTTTCAGACGGTTCCTCTTGTAATGTGTCTCCCAGGATACTCGAATCGTCATTACAGCTTTCATCGGGAATCGCCTTTATCTGATGAATCGTGTTGTTATCGGAGTAATTTTCAGCATTACTCAGTTCAAAAACCTCTGTAGTGGTCGCATCCGGGTTTGTATCGATTGATGGTGGGACACACTGATTACGAATGGGTGTTCGGTCGTTATTTGTACGGCGCACTTTGTTTAAACAAACTGGGCATTTCCAAGATCTTTCTAGATTATGTTTATTTTCTCTGAAATATGCAGATGTAAAATTGAGACACATGTAGTGGTACGTTAGTCTACATTCACTGCAACTTAGCAGTTCACCTCGATTTATCGTTCTATTACAGCCGTGACAAATCATCTTCAATGTTTTATATCGCAGCACTTTACTACCATGTAATAATAATCAGTATTTTAAATTCAAATGTAAACAACGTTCAAATGGGTCGTTATGAGTGCGTTTGAAAGTTTGCGAGAAGAACGACTTAAGCGCCGTGGATATCGCGTCGCTTACGCGTGGTACTACTTAACACCGTTTTCTGCTTTGTTTTGAATATTTGACTCTATCAATTTAGAATATTTTTGATATATCTTCAGAAGTACTGTGAATTTTTAAATTCAGTTTTCACTTTCACTTATTTGAATTCACTAGGTTTGTTATTTTTGTAATTGTTTTAGCAAAACACTGTTTTAAACTAGTTTTCACGATTTATTTCACCGCGGTTCTTTGCGACTCTGCGCTCCGCGCGCGATTATAAAACGTTGAGTCACAAAAAGGTACTTTATTTACTCGCATTAGGGTCAGTCGGCCCTTAGACTAAGTCAACAAAAGTGAAACCTCACTTAGTGTAACTTTACTTTCTTTTCCCGGGCATTAGGCAAAATGCCTGAGTAATGTCATTGCGGCAACACCATAATATGAGAAAATACTCCACAGAGACTAAGCTTCATACATTTTTAAATGCGTTTGTACCTACTTATACATTGGCCGAGACAACCTGATTACAATTCAGACACCAATGTTATTTAAAGGCTTTGTAGGTATTTTGTGAACCCGTATCATTTTTCCCCCTATATGTTATGCACACTTAGCTACAGATACTAATGAATAAAGCCAACTAAGGAATTGCTTTATAACTTTGGGTTTTAAACAACAGTCGACAATATTATGCTTTTACATAACTAGTTCTAGTTAGCTAACAAGTAATTTGTGAAAATCTCATTTTCTGACAATTTTAATTGGCTCTATAATACTTGTGCCCTTCTGAACCTACAATAGTATATTGTGTCTTAAGGGCGGTAAATAAGGAATTACGAACGAGAGTCTATTAGAATGAGTAATGAGTCGATGTTCGTAATTCTAGTACCGCCCGTGCGACATACAATGTTTTTCATCACATTTGCAAGTAAAATTTTATATTTGTAAAAGAAAAAATATAATTCTTCCAAATATTGGCGATACCTTAGGCTGTGCTCTTGGCAACGTCGCCCTCCCCCTCCCTCGGCGTGCGTGTGCATGTGGTGGTCCATGTAGTCCTGCACCAGGAGCGCGCGCACGGGCATGGCGCAGCGCCACCAGTACGGGCACGGACTCATTTACCGACCTTGGGCTTCATGACAAGAAAATTAGTACGGGCAACGACTCATTTACCGACCACGGGTTTCATGACAAGCACATTAAGGTCGAGGGTTTTATTTGGGGGGTTGCAACTAAGGTAGCCTGCATGTTACGACACTGTTTACGAGCAAGTGTGATGAAAAATAATAAATGTACCTACTAAGTATCATAGCGTAATTGTATGAAGCTGTGGCTCTGAGAGGAACCTAAACTTTTATGAGAATACGCTTGAATGGCGCACACGCAGCTGGGTGCAAGTTGCACTAATTATAGCAATGCGCTGACCCGCCGATAACCTTCGTCTGGGACTTTGCTAACGCTAATTACTTGATATTTGATACTTGCTTTTACGAGCTAGCTTATGTTACCTACATAGGCAATTGATTTATTTAGACGATATGCTCGACGTTCGACGTTATGTGTCTCTCCCGGTCTTCTAGCAAGCCTGAGGTAACGTTCCCGTTAAGTCCCCACCTAACTCTGTCCATTCCCCCACACGAAAACTTCAAACAGCCAAACATATTTGTATTTTTCCTTTGTAAACGAAATTAAGGGTTGCGTGTGTAGAACTCTACTTTAAACCCCCCAAAAAATAGACGTTAGGCCGCTTACAGACGTCCATTGTTTTACCGGACAACGGTCCGTTTATTGCGGTGTTTTATGGCTCCGTCGCTCGCTGGACAAGTGTCCGGTGCATGTACACAAATTCATTGTAAGCCATATAACACCGCAAGTCGGGCATAAAAAAACGACCCGTTGTCCGGTGAAAACAACGGACGTGTACAAGCTGCCTTAGACCGGCTATGTAGGATGTTAGTATTGCCACAGAATAAGTAAAAGGTACCTACATACAGGTAGGTTACATGAACATAATCCATCGTCTACGTTCCTCCATCGTACGACCAGGAATGGGGTGTGACTGTACCCTTTTAAATTACGGTCAACCGTACAAAGTAAATAAACACCCAATAGTAATAATAAACGTATTTCGCTTCATCTTTTATTATGCGAATTGCTTAAAAATGTGTATATAATAAAATTATGAGTACAATTCCATAGGGTTGGCTCTTTCCTCGGTCAACGTGTTGGTATTGCCATACAACGAGGAAACGCAGCCAGCCTTATGGGCACCCTGCCCAATAGCAACGACTTGGGTGATATTTGTAAATATAGATTTTTAGGATAAGATTAAGTTAGTTTTAGTTCTTTATTTATTTATTTAAGTATTTTATTTACGCAGTCTCCACTCAAGAACTCGTTTACTCCAGCGGTGCGTTAGTTTCGGCATAAATTTTTTATAATTCTGTTTTATTTCTGTTAATTATTGTATATATTTTTTTTTGTTTGTAAATAAATTTCTTATACACAAGAAAAAATCAATGGTATATGTGTAAAGTTCTCTCATTCTGGGAAGAAGCCTGTTCACAGTGGGACGTATATATGCTGGGATGAGGATGGTTCTGTATTTTTGTAAAAGTTTTGGAGATTAGGTACACATAAAATTTCCTGTAATAGCTAGTCTTCTACTGAACTAAGTACCTAATACCTACGAGTATGAGCCATTTTCAGTTTTCTCGTTGCTAAAAGATAATGGATTATTTCCAATATTGCTGGAAAATTTCCTACAATGCCGGCAACAAACATTATCAAACACAACGTAACATCTTACATAAAACCAACCCTGATAACAACGACCCATGTTTGCACTCTGTTCGATCCACCGTGATCTAAATATAATGAGTGTAGACTATTATTAGCTTTATCCTCGTCTAATCAGTGAAGTGAACACGAGGACAGATCTGCTAGGTCAATTCAGGTCAGTCAGTGCTATGGGTGTCAGCTGCCAACTGATCAGCAATGAGTCAATCGATAGGTCAGCTCTTATCATATATTATACTCGAAATGAAGAACAGAGTTGGGTCACTTAACACGAGTAGGTACGAGTACTAGCACTGATGCGTGTTAAGCCGAGTTTAGACTTGCAAGAAAAATCGTGCAAGTTGCATTAGGTACATTGCGGCGCTCGATTGACCACTACAAACTCGTTGGCTTTACGGCCTCGCAATGCAATCTAAACTCGGTTTTATACTGCGGAGTACTTACGTAGTCATTTTGACTATTCTTTGATCTGAAACTAAATAATCAATTTAGAACTGCTCAAAACTGTAATGAATCATCAACATAACATTTAATTAAAAAAAAAACAAATAAAATTTCTTAACATGAATAACTTCTAATATATATAACAATAGAATACAGTACGAGAAAGGAGAGAGCTATGCTCCGAGTTTCTTTGAAATCGAATCTAAATGGTTAGTAAATAGAACCAAAATAACATTACTTGCCAAACTTAAGCAGTGTGCGAGACATATTGCTCGAAGAACTTTGGCCGTTGGGGTCAATGCGCGTGATAATCACATACCTGAAGACATATCGTGGGTCGGTAGGCTCTCCGCAAGGTGCACTGATGACCTGATGAAAATCGCTGGAGTCAGATATATGCAGGCGGTGTAAGACCAGTCATTATGGCGTTCTTTAGGGGAGAGATGTGTCCAGCAGTGGACATCTTTCGGTAGACAGTAATGCTGATGATAAATTCTTTCATTCGTATCGTGGTTGCTACAGGACATTTAGACGGCATTTCAATCTTTGTTACAGCCTGTAATCGTGAAAAAGATGCTATTTCAAAATTAGACACTTTGACTTGCATAGACAAAAGTAAGTAAACGAACAACGAGTTAGCCAAAGTATAGATGTACTTCACCCAAAGATGAAGTAAGAAAGTACTAAATCACAAAACGCACATTGCCTCATGCTACACAAGTAAAGTCTGATAACAGTTAAATAAGCGATGCAATAGGCGATGAAAAGTTTCAACATTCACTAAATATAGCGCAAACACTGCGTAAGCCTTGTATCATGTGTGCAATACGCGGGTTAATCACCAGTCACGTATGATTTAATTCCTGATTAATTGATACAATTAAATTCATTACCAACTCGTTAACTTCGTCGTGACTCAGGGTAGACCGAACTCTGACCTTAATCTAAAGTTTTTCTTTAATGTGAATCTCACGATTGACCCATTCATCTTAAATGTGGAAAAGCTAATAGTTATCTAAGCAGTATTTTAAATGCTAATAATATTTTGAAGCAGTTTAAGGTTACTTAATATTTGTCGTCTTCGAATCTTGCAGTAATATGCGGAAGAGCCAGTTCTCTTACGTCCGTTAGTTTGTGCGATACGCACGTGTTGGTATCATATTGATAAAGATGAAACAAGTGCAATGAGGACACAAGAGAATAAATCATACTTAATAAAATAGAATATAATTTACATTATTTATATGCGGAGAATAAGTAGTTGCATAAAAATCATTGGGTGGTATTAAGACAGTAGGCAGCTTATTCTGCTATTTCTAATTATAATATTTACTTAGCAAAATTTTTAAGGGTAAATGAGCTTGAACTTGGAACAGTTTAAGAAACAAAAAGATACCTACTTAGGTAAAATACCTACAGTGAAATTTAAACTCTGTGCATTTCACAAGTATCACAAGGTATCACACGATAAATTAACGCAAAAGACATATATTTACTAGGCCAAACTTTGTCGGTATAAAGTACCTATACTTACTTATGTAGATACAGTAGTTCAATCATTATACCACTTTTACGCGACTATTTATTTGTTTGCGCAGAAATGGAACAAATAAAAATGCACTTCGACATACTAAGACATTACGCTTAAAGGTTATCGTGACAATTCACGGTGCATTGCAAAGTGCAGACATGATGGTGAGCCATATAGCACTGGTGTGTCATAATATCCACTTATGTAAGGATGTCAAGCACCAAAAGAAGACGACTAACATGTTTATGAAGCTGTAAATAATAGGTTATCAATATCAAAGTATTCAAAGTTTATTCTAGCGTCGAGAGAAAGTTAATTATCATAAATCAGCACCTAAAAATTATAAAGGGTAACAAGAGAAGTTATTAGATATGTCGACATAATGATGTTCGATGAAAGTGTCTGAAAATAACTAGTACTTCTTATATTTTTCAAATTTGTAAATACTTCTTAAAAAATGGCCTTTCGAAAAGCCTGCTGACATTTTATAGAAATAATCGATAACATTCGTTTTATTTTAAAAATTCTTGCAATAAATTGTGGTTATTAAAGTGGCTTATTAAAAAACAAATCACTAAAGAGACTCCAAACACGATATTCAGTTCTTTCGTAACAAACATACATCTAAAGTCTTGTCAAATAACCTACATCCTACGACGAAGCCCCGACAGTCTTTCGTCATTCTATTGATTTACTATTGACAACCGACGTGCATAATGTGAAAGTGTTACGTGATCAACGACCTTTTCCGTCTACCACCCACACTGAAGCTCCCAGGACTTAATAAAAAAAGGAAAATCCCGAGCAGCGATATCAGAGACCTTGCGTTTGAACGGCCACGACCGGTCACTGACATGGCTACAAAGACTTAATTGTGATAACGACCACATAACAAATAAAGCAGCTTAAAAATGTTTGAAAACAATCATAACTTTCAACACTTGGGAAAATCTCGTTCCCACGGAAAGAAACCCGTGTGGTCAGTGGCAGCATTTTAAAAAGAGTCACTGAAACAATAGAATACCTATTATAATTAGCATTAAAACATGGGCCGGATTTAGAAGTCTAGAGAACTTGGGGCAAGGAAGGAATGGACACCATAACATTAAAAAAAGTTTGAGAAAAACGGGGAAGTTGCTGATCTGTCGAAATTTGGACCTTTATTGTGGGGTCCTTTCCTCGACGATAACGATGCTCGGAGCTGTAGTCCCGGATGCCCTCTAAATCCGGCTCTGATTACGGTATTTTGATTGTTACAGCATTTATACTTACTTACTAAATATTACACTAATTAACACTTTATATAAGTATTAGGCATTTCAGTAACAAATCTGTTAATCCCTACGAGTCTCAGCAAGCAAATTCAAGCAAATATCTTCCAAATCTCAAACGATATCATTAAAGCAAAACAAACTTTACCCAGTAGCCAGTACAGTAGCTATAATAAACTTCTGCACGCTCGAGCTATTATTGAATAATCCTTACTAATCTCATTGTTTGAATAGAATGTGCAAAGCTTTTGGATTCGTTCAATTGTTATCAAGTACGTTCTTGAGTTATTCACGTTAGTGAGTCATGGTAATGAGCTAAATTTTATATTAAAAGAGAAGGAATTTGAGGTTAGGAACAATTTATTGTGCAGTGTGAATTTCTCAAAGTTTGGAAAATTAATGTCATGCTTAACTTTGCTTGGCCAGTTCCTACGAAACAAATAGTAAAATGGGGTGACACTATTTACCGGCACTAATAATACCGACATGGAAATACCGACCCGATATTTCGTGTACACGCCCATACAAACTGGTGTCAAACTGACAAGAGTTTCTATGGGCGTGTACACGAAATATCAGGTCGGTTTTTCCATGTCTGTATTATACGGCCGTTAAATAGTGTCATCCGTAAAATTGATATAAACAGTATATACCTGAATGATTTCTAAGTGTAAGGAAGTAAAAGTACCTAAGTATAAGGAAGTTGGAGTTGTAATTGAAAAAAAAATAACATTATTCATACCAAAATTTTCCGTTCATTTCTACAAGGTAGTAGTTAAATTTTTACTTGGCAAATGGGAAAAATGAAAATCAATATCTCAAAATAGCTTTTTTGTAACCAGCCAAGATTTTTATGGTAAAGAGATTGTGGAAATATATGAAAGATTTATGTGCAAACTAATTATTACAGCGAGTTACCACAACGGAAATCCGTGCAAGATTTCAATCAAACGGATACGAATCGAAAGTAAAAGTTTAAAACGACCGTTTAGCACTGAGAGTAACGTGCTTTTATAATTTGCTTGTAACACGCAAAAATTGAGGATAGCGGGATTGCCTTCAGGTCTTACGTACACGCTTGCGGCATTATGTTAAAATTGGCATGCGAATAATTGAAGTATTAGGCGGCGCATAATAGGCAGTGAAGCTATTTTGTAACCAATGTTCACTTAAATCTGTCTGAACCATACGTAAGCGCTATAATGGCACTGTGACATCAAAGAGCTGGCACTATTAACTCTTCATCATCATCATCATCATCATATCAGCCGTAAAACGTCCACTGTTACAGGTCAGGTGTGTTACAGACAAAGAGCAAAAAACCTTGCGGCCGACGCTGGTCTTACGTTGGAATCATTTAGATGAGTTCAAAGCAAACACAGTTCATAGTAACAAAAAAATATACCTTAACGACACAAAAATATACCTCCAGTTGCTTCGGATTTAACCAGATCATCCGTTTATCTTGTTGGTGGACATTCTATGCTACGATCCGCGGTCTTAATTCGAGAAGATCTGTTCTGCGTTCCATCTATTGACTCTAACGCACTCCAAGTCAAATTTGATCCCAAAAAGGAGTCAGAAGTTTTTACTGCTATCTCATTAGTCATCAACAACATCAAAATTTTGCAAGTTAATTAAACTACGAATGGAAAACTAATAAACCCGTTACAATACCTAAAAGTTTGCCTAAATGGGTAACGTAATAAACGGATAAATAATAAAATTATTTCATCCAATAATAACAAACCCTCGTTAATTGCTCTCGACAAAGGGATAACATAATGATCAACTCTAACTTGTGCAAGTATTTACATTTGAACCCTCAAGAATTACGTTGTAGCTTGGTAGTTGGTATTATTTCACATAGTTTTGTATGACTGTATATTATTATGGTGCACGGAATGTATATGGAATCAGCAGAGAAGTGGTTATCCACTTACAGCACTATCAGACCACCCGTGGAGTATTTTATAATTATTTGCCACGTCACTCGTTGCAGCTAGTGACGTGGGAAACGGGGAAGGGACAAAGCACTTTGATAAATAGTACACCACGTAGGGAGCTAAAGTACTGTTCGGAAGGAAGCAGAATTGAAATGATTGCCGTCCTCAACGTAGAAACATTACTGGGAGAATATTTGAGCTTTTTGATCGCTCGGTTAAATGTCGTTCCCATAAAAAAATACAGTAGTTTTCATTGGTTTTACGTTGTATAACAAAAACGCGTGCAATATTTGTTAAGGTTTTGGGATTTCACAAGGATCTTGTGGAAATATCGAGATGACAAGTTGCCTATATATGCATGTGATTTCCAGAAGTCTATCTGTCTACACACCGAATTTCATTTGTTTCAACGTGAAAGAAGAAGAAAAGAAACACACAAACGTACCAAACTCACGCACGCACTCGCACACACTACAAACTTTCACGTTTATAATATTAGTAGGATTGCCACAGGAAAGAGGGAGAGCGTTCCCGGGTATAATCCGGACCTACAATCAGGAGCGACGAAGGATGAAGCCAATAAAAATGCCAATGTGTGTTTGCTGTCGAGCGCAAATTGCCTCGCACGCTCTGTTATTTTTATTATTCTGTGCATATAATTAAAATAATTGTTGCAATTTTATTCTAATGCTGGCAAGGATTTGGCATTCTCGCCGAAACGTTCTTATCGTCGCGATCTAATCACGAGGGTAGATAAGTTTGCACAAGATGCCTTTCCCTGGTGACTTTAAAATGCTGCTGATTGAAATCTCTACTTTTATGATTTTTGTCTTTTAATTTGTTATGTGGTTCCAATGTTTGTATTTGAATATAGAACCTAGGGAAGTTTTTTGTTAGTAAAATTAATAAACCACTAACAATCCAATTAAGATTATCTTTTGTTTGGTGTTTTTTTTTAAACAAATGGGGCGTTTTATATACGAGTATAACGTATGATTTAAATTAAGATGTAATGTGATTAAGATCTATGATTTCATATTTTAATGTAACTTTTTTAAAAAATGTGGCAAATGAACAATTTAATTATCATCAGATGGTAAGAGAGCATAAAAACTTACCTATGGAAAAATGTAACGCAGGATGTGATGTGAGCTTAAAGAGAAAGAATATCCCATGTGCCAGTAATTAACTTCAGAAGCTGACTACACCGGAATGATTTAAACCTCTAAACTCGTAACTTGTCATCGCTATTTACACAAATTATCACTTTAAATATTACTATCCCGTGAGGTGCTCTACCTTATGCTTGATGATGACTGTAACTTTAAAAAAATATCTGGTCCGCCTTCTGAGAATTCTTTTACAGTTCCAGAGCCTGATTTCCCCTTCGAATTTTCAACTTCTGACTGTTATGATGAACTTTTTAGACAGCTATAGCGTCATTTTAACTCCACTTTAGCTCTATACTCGTACCTGTCGCAAGCATTGCACGAGCGTTACGCAGCACGCGAGCACACCGGCGCGGCTTTCGCAAATGAAACAATGAAATTGTCCAAAACAAACATTACTCGAATTACAATCATTATTGTCGGGAGGTCAGACTGAATTATGTGGAGTCTGCGGTATATTCAAAGTAGCTTGTAGAGTTGGATGTTTTTCATAATGCACATTTTAGCGCCCTAAACATGTTTATCGGTCTAAGAACAGGTTCCGTGCCTGACTTCTGGAGAGATCTATATCTGAGTGTATCGCGTACAGTCACCAGAATTAGTATCTGCCACAGAGGAGGGAGCAAAAATATCTGGAACGTCCTTCCGGCCCTAGAAATAGAGTCGTATCAGATATTTATGCACGCTTGTTGTGTCAGATATTGGTGCTGGTGACTGTACTTATCTACATAAGTGTATCTGGATGAGATCAATCTGATGCGATGAGGTTGCCTATTACTTACGCTTCTCATTTTTTTCCTTGTTACGATCTGTGTTTTTACGCCACAATAATTTTATTGTTGTGTAGGTCCTTACAGTAATGAGACCAAATTATTGCCTAAACATATACATTAAAAATAATCGATGAATCTTTCATTTCGATTGAATATAAATAATGATGAAATTATTTATTAATAGAGGCGGTGATTATCAAAGTATTGCTCGTAATCACTCCGACTAATCGCCGAGAGGCAACTATTTTCGGTGCGATTTTGAGCTCTGTGTCAAATAATCATGCCTTACCTTACATGCATTACCTACGTGTTGACTCCTCCTACGAGGTGACCTCTTTAGGTGGAAACCTGAGGGGTTATACTACTAAACGAAGTTCGAAAATCGAAGTTCGTATCCGCTGTGGACAGAAAGAAGTGATAAAAATGATTATGATGATTCCGAGTGCGTTAGACACTAAGTAGAGAGGAGTAGTATGGTTAACGATGAAACAGTTTTAATGACCACGCGTGAAGTTCAATGATTATAAATAAAAACGTCATTTGACGTTTTATTTCGTTACAAATATCGAAACCTGCTAAATATAAATGAGATTTTTTTGTATCTGTGTGCGTGCGTGTTTGTTACTTATTCACGATAAAATCGCTAGGCGAATTTGGATGAAAATTGGTATGTAGGTATATAGCTGGACGTCTGGAATAGAATAATACAATCTTCTTTTCAGTGTTCCGTATTTGTCTATGAGTAAGAACAAAAAATTAGCCGCTTAAATTCTGGCCCTTTACAACGAAGTGCAAAATTCGAACTTCATGTCTTGCCGAATTTAGTAATTTCAATTTGTCTGCCAGACCTAAGGATGTACGCGAGTGGAGTCGCGAGTGAAGGCAATCACTATAGACTATCAACTAGTTTTCATGACTATTAAGTACATGCGGGTGTGGCCTGTAATAAGAGGAAAAAATTGAAACATAGATCGTCCTCGTCAATCTGAACAACATTAGTTCAGCGACTTTTAAAAATAATTAGTTTTTTAATTTTTATTACACTTTTAAGTTTATTCAAGAAGCAATGTTTAAAGCAAAATGCTTGATGTTTGATAGCGTGACAGGCGACGTCAGTTGGGTTCTAGGATCGGGACATTCATAGCAGTATTTAATTTGTATGAAAAAAGGAAAGAGTCAAAACTCATTAGTTTTTAAAGTCGCTGAACTAATTGTTGTTCAGATTGATCAAAGGAAGCTCATATGATGCAACAAGGAGAGGTCTTGGAAAAAAAAAGCTAGACTTACATCGTTTTTATTGATCGTCAATCATTATCTCTAATTAAAGTGAACGTAACTCATAAAACGTAATAAGCGGAATTTACTTTTCAAATATAATTTGAAGCGACTCGTTTCTATGTTCAAAAATGAATCTAGAATAATGAAACTAGACGTGGTTTAATTCGAGCCAAAACCATTTGACGTATTTCTCACGTTCTATGTGAATTTAGTGTAAACACAATTGTCATGATGTTTTTTGGGATAACTACAGATACTCGTAAGCAATTTATTGTT
>NC_133479.1:9406778-9437995 GCF_025370935.1 Choristoneura fumiferana | reverse complement strand
GTGCTTCAAGCCGCGGTTCACATCTCCGAGTTTCCGGAATTTTAGTGCGAAATTACATTTGAAATGTTCTATGACAAGGTCTCCTCTTAGAATGAGAGGGCTTGGGTCATAGTTTCCACGCGGGCTCAGCAAGGATTGGGAATTTCACACACACCATTGAATTTCTTCGCAGATTAATACGTAAATATGAATATTACGGGACACTTAACACCAATTTACCTAGTCCCATGTGTCAGCTTGTGGTAATGTCAAATATATAAATACATACACAAATACATACATACATACATAAATACATATTAGACATCCAAGACACGAGAACTGACTTTGACTTTGACTTTGACTTTGACTTCATTCTTCATATAAATATCTGCCCCGGTCGGGGATCGAACCCGGGACCTAAAGCATCGTAATCAGTGTCACTACCCACTGGACTATACGGCTGTAAACGTTACCGTTTCGGAGACACTTTTAGCAATTTTAGGTTTATAGTTTGACAATAACGGCACAATAGTGACAGGTTGCTAGCCTGTCGTCGCCTCGTACGACATCCACAGAAGAAATAGAGAGGTGTAATTCTAACTCGACACCACACGGGCTGTAAATCGCATTCGATCAACATTTGACCAGATCACGCCTATCCATCATTATAATGTTAATCACAATGTACTCCTCCAATTGCTCCTCACATTGATTGAGAGACCAATACATCAAGTTTGAAGGTCACGGTGTCGGGCATTCTAACAAACCGATTGACGTAGGAACAACCAATATGTCGCATGATGATAAACAAGATGGATGCATCGTGGTCTTTATCAAATGATAAATTGGTTACGGAGAAATTGATTGACACTATCCACTGCTTAGATCCTGGATTACCTTATCAATCGCTGTAATAGGATTTGAATTTTGAATAGTTACTTGTCTTGGGGTTTTTTCAATTTTGATATGCTTGTGACATGGTTATAAATAAATTACCAGGAAAAATCAACGTGCTATACCTTTTCTGAGAAAAAAAACATTCCGTCATTCGGTACCTGATCAGCTGATACGTCAGGTTGGGTTCAGCGTTGCACTTGTGTTGCACATCCAAATTGTTAACCAAATACTGCGAGTATCTGGCCTACTTCGGGAACCAATAATTACAGCATTACTGGTTAATAGCCACAAATTTTCATCTGGCTCCCAGCTTCTTGACTTTAATTTCCTAAATCGTGATTTAAGTATCAACAGTCTACGAACCTCAATCCTGAATGTAGTTTCCGTGACTGTTGAGTTTTCGTGATCGACCGAAGCGTTTATACAACATCTTTAGTCTGTGTATACAACAACGACCTTTGAATTCATTTGCTGATATGCACATTGCAAAGCAAACAGTCTGGGGTGTCAAGGATGCTTCGTAAATTTGATGACAAAATTATGCAAATAATTCATTTTATTTGAATTGGTTTTATGTATCTGTCCTTGTGAATAGACAAGTCAATGCTACCGAACTCATTTGAGCAAATTAAAAATACATAATATTTGGTTTTATAATTGTACTAGAGTTTACCCACGGCTTTGCACGTGTAAACTATTCGACCTGGTAGTTACAATTGAAATTCCGGGATTTTACAAAATGCCAAAATTTATATCGTTATCTTCATTGAGATTGTGTTAAGAACAACTGTCCAAAATTTCAAGACTCAAAACCCAGCGGTTGAAATTTCAAGATTTTATCCCTATCCTGTGGAAATATCGGGATAAAAAGTAGCCTATGTGTTATTCCAGACGACCAGCTACCTACATACCAAATTTCATGACTCTAAGCCCAGTGGTTGTTATTTCAAGATTTTATCCCTATCACGTTTGAATATCGGGATAAAAAGTAGCCTATATGTTAATCCAGGGTATATATTACCTGTATGCCAAATTTCATGGAAATCCGTTCAGTAGTTTTTGCGTGAAAGAGTAACGAACATACATCCGAACAAACATCCATCCATACAAACTTTCGCGTTTATATTAGTGGGATAGTGGGATATTAGTGGGATAGTGGGATAAATATACTAGAAGGAGAATTTGGACGCGTATGCAAGGGATTGGCCTGACATTGCGCAAGACCAGAAGGTGTGGAGATCAAGAGGAGAGGAGAGGCTTTTGCCCAGCAGTGGAACACTTTACCAGCCTAGTTAAAAAAGAGTATTCAAACATTTTAATTGTATACGTACAGTGATGGTTTTTTTATTATGTTTCCCATTGATGTAGATGGTACGCTTAATGCCCTTTTGCTGTGTGCTAATGACCTTTCCGATATTTTCAGCTACTACATACACAACTACACGTGTTTTCTAGAAAGCATAAAAAGATGAATACATTTTTTTTTCTTGTACTTAAAACAGACTTTTTTGTATCTGGCCTTTCTTTAAACCCTAGCTTAATAAATCAGGCACCAAAAACTCCTACATCGTCATCTCCCATCTACGGATGATATTTTTAACCAAGTTTTCTATTAACTATTAACGGAGTTGATTTAAAAGTCGTGACTTGCTCTTGACATTACTTATCAATATCACGTCAAAACAGCCGTTGCATTTTGAAGGATAAGTTGCCGATCACGAGACGGTGTTGGTACATCTCATTTCTGCATCACGATCCTAGTTTGTCTGTAAATTAAATTTATAAAGTAAATAAAAACTATGGAAATATTTTCTAGGACAAATATTTTTTTATTTTTAATTATGCAAATCCTTAGACGTACTGCGCTACTACTGCCCAATACCTACACGACAATCTGCTGTCACTTCTATCTAATGACATAAAATTAAAGATAGCAATTGGTGAGACAGTGCACAGTTATTAGGCGTTTGCCTAGGCTTACCTACTCCAACAGCAAATGAAACATTAATTAATCTGAAATTTCAATAAATTGCAATTCCATTGAATACAATCACGATAGCGATTGGTTCAAAATGACCTCTGAACTCTTATTTACATTGGATCCACATTCAAGCACTTTGAATTATGCTGAGCTGTTGAAACCCTTCGTTTAGGTAGGTAATGTAAAGGAGCTCCCATATATTGAGCAACGTGAAGACGCTTGAGTTGCCATAGTATTCATGAAGTATCATGACTTCGGTTATGGATGTCTAATTTCATGTTGGTCAACTGTGCTGAAGCTATAATGTCCATCCCGCTGACTTCTTTCTGACTTGTCAGTATTTGACAGATTTCCGGGCGTTTGGATCCTCTAACGGACGTGTAAAATTTTTCTTTGTGCACGTATAGGTTCTACTACGTGTAGAGCCAGGACTAATTTCATTTAATACCAGCTACTGCTTTACTAGCTTTATTAAATGTCTCTCTCTCTCTCTCTCTCTCTCTCGGGCTTTCACTATCGAACCTCACGCCGTAAGTCCGAGTTCTATCGTCACCACTTTTATCCTGCCGCGTACCCAGTAAAATTTTGGAATATATTCTCACTAGCAGCGTTCCCACCTAACTATGATGACGAGGGCTTGAAGTGTGTTGTTTCCTTAAATGACTGACAAGGAAGGCAATGGACTAACAATTAGTTTGTTTTTGCTAGTTCCCATGAGTGACGGTGATCGTTTAAAATCAGGTGATCCGTTTTCTCATTTGCCTCCCTCTATCAACAAAAAAAATCCCTGTCTTGTATTTTAATTATCTGACTGTATTGATTTGTGGTATTCAGTAGACAATATTTGTATTATTGTATTTTGCATTGCATAAATAAAACTTTGATTACTTACTTCTCTTTTTATACTATGACTCTAACATGCAATAGCAATAGTACCAACAGGTTGTAAAGGTCGCTTCACACAACCAATAAATGAAGACATGACATATTGAGGCTCCTCGCATTTAGTTAAAGTGCTGATAATGAAAACATATGGTTCCATTGTTTCGCTGATTGTCCTCCAGTGTGAACCGACCTGTGATTGATGTGTTACATGTTTAGTTTGGCTTTTGTTGTATGTAGCTAAATAATTGAGATCTATTTATTCTTCTATCATCAATAACTCAACCTGTATTCGTCCTATATTTCCTACATATCATCCGGTCCCAATGCAAAGGACAAGCCTCCTTTCAGCATAATGGGATTTTTATTATATATGTAAATGTACTTATAAATGTTAGTCCATGATGTATTTTGTATCCTGAGATAAATGGTTTTGTTATTATGTATATTATTATTAGTCCTGTTTGTGGTATTTTGACTATGAGCGAAAATCACGAACGTTACATTATATTATTAGCGTTTTTTCAATGCGAGTATCGCTTTTATTAGATACATCTTAACAAAGGTAAACGTCCAAGTGCTGTTCATTGTCCCAGTAGTTGTCATCTATAATTTTACGTTATTCTCATTAGCAATAGAAGTGAAAGCGGGATGTCATTTATTGGGCATTAGCGTGTCAAACACTAGGACACCTGTGCAATTAGCGCTACCATTCCGAACATCACATCCTAGACTACCGTTTAATTCGATTGCGCAGTGCTTCCGATGCATTATTAATTAACGATATATCACTTGCATTTCCGTGCTAAGGCCATCTCAATGCCTTATTTATCATGCGAACAAAACACGGCCATCGGCGCAAGGCGCAACCGAGCAAATTGGGTTAAACACACAACCTTCGGAATTGAGCGCATCGGTTTATTGCTATCGGCGGAAATAACATGGATTAAAAGCGTTATTCACTGTTCTGTGGTAATTTGGTGTTAGTTCCGTGTGTTTGGAGGCTAACCAGTAACCACTGTAATTCTTCACGGTGGTAAGACTAACTTCAAAATTTTCAAAGCCAAAATGCGAAATTTTACTCTTCATTTTCCACAGCGGTAGAGTTAAGTGATTCCCGTTGCGAAGACTCAAGACTGTAAAATAAAATGATTTTAGCGTTCAAATCAATCTTGATATTACGGACCTTTTGAAAAATAAAACTTACATTATTAAATAATATGAAATACAATGCATTTTATTCCTTCTACATACCGTGTTTCATAGTAACATTTATTGTTTATGACCTACACTACCGATATCCAAATATAAATAATGTACATTTTATTTTTCAAAACCGAGTTCGATTCCCGAACTGAGTACAAGTTTTTTTTTAAATATATGAATGCAGTTTTTCTTGTTACTAAAATCGTTCCAAAGAACAGATCTTCGTATACATGTCTTATAGTTTCAGACTTTCCCATAATGACCGATCTAAATGAGCCACTCTGTATACCAAGCTCCTGGCCGATTTCGGCTACAGCACCTGCTAAAACTATTGGACGAGAGGGCTACGGTTCTTTGCCCGGTCATGTACCTACCCTTAAATGACTGCAATAACCAATTTTATTCGAAAACGTGCGCAAACAGTGGCAGCGCAGCACTAGAACGCCATCAACGTAAGGATATGAGTAAGTATTAAGTCAAACAACATAACCACAACCATCTTCTGTAATACCTTGAGCACTGTTGTAACACTGTTGTTACTGTGTGGTGTTGGTGGGCGGGGCACATTGCTCGCAGGACTGATGGCCGATGGGGTCAGAAGGTTCTCGAATGGCGTCCGCGGACCGGGAGACGAGCTGTCAGTAGGCCGCCAACAAGATGGAGCGACGACCTGGTTAAGATCGCGGGATCGCGGTGGATGCGGAAAGCACGGAGACTGGTCTGAGTGGAGAGCCTTGGGGGAGGCCTATGTCCAACAGTGGACGTCTTTCGGCTGACATGATGATGATGATGACTGTTACACAATGTTAATATAGCGTCGAAGTATTTTAAATAATAGGTACTTATTGAGTTATTTAAAGTCACGAAATTTAGAAACATCATAGTGAAACACGTCCACTTTATTCGCCAAACTTCTTCAACATTTAAATTTCTCTCCATATTCTTTACCTCTATTGAAACACTATGTTTCGGATTTCATAATCACAAATGGTACTTTTATCCAGCACAACGAACTGTTCGAATGACCGTATTTCTATTTTCATCACTCGTCAACAATGGATCGTGAATTTATAACAATAGCTGCCACTAATTATTTTATTGGTCAATCACACGATAATTACATACATCTCATATGTACTAATTGAGCGTTAGCGAAACATTATTGCACTTATTGAGCAAGTTTCCTCAAACTAACAATTTATCTGGTTGAATTAGTTTAATTGAAATTAGGCAAGGTTTCCTAAAGGTAACCTTATCTCAGACCAAATAATAAGTAAAGACGGAGTTGTGAGAACTACAAAGTGAGGTTTGAACTATGCTTTACTTACCGTAGGTATGCAGATAAATGCAACAACACATAAGTGTAACTAAAAACACCCAGCAAATTAGCTGATACTGTAGTGTTGTATTCCCAACTCTACAACCAAGTTGGATCGTTTTGACAGTTTATTTAACAAAATTATTACTTTAGGGTAGTTTCAACCGCACCTGTCACAAATTATTAAATAATTGAGGTAGGTGTTGATTTTCATTGGTTTAGAGGAGTTTTAAGAGGCTGAAAAGGCTTGATTCCATGGTCAGTAGTTTTGTTGGAGTAATTAAAAAAATATTTCTTCACTTTCCTTTCATCTCACCATCCATCAAGATGGCTTGAATTTGAATTTTTATTAATCTGGTGAAATCCAGGCGTGTTTTGGTTAGAAATGGCCTAGAGCCCTATATTTTATTTCACCATAGTGTGAACTATTTCAAGATGATTTAATTTCGGAAAAAACGGTGAGTTTTTACCATTTATTTGATTTTTCAACCTTTTGATATTTCGTTTTCCTTTCAAGTTTTAACTTGTGGCTTTATTGTTCTAGCCGCGAGGCGTTTTTTTTTTATATATATAAACAAATACCCATTCCTTCTTTTGGGATCTATTTTTGCGCATCGGCATCGCATTTCGGCATGCTGGATGAAGATTTATAAATTGAAAAGCACGAGGTGTCGGCCGCCATGAGGACCCCGCCCGTGACGCTTCGAATTTTTGTATTTGTTTTTGACTTTATTTTGCGTCCATAAACGGTCAGTGAAAACTTTATTTTAACGCAAGATGCACCAACGTCAGATAATTGAAGAACTATAAAATTTTGAATTTGGAAGTGTAATTCCACATGCCCTTCTGGCTTGCTACTTTAATACTTTTTTTGAAATTAGAAGGCAAATGCTTAATGCCGTATTATTTTGGTTGTAATTTAATTTTTAAGAGTTAAAATTGTGTAATTAGCTCATAGCTATTATTTAAGTTATTTTTTTGGCTAAAGAGTCTATTAACCAAGTACGACAAAATCAGACGAGAACTGGGAGCCTCTATCAGGTGAGACCGAGTTTTTATTGCAACGTCTGAGTCCCCGGCTTGGGTTAAAAAAGTCCAAATTTCCTCTATCTGCTGAGTTTTGGCTGTTTTATTTTCTTTAAAAATAGCCTGGCGTCCGAACTTTTATTATTGTGTAATATACTACAATACTGCATAAATTATTTTCTTTTTTTTTAAAAAAAAACATGACATTTGTCGCCAGAGAACAGGGACTGAAGTACTTGTTTTTCGGACTTATTTACATTTATTTGTGAATTTGAGGTTGTTGCATCTCCTTATTATTGTTTTGATATTTATTTTGAATTTTGTTTTGAATGTTTTCAGCAAAATATTCTCGGATTTGATATTTTTAATAAGTTATTTTTGGTTGAGAAATAAGTTTTATGCATTGGTACTTGTGCTTTTGTTAAACAAAACAAGTAAATATTTTTGCTATTAGATATTTACAAAATTAATTATCCATTTTTTTGAACAGATTTGGTACTTTGGCATATTTGAAGATTGTTCGGCTCGGTCAAGATTGAATTTAAATTTTTAATAACTTTGAAAATTTTGTTAATGACTGACTTTTATAACATTTATTAATTTCATTTTAAAATGGAGAAAGAATTACTGGATCTATCGGAGCCAAGGCTAGCTCATAGTTTGTTAGACCAACCTTTAGTGATTTCAGTAGCGACTTGTACTGATGACTTGAATGATCATCCTCAAAACATTGAATTGTCAGGACGTTTCTTAGACGATCTTAATAATTTAACTGAAATGAACGCTACTAACAATTTAAAACCAATTCAGACTGTAAAGGGTAACTTTTATAAAAAACCTGATCTTTCCAAATTTAGGTATAAATTCAACGGCAAGACTTGTGTTCGTGAATTTTAAACAAATTTTGATGAATATTGCGTAGCTCGTGATATTGCTGATAACCACATTTTGAATTCTTTTGCTGAAGTTCTTACGGATTCTGCATTGAAATGGTTTCGTTCAGTACGGACAAACATTTTTACATGGCAGCGTTTAAAATTTGAATTGCTTAGACGTTTTGATAAATTAAATTTTGACTATCAACTTGAATTTGACCTGCGTACAAGAAAACAGCGTCAAGGTGAGACTCTGTCAGATTTCATCATTGATTTAGTAGATATGTCGAATAGATTGACAATTCCCCTTCAGGAATTAACATTGTTGGAAATTTTGAGACACAACATGCTTCCAAAATATTCCATGCACCTTTTGGGTAGGAATATAATTTCTATTAACGAATTAGTGCAATTTAGTAAAATTATTGAAGAATATAATTCGACTCAAACTGAAGAGCGTAAGCCTCAGATTGATGCGCGAAAATTTAATAAAAAACCTTATGTTGCTGTTGTTACATCACCGCCTTCTGCGAAAAATTGTTTGAAATGTGACGAAAGTGGTCATTCGTTTAAAGAATGCAGGAAAATTCCTGGCATGATTTGCTTTAGATGCAAGAAAGCAAATACTACAGTTAAGTTTTGCACAAATTGCAACCCGGTGGTTGATAATGAACAACCTGGTATTTCTAATTCAAAAAACTAATTTGTCGACCTAAACCTGACATCCAACGCAAAGAATTTTCCGATTGGCTTGATTATTTAAAAACATTTTTTGATATTCATAGAGTTGCACCTATTTTATTTGTAAAGAACGACGACGTTCGTCCTTTTCTGAACTTCAAAGTTCGTGATCGCAACTTTGTAGGTTTATTGGATAGTGGAGCGAATGGTTGCGTTTTAGGCTCGAATAGTCATTTAAAATTTTTAGATTTGGGTTTCAAAATTAATACGGTTTCGAAAAGTGCTCGTACAGCTGATGGTTCTTCTCAAAATATTATTGGTATGATGAACATTCCTGTCACTTGTGATGACAACACTCATACTGTCTCCTTTATGGTAATACCTTCTTTGGAACCACCAATAATATTAGGTTTTGACTTTTGGCGTAAATTTAATTTAGCAAAAGATTTATTTAAAAATATAACGTACGAACGTAGTAGCTCTACCCAAATTTGCTCTGTCACTTCTGTTTCAGAACTTTCTTTCGAAGATAAAAATAAACTAGATAAAATCATTAATAAATTTGAAAATATTTCTTATGAAAAGATGGGTTTAGGTCTTACTAATTTAACAGAACATAAAATTGTTACTGTAGGCGAACCAGTTAAACAACGTTATTGGCCGCTTAGTCCGGCAAAACAAAAAGCTTTGTATGATGAAGTAGATATTTTATTGAAGGAAAATATTATTCAACCTTCTAAGTCCCCATGGTCTTCTCCTGTTTTAGGTGTAGATAAAAAAGATGGCACCACTCGTTTATGTTTAGATTCCCGACGTTTAAATTCTTTGACTGTTAAAGATGCTTATCCACTTCCTTATACGTCACGTATTTTGGATAGTTTGAGAGATGCTAAATTTATTTCAGCTATTGACTTATCTAAAGCTTTTCTCCAAATTCCATTAGAAAAATCATCTCGTGAAAAAACTGCTTTTGTTATTCCTGGTAAAGGACTTTTTGAATTTATTCGTATGCCGTTTGGTTTGACAAATGCTCCAGCTGAACTGCAGAGATTGGTAGATAAATTGTTTGGCCCTGAATTTGACGGACAAATAATGGCTTATTTGGACGATTTAATTGCTATTTCAAAAGATTTTGACTCTCACTTGAAACTATTAGACATAATTTATGAAAAATTGAAATCTGCTGGTTTAACAGTTAATCTTAAAAAATGTAAATTCTGTAAGGATGAACTACAATATCTTGGCTATGTTGTTGATGGTCGTGGTCTTCACACTGATCCTTCTAAGTTGGAAGTCATAAATAATTTTCCCGTTCCTAAAACCGTTAAAGATTTAAGAAGTTTTTTAGGCATGTGTTCCTATTATCGTAGATTTATTTCAGACTTTGCTTATATAGCGTCCCTCTTACAAAATTGACTGGCGGTAGTAAAAATTCGAAAAAACCTCTTGAGTGGAATGAGTCTGCCGATATTGCGTTTAATAAATTAAAACAAATGTTAGTTTCTTCCCCCGTTTTAGCTTGCCCTAATTTCGAAAAACCTTTTTTTCTGCATTGTGATGCTAGTTCCGTTGGTATAGGTAGCGTTTTATGTCAAGAAGACGAACAACATGAACAACATCCAATAGCTTATTATTCTCGTGCTTTATCAAGATGTGAACAAAATTATAGTACAACTGAAAGAGAACTTTTATCTATTTTAGATTCAATAGAGCATTTTAGACCGTACATTGAAGGTATGAATTTCACTATAGTTACTGATCATGCTAGTCTCCAGTGGTTACTTAGGTTAACTAACCCGTCAGGTAGACTCGCGCGTTGGGCCGCTAGAATAGCGCAATTTTCATTTGATGTTGTACATAAAAAAGGTAGTTTACATACGGTTCCTGATACTTTGTCTAGACTTGAAATAAATGCAATAGATATTACTCCTATAGAATATCCTGATGATGATATTATTGACCCTTGGTATAAAAAGATATTTGTTAATTGTCAAAAATTTCCTTTACGTCACAAAAGTTTCAAGGTAGAGAATAAAACTTTATATAAATATTGTAAAGCTAAATTTGATCCTAATTCTCGTTTAAATTGGAAAATAGTTATCCCTAAGGAACATGTTATAGAGACTCTTAGAAATAATCACGATGACTTAAATTCAGGACATTTAGGTATTCATAAAACTTTGAAAAAACTGAAGGTACACTATTATTGGTCTGGTATGTTTAAAGATGTTCGAAATTACATAAATTCTTGTGAGACTTGTAAAGCTTATAAACATTCAAACTCTCCTCCATTTGGTTTAATGGTTAATCCTAAAAAGGTGGATCAGCCTATGGTTATGTTGTCTTTAGATTTAATTGGAATTTTACCGAGAACATATTCAGGTCATAGATTCATTTTATCAGTTGTCGATGTTTTCACTAAGTATGTCTGGATGTTTCCTTTAGTTAATGCTACTACGAAATCAATTTGTAAATTTCTTGAAAAGAGATATTCTTAAAATTTGGCTCTCCTAAAATTTTGATATGTGATAACGGTTCCCAACTAACTTCAAAAGATTTTGTTGACTTTCTTAAAAAATATAATATTACTAAAATATTTTATAATAGTCTCTACACCCCTCAAAATAATGTTATAGAGAGATTTAATAAGACTCTAGAATCCTGTATCTCTTGTTTTGTAAAAGACGATCATAGAACTTGGTCAAAATTTTTACCCCATGTTCAATTAGCTTTAAATTGTAGCGAAAACTTAGCTACGGAGTTTACTCCTAATTTTCTGATGTTTGGTAGAGAAGTCATTGTCGATGCTGCTCTACATAGAGTAAGCAGTTCTATTAATAATTTAGATGAAATTCAAATTGGCAACCGTCAATCTTACGCCGAATCTTTAAATAATCTTAGTACTATTTTTGAAAAGGTTACTAGTAGTTTGTTAAAAGCTTATAAAAAGAATGCTGCCATTTATAATAAGGGTAGAAAGTTTGTTTCATATAATGTAGGTGACATAGTTTGGAGACGTAATTTTGTTCAATCCAATGCATATAACTATTTTTCTGCTAAACTTGCTCCAAAGTTCGTTAAATCCGAAATAACTGAAAAAGTTTCTAATAACGTTTATGTTTTAAAAGATTTAAGTAAGGGTTCAACTGGTCGTTACCATGTTAAGGACATCATTAAAATTTAACTTTGTTCTTTAAGCTTCTATAGCTTTTAGTTTTTGTGTATTGTATTTACATACACTTTGATATTTTTTGTTTGCTAAACAGACATGGCAAAAATTGTTGATGAAAGGGAAAGTCATTTTTTATGAGTTGGAATGTCTTAGTTTGAAGTCGATACTCTTTTTTGACTTATTATTCTTTCGCTCTTTGCGTAGTTTATCTTAATTTTTATATAAAAAAAATAGAACGCTCAACTTTCTTGTTGGCTGCCTTTTGTTTGGATAGCGTGTTAATTTTTGAAAATTTATCCAATTTTGTCTCTTGTTTTGTAACTGGGTTTAGTTTATGAGGTTTTATATGGTAGTGTGTTAGGTATGTATGAATAAATGCCTCTTGAAAGGATGTATGATAGGTAAAACTAATTTCCAATTGCTGAAGAAGATTTCAAAATATTTAATTTTGGCTCTTTCGTCTTTGCATTTTTGATACATGTATAGTAGTTCTGTTTAGAAAGAACACTTTTTCTTCTAACTCATAAAATCTTAAACTAATTTGTATATTTTGTAGATTTGTGTATTTTTCTTTAAGTTTTGAGTAGTAGATACTTTGCTCTACTATAAAAAACTTTGAACTTAGATATTTTTGGTTCAATTTTCTTCACACATATTTTGGTTTTAAAATTTAAATTTAACATTTTGGTTAAAATAATTTTAGAATTTGCATGCTGTAGGTAGTTATTAAGTATCCTATTGGGAGTTCATGGATTAGACTAGCACGCGTGCACATTCCTTGTTGTGACTTTTGGATTTGACTATAGGATTTTGTTTCCTCTTTCTTAGATTTTGCTATCCACTTCTGTGCCCGGAAAGTCAGTGGAGTTGTGCGACCACAGTTAAGTGTGATAATTTTTCCCTTGACACGTCTCCATATTGTAGAGCGTGCAAGTCTTTTTGGATACTCATGCCTGGGAGTCTGGTGGTGTTGCGCCAGTCATGATGTTTTTCCTTTTAGAAACCTTCTGTGTCCGGAAAGTCAGTGGGGTTGTGCCGACCACAGTATGGTATTTTTTTCTTGGTTTCGTCTCTATTGTAGAGCGCCCAAGATTTTGTTACTCATGCCTGGAAGTCTGGTGGTGTTGTGCCAGTCATGATGTTTTTTTTTCCTTTTTAGAACACGTCTGTGTCCGGAAAGTCAGTGGGGTTGTGCCGACCACAGTACGGTGTATTTTTCATTAGTTACGACTCTATCATAGAGCGTCCAAGCTTATTTTGGTACCCATGTTTGTAAGGATAGTGTTGAGGTAAGCATGGAGTTATCGTACTTCGTAGCGTTTTAGTCAGTGGCTGATTTGCCTACTGAATTTCAGTCTACTTATTTAAACTTTTGTTAGAAATATTACTTGTCTATCTTGAGTCAGCGGCGAAGGTGCCCAGCTGATCTCTTGGTCTTTTTGACGGGTTATGCAAGTAAGATTTTGAGTTTCAATTAGCTATTGGGATTTACTTTTGAGAAAATTATTTGACTAAGCTTGAGTCAGCGGCGTAGGTGCCTAGCTGATCTCTTGTACTTTGAGACATGCTTGTCAAGTAAGTTTTTGTTTAGATTTTCGGACGTTTATCTTAACAATTAAATAATTTTCGAATAGTTTAGAGTCAGCGGCGAATGTGCCTAGCTGAACTTTGGTCCTTGGTGACAGGCTATTTCAGAGAGTTTTGTTTAAGTTTTTTGATAATTTTACTTGTTTAGCTTCGAGTCAGTGGCGAAGGGCCTAACTGATCTTGTTATCCTTAGCGGTGGGTAAGCAAGTAACATTATGTAGTTTCTATGAAAGTAGAGTTTAAGTAATTAGCAGTAATTGTTAGACTTAATGTTTTGAATAATTGTTTATTCTTTCTCTTATTTAATTATTTCTACTGTTTTTACCGTAGGCCTTGATGCATCTGTTTTCAGCGTCGGTCACGCGAATTCAGGTGATGCCGAGGTAGAGCAGTGACTTGGTATCTTTGACCGGGATTCCTTTCTTATTTTGAGATAGTTAAGTTAAAACTTTTGAGCTTATGGTTGTTGTGATATTGGACATAGAGTTCAATCTTTATAATTAATAGCTTTCACTTTTGGAAGATTTGATGATAGAGTTTGAAGTTTGCAATCTTGCATGCTTTGAATTTAGGTTTGGAGCTTTGATTTTGTTTCAGAAACATCTCTTGAGGTTTTCCCAGCCTTATTAATTTTTCTTATCAATGTAGAGTCTTAAATTAAAACTTTGTTTTCTTTGAAACCTTTGATAGAGCTTTAGTGCTTTATTTTTTTTTCGGGAAAGGGTGAATTGTAGTGTTGTATTCCCAACTCTACAACCAAGTTGGATCGTTTTGACAGTTTATTTAACAAAATTATTACTTTAGGGTAGTTTCAACCGCACCTGTCACAAATTATTAAATAATTGAGGTAGGTGTTGATTTTCATTGGTTTAGAGGAGTTTTAAGAGGCTGAAAAGGCTTGATTCCATGGTCAGTAGTTTTGTTGGAGTAATTAAAAAAATATTTCTTCACTTTCCTTTCATCTCACCATCCATCAAGATGGCTTGAATTTGAATTTTTATTAATCTGGTGAAATCCAGGCGTGTTTTGGTTAGAAATGGCCTAGAGCCCTATATTTATTTCACCATAGTGTGAACTATTTCAAGATGATTTAATTTCGGAAAAAACGGTGAGTTTTTACCATTTATTTGATTTTTCAACCTTTTGATATTTCGTTTCCTTTCAAGTTTTAACTTGTGGCTTTATTGTTCTAGCCGCGAGGCGTTTTTTTATTATATATATAAACAAATACCCATTCCTTTCTTTTGGGATCTATTTTTGCGCATCGGCATCGCATTTCGGCATGCTGGATGAAGATTTATAAATTGAAAAGCACGAGGTGTCGGCCGCCATGAGGACGCCGCCCGTGACGCTTCGATTTTTTGTATTTGGTTTTGACTTTATTTTGCGTCCATAAACGGTCAGTGAAAACTTTATTTTAACGCAAGATGCACCAACGTCAGATAATTGAAGAACTATAAAATTTTGAATTTGGAAGTGTAATTCCACATGCCCTTCTGGCTTGCTACTTTAATACTTTTTTGAAATTAGAAGGCAAATGCTTAATGCCGTATTATTTTGGTTGTAATTTAATTTTTAAGAGTTAAAATTGTGTAATTAGCTCATAGCTATTATTTAAGTTATTTTTTTGGCTAAAGAGTCCATTAACCAAGTACGACGAAATCAGACGAGAACTGGGAGCCTCTATCAGGTGAGACCGAGTTTTTATTGCAACGTCTGAGTCCCCGGCTTGGGTTAAAAAAGTCCAAATTTCCTCTATCTGCTGAGTTTTGGCTGTTTTATTTTCTTTAAAAATAGCCTGGCGTCCGAACTTTTATTATTGTGTATTAAATACAATACCGTATAATTTTTTTCTTTCTTTTTTTAAAAAAAAAACATGACAATACGCACACTGATAAAGTTTACAAAAGTTGAGTTAGTTGTTTTGTATGGTTAGCTAACCAGTTAACAACTTTTTAAGGTCTATAGGAGCTTAAAGCTAAAAGTTATCACTTGGCCGTTCGCTGTACTCAGTCTTTATTTTTTATTTTGCCAGAGCCTCGGACCTACAATTATAAAAATGAAATAAGTTGCAACATACCTACACATTTAAATCGTTTAAAATATTTAACGTAACGTCGTGTAAAACTGTGCGTAAGCTAGAGTGGATTATGCAGTAGGTTCGACGTAGGTATGTGGTTACTGTAAGTATTTGACTCAAAGGAAAATCCGTAGAAGGATTAAAACAGGTCTGGTATTATTCATGCTCGCTCTGGTTCGGTTAAAGGAGGATGGTCGGGCTTTTACCTACTGAATCAACGGTGAAATAGGCGTCTTCTCGTTTTAATCGAGAGCAAAAGAGAGGAGGTTATTTTCGTCTCTATGTATTTCTTTTCCTATAAGTTCAACAATTGTAGTTCGGTTCTGATTTTTTTATTGCAAAGGTATGAGTACTATTGAACCAACTAAATCATGACCCATTGTGGAACCTTTTCGTGACGGTTCTCTATCGTTTGCCGGAATTTCATATGCCCGAATGTATCGTTTTCTAGAATTTTCATTTGCCATAAAGTAATTTATTTCTGAAATAGTAATTACTTCAGAGTTGATATTAAACTAACCTAACCTAACCTAATTGATGATGACATTTAAAAAAATCCTGAAAACAGCACGGTTCTATATATTTTATGGCAAACGTTGGTATGGCAAGTGAAATTCGGGCAAATTAAATTCGGGCAAGTAAAGGTAAACGCATAGTGACATCGCATTGCTTGACAAGGGAATTCATTATGACACTTTACTGTGAGAGCATTCTACTGTGGGTTAGAAATCAAATGGTTCGACTATACCTACTTACTTCCGAATAATCTCTAATCTGATTTACATTTGAAATCGTTTAATACTATATAATATAGATTATGAAGTAAATATAAATAAATAAACACACATTTGTTGAATAGAAGCTACGCTACGTAAGGTCGCGGGTTAGCAAAGTAATTGTTTTTAGTTTATTGATATGGACCTCCGCAAAGTAACGCCTATTCAATAATTTGTCTATATTTTGTAAGTATTGAAGATACTTTATTGCTTTAGAGGAACTAAGTGCATGCTGAATTATACAATATTTTGTTTTGTCGATAAAAGTCACAAACAGGAAGCCCTTTATCTGACCGCGAATGAAATCATTTTATTAATTAATTTATGTGTTATGCACACGCGTTAATCACAGGAAAACTTAATAAATAAATAATTATAGTACATTATTCTGACGATTACATAATTTATTTTTAACGTAAAATATTTCATCGTTTTATTTACCTAACTAGTACTGAAGACTTAGGTATTAGTGATTAATAAATGTTATATTATTAAACATCATCACCTCGAACTATATAATCCCATTATAAGGCACAGGCGTCCTCTCAGAATAAGAGGCGTTAGGACTGTTAGGCCGTAATTCCCACGCGGGCGATTGAATTTCTTAAAGCTCATAGTAAATTTCAAATTTAATTTCGCATATGAACTCCGAAAAACTCAAAGCTGGTGAGTCCGGGATCGAGCCCATGACACCCACAGATGTGATACTAGATTATTATAGACTAGATGCTACCACGACTTTTAACATTCCTTTATAAAACTTTTTTTGAATAACACTGTAACAAGATATTATTATTGAGTAAGCTAAGAAGTTAACTTTTTGGGGACAAGTAATAACAATATTAGGTAAAATTATTTCGGTTCTATCTGCTTCAAAGTCCTAATCTCATAATCATACTATACTGTTTAATACCTCATTGTTTTATTTCACAAACAACAAAAGCCATTGGTTAGCATAAATACATAGTAAGTACCCATCGTCGCATCCTCACAAAAGGTCTTTATAAACACGACATCAGAATGATAATGTCGGTTATGTGTTCATAGACTTGATACGTTTTATTGTCCACGGTGATAAACAGTCGGGATGTAGGCAAACCTGCTGACGGATATAGTATTCCAGAGGCATGGTGGTCGCCCGCGATCATAGGCCAAGAGTAAGTAGACATTAATTATTTCCATTATTTATAAACATCGTAAACGTCCTAGTCCAAAGGGCACTAGTGACATGGTGCTGTAACAACTTGATGACAAGTGCAAGTAGCATGGCAAGTAATGTGATCACTAACTGCTGCCCAACTCATTTTTTTCCACTCCGGGTTGCCCAAAAAAAATACTTACTCCACGCCAATGCAGGACACCACATCATACTGCGAACAATGGCGTGTTTTTACAAAAAATATAACCTGCTAGTCAGTGACAAAAACGCGCGTTATTTTACGTAAAGAAGGCAGCTATTTAAATTAAATATTCAAAATGACTAGGCTGTCACTGAGTAAGTACTTTAGAGTATACAGGGTGTTAGGTTAGGCAGATGGATCGACATACGTATATAGGGGATAGATGGGACCATATGCAACGTGGTCGAGCATAAAAAAATCTCTTGGACATTTTAAAAGTTTTTTTTATTTTTATTTTTCTTTCAAATACTCCGTTTCATGATTTAAGATCTCACAGCTAGGAACATAGTTTTTACACGAAGTGTTAAATAGGTATATTCGCAAATTACGAATTAAAGGATTGCCTTTCATGTTGATTTCATGCCTAAATCTGTTTATTTTGACTAGGTTTGTGTTCCTGTAAGAGAATCGACAGAGATGAAATGAAATGAAAGTTTTGCAATATACTAAAGTTATTTATTTAAGTATTGTTATTAAAAATTTTACAATATCCTCCTGAGCCCTCGCGTACTTTATGAAAGACCAATTAACACTAACAATAACGGCCGAATGTACTTTATAGTGTACAAGTTGTTCATTGAATGAAGAATTTTAAGGATCATGAAATAAAATCCAAAATAACAAAGCTGGTGAACCACGGCCAAGTTTTAAGTAGTATGTCTGTTAAAAAAATTGGGCTCAGGAGGATATAAAAATCATCGTCTTGAGATGAACACATCTCTTAGCTTATACTATTGGTTTACGAGTACAACACATTCTTTGGCGTAATAGGCATATGAATTATCCATAATGTTACGCAACTGGACCTTGATTGACCGCAGGTGGCTGACACATATGCCTTTATAATCTAACAGTCTAGAATTTAGATCACCTTAACATAGATCATTGCTTGTTCTTGTTGATTGTTAACTTGTAGGTATACCTACAGAACAGGTTACGTCCATAAGTTACCTAGGCTGATCAAGGGAGGAGGCGGTCCAATTGAAACTCATCCAATCCCACTTGGGGGATAAATGGGTCGAATTACACGGATAAATAGAGAGTTACACAGATTACGAAAAAATCCCCAAAAATACGCATTTTGAAAAAACTGACAACAAAACATCAGGGAGGACAAGGGGTTCAAAAAATCGCCAAAAAGGCCTCACGATTTATTTATACATTTTTTTTATTTGCCTTAACCGACGTTGCACCGCACTGTCTTAAGTAAATAAGTCTTGCTCTTAATTTTGAGAACATAGCTTTGCACTTGAAGATCCATATCATTCACGAGCGAACATAATTTAAGAGTTAGAATTGGGAAAGAAATTTCATTCGGCTTAATACTTTAATTATTTTTTTTTGGAGCCGCCTTTGATCCTAATGGAGAGTAAACAATCTCAGGACAAATTCAATCAAAACAGTCAAAGCGGATTAAACCCCTGAGATTTAATTTAAATAAATCCTTCAAGCTAATTTCAACCCGCGAGCGCTTTCATTGATAAATTAATAAGCGATCTGTCATTCACAAAACTGAGTAGCACGTACACAATTGGCGTAAGATTTGAAAGGTTCATTCATAGACTTAATACGAGTAGATTAAAATTCTGTCTTCGCGTGTGGTATAAAGGATTTTACACATCCAAGCTCACAGCACTTTACGTCAGAAGCCACCATTGAAACTAAACTCTAAATATTGGAGTGTAAAGTTATTTATATATTGCCTTATTTGGAGTAAAGCTACATGGGTGATTAGCCAATAAGCGTTAGCGGAATATTCCAATAGGCCCTGGGAAACTATAGCTGGTCAATAATCGGAATCCGAAATCGTCGGATTTAGAGATGAGCGTCAAAACGTCAGAAGATTTTCGGTGTCGAATTATTCGTTGATCAGATATGCCACATTTCTTTCGCGTATTAAATAGAGGGGAAGTCGTGGCTTTTTGTAACCAGTTTGAAATATTATGATTGTATCGGTTACAAGGAAGCTGATGTTAGGTTTTTGATGTTAGGTGTTGAGTAAGATTTCAAACCCGTGGTTTGACATTTAAAACTAATAAATAAAGTACCCTGTTTATCTTGTACAAACATGTAACTTTACAAGAGGAGATGGCGGGACGACTTGAGCTCATTTCTGCTCGATTGGCAGGTGCTTGCCCAGGATGGGGAAGAGTGGCGAAGGAAGGGGAGGCCTTTGCCCAGCAGAGGTTCATATCACAGGCTACATAAAAAGAAGTTACCTATTTATACAATAATTCATTGACATGTCGGCAGCTTTCGGAAGTCGTCGTGTGTTCTGAATTTTCACGATGGGAACGGATTAGGTACTCACGACGTCCATACTGTTTTACATCAAAGTATTACAATTTAACAATCCTCGGCAATGCCGCAAGCTTTATAAACTGTCTTTGTTAATGAAGTTATCAATGCTTTGCGTTATCGTAATAGCACATCCAGTTCGACGGTTTCCAACGTGACCCTTAAAACAATTGGTCCTTTTACTGCAACGGCTACATTGTACCTAGTGCCGTTGCAGATATGCAAGAAAAAGAAAGCTTCTATCTGTTCACTTTTCCTTTTGGGTATTGTGTATAGTATAATAAAACATAGCATCACATTTAATATATTGGTTATGGACCAAGTAATTAGTAAGGGCATTATTCATAATGCCCGGGCATTATGAATAATGACAAGCTATACCGGGCAAGTGATAATTATTAAGTATGTAAACTTCATTATTTATCACATTGTCCGGTCATTATGAATATTGCTACATGATCGTTGGCCAATTTGATTACAACTGGTTTTTGGGCAACTGAAGTCTAATTCAATTACCGGAAAGTTAGGTGCGATGACGAGCGCAGCGAGGAGGAGCGTGTTAGGGTCAATCTCGACTATTCGCGACCAAAACAAGAGATCTGAATTCAACAATTATAAATAACTTATTTTACAGATTTTGACAGATATTTAATCATATAGGTAAATGTATCTACAAAATTAAGGAATGTTATGACAAAAATATTAATAATAGTAATGAATCACACATTTTTATTACTCTGCCCAATAGGAGATAGACATTATGTATAATGCCCGGGAAATTTAATGATTTGAATAGTCATTACTTAATTTATTATTCATATTATTTTTCATAAACGCCCGGTCATTATAAAAAGTGACCGATTTATCACTTCGTCCACAACATATTCATCACATAATTGTTATAAGAAGCTTTTTACTGACTGTACTTTTTGTTAAATTACTTGTATTGTCATTTTATATACATATCCGAACCAAACTGCAAGTCAACATGTCCATACTTGAACTGAAGTGAAAATTACTGAAACCCTGCGCCAATTAAAGTTTTTGGTTTGTTAAGTTTCGTTGAATAATTTGTAGAAAACTGACTTAAACTCAGAGTTGGCAAAAAAAACTTTTCTTATAATTGACACGCAACGTGTGGCGACAGGCGTCAGTCACCACAACACTTCATCTATGAATCATGAAAAAAAAAACAATTCACATAGAAAACGTTGAGTCACAAAAAGGTACTTTATTTACTCGCATTAGGGTCAGTCGGCCCTTAGACTAAGTCAACAAAAGTGAAACCTCACTTAGTGTAACTTTACTTTCTTTTCCCGGGCATTAGGCAAAATGCCTGAGTAATGTCATTGCGGCAACACCATAATATGAGAAAATACTCCACAGAGACTAAGCTTCATACATTTTTAAATGCGTTTGTACTTATACATTGGCCGAGACAACCTGATTACAATTCAGACACCAATGTTATTTAAAGGCTTTTTAGGTATTTTGTGAACCCGTATTATTTTTCCCCCTATATGTTATCCACACTTAGCTACAGATACTAATGAATAAAGCCAACTAAGAAATTGCTTTATAACTTTGGGTTTTAAACAACAGTCGACAATATTATGCTTTTACATAACTAGTTCTAGTTAGCTAACGAGTAATTTGTGAAAATCTCATATTCTGAAAATTTTAATTGGCTCTATAATACTTGTGTCCTTCTGAACCTACAAAATAATAAATGTACCTACTAAGCTACTAAGTATCATAACGCAATTGTATGAAGCTGTGGCTCTGAGAGGAACCTAAACTTTTATGAGAATACGCTTGAATGGCGCACACGCAGCTGGGTGCAAGTTGCACTAATTATAGCAATGCGCTGACCCGCCGATAACCTTCGTCTGGGACTTTGCTAACGCTAATTACTTGATATTTGATACTTGCTTTTACGAGCTAGCTTATGTTACCTACATAGGCAATTGGTTTATTTAGACGATATGCTCGACGTTCGACGTTATGTGTCTCTCCCGGTCTTCTAGCAAGCCTGAGGTAACGTTCCCGATAAGTCCCCACCTAACTTTGTCCATTCCCCCACACGAAAACTTCAAACAGCCAAACATATCCTTTGTAAACGAAACTAAGGATTGCGTGTGTAGAACTCTACTTTAAACTCCCCAAAAAAATAGACGTTTGGCCGCTTATAGACGTCCATTGTTTATACCGGACAACGGTCCGTTTATTGCGGTGTTGTATGGCTCCGTCGCTGGACAAGTGTCCGGTGCATGTACACAAATTCATTGTAAGCCATATAACACCGCAAGTCAGGCAAAAAAAAACCGATCCGTTGTCCGGTGAAAACAACGGACGTGTACAAGCTGCCTTAGACCGGCTATGTAGGATGTTAGTATTGCCACAGAATAAGTAAAAGGTACCTATTACATGAACATAATCCATCGTCTACGTTTCTCCATCGTAGGACCAGGAATGGGGTGTGACTGTACCCTTTTAAATTACGGTCAACCGTACAAAGTAAATAAATACCCAATAGTAATAATAAACGTATTTCGCTGCATCTTTTATTATGCGAATTGCTTAAAAATGTGTACATAATAAAATTATGAGTACAATTCCATAGGGCTGGCTCTCTCCTCGGTCAACGTATTGGTATTGCCATACAACGAGGAAACGCAGCCAGCCTTATGGGCACCCTGCCCAATAGCAACGACTTGGGTGATATTTGTAAATAGTATAGATTTTTTAGGATTAGAGTAAATTAGTTTTAGTTCTTTATTTATTTATTTAAGTATTTTATTTACGCAGTCTCCACTCAAGAACTCGTTTACTCCAGCGGTGCGTTAGTTTCGGCATAAATTACTACTACTTTTCTATAATTCTGTTTTATTTCTGTTAATTATTGTATATATTTTTTTTGTGTGTAAATAAATTTCTTATACACAAGAAAAAAATCAATGGTATATGTGTAAAGTTCTCTCATTCTGGGAAGAAGCCTGTTCACAGTGGGACGTATATATGCTGGGATGAGGATGGTTCTGTATTTTTGTAAAAGTTTTGGAGATTAGGTACACATAAAATTTCCTGTAAGAGCTAGTCTTCTACTGAACTAAGTACCTAATACCTACGAGTATGAGCCATTTTCAGTTTTCTCGTTGCTGAAAGATAATGGATTATTTCCAATATTGGAAAATTTCCTACAATGTCGGCAACAAACGTTATCAAACACAACGTAACATCTTACATAAAACCAACCCTGATAACAACGACCCATGTTTGCACCCTGTTCGATCCACCGTGATCTAAATATAATGAGTGTAGACTATTATTAGCTTTATCCTCGTCTAATCAGTGAAGTGAACACGAGGACAGATCTGCTAGGTCAATTCAGGTCAGTCAGTGCTATGGGTGTCAGCTGCCAACTGATCAGCAATGAGTCAATCGATAGGTCAGCTCTTATCATATATTATACTCGAAATGAAGAACAGAGTTGGGTCACTTAACACGAGTAGGTACGAGTACTAGCACTGATGCGTGTTAAGCCGAGTTTAGACTTGCAAGAAAAATCGTGCAAGTTGCATTACATTGCGGCGCTCGATTGACCACTACAAACTCGTTGGCTTTACGCAATGCAATCTAAACTCGGTTTTATACTGCGGAGTACTTACGTAGTCATTTTGACTATTCTTTGATCTGAAACTAAATAATCAATTCAGAACTGCTCAAAACTGTAATGAATCATCAACATAACATTTAATTAAAAAAAAAACAAGTAAAAACTTCTTAAAATGAATAACTTCTAATATATATAACAATAGAATACAGTACGAGAAAGGAGAGAGCTATGCTCCGAGTTTCTTTGAAATCGAATCTAAATGGTTAGTAAATAGAACCAAAATAACATTACTTGCCAAACTTAAGCGACAGTGTGCGAGACATATTGCTCGAAGAACTTTGGTCGTTGGGGTCAATGCGCGTGATAATCACATACCTGAAGACATATCGTGGGTCGGTAGGCTCTCCACAAGGTACACTGATGACCTGATGAAAATCGCTGGAGTCAGATATATGCAGGCGGTGCAAGACCAGTCATTATGGCGTTCTTTAGGGGAGAGATGTGTCCAGCAGTGGACATCTTTCGGTAGACAGTGATGATGATGATAAATATTTTCATTCGTACCGTGGTTGCTACAGGACATTTAGACGGCATTTCAATCTTTGTTACAGCCTGTAATCGTGAAAAAGATGCTATTTCAATTAGACACTTTGACTTGCATAGACAAAAGTAAGTAAACGAACAACGAGTTAGCCAAAGTATAGATATACTTTACCCAAAGATGAAGTAAGAAAGTACTAAATCACAAAATGCACATTGCCTCATGCTACACAAGTAAAGTCTGATAACAGTTCACATTTCACGCAATTATCCAACGCAAGCAATAGGCGATGAAAAGTTTCAACATTCACTAAATATAGCGCAAACGCTGCGTAAGCCTTGTATCATGTGTGCAATACGCGGGTTAATCACCAGTCACGTATGATTTAATTCCTGATTAATTGATACAATTAAATTCATTACCAACTCGTTAACTTCGTCGTGACTCAGGGTAGAACGAACTCTGACCTTAATCTAAAGTTTTTCTTTAATGTGAATCTCACGATTGACCCATTCATCTTAAATGTGGAAAAGCTAATAGTTATCTAAGCAGTATTTTAAATGCTAATAATATTTTGAAGCAGTTTAAGGTTACTTGATATTTGTCGTCTTCGAATCTTGCAGTAATATGCGGAAGAGCCAGTTCTCTTACGTCCGTTAGTTTGTGCGATACGCACGTGTTGGTATCATATTGATAAAGATGAAACAAGTGCAATGAGGACACAAGAGAATAAATCATACTTAATAAAATAGAATATAATTTACATTATTTATATGCGGAGAATAAGTAGTTGCATAAAAATCATTGGGTGGTATTAAGACAGTAGGCAGCTTATTCTGCTATTTCTAATTATAATATTTACTTAGCAAAATTTTTAAGGGTAAATGAGCTTGAACTTAGAACAGTTTAAGAAACAAAAAGATACCTACTTAGGTGAAATACCTACAGTGAAATTTAAACTCTGTACATTTCACAAGTATCACAAGGTATAACACGATAAATTAACGCAAAAGACATATATTTACTAGGCCAAACTTTGTCGGTATAAAGTACCTATACTTACTTATGTAGATACAGTAGTTCAATCATTATACCACTTTTACGCGACTATTTATTTGTTTGCGCAGAAATGGAACAAATAAAAATGCACTTCGACATACTAAGACATTACGCTTAAAGGTTATCGTGACAATTCACGATGCATTGCAAAGTGCAGACATGATGGTGAGCCATATAGCACTGGTGTGTCATAATATCCACTTATGTAAGGATGTCAAGCACCAAAAGAAGACGACTAACATGTTTATGAAGCTGTAAATAATAGGTTATCAATATCAAAGTATTCAAAGTTTATTCTAGCGTCGAGAGAAAGTTAATTATCATAAATCAGCACCTAAAAATTATAAAGGGAAATAACAAGAGAAGTTATTAGATATGTCGACATAATGATGTTCGATGAAAGTGTCTGAAATAACTAGTACTTATTTATATTTTTCAAATTTGGAAATACTTCTTAAAAAATGGCCTTTCGAAAAGCCTGCTGACATTTTATAGAAATAATCGATAACATTCGTTTTATTTTAAAAATTCTTGCAATAAATTGTGGTTATTAAAGTGGCTTATTAAAAAACAAATCACTAAAGAGACTCCAAACACGATATTCAGTTCTTTCGTAACAAACATACATCTAAAGTCTTGTCAAATAACCTACATCCTACGACGAAGCCCCGACAGTCTTTCGTCATTCTATTGATTTACTATTGACAACCGACGTGCATAATGTGAAAGTGTTACGTGATCAACGACCTTTTCCGTCTACCACCCACACTGAAGCTCCCAGGACTTAATAAAAAAAGGAAATCCCGAGCAGCGATATCAGAGACCTTGCGTTTGAACGGCCACGACCGGTCACTGACATGGCTACAAAGACTTAATTGTGATAACGACCACATAACAAATAAAGCCGCTTAAAAATGTTTAAAAACAATCATAACTTTTGAACTATGCAATTAAGTAACACTTGGGAAAATCTCGTTCCACGGAAAGAAACCCGTGTGGTCAGTGGCAGCATTTTAAAAAGAGTCACTGAAACAATAGAATACCTATTATAATTAGCATTAAAACATGGGCCGGATTTAGAAGTCTAGAGAACTTGGGGCAAGGAAGAAATGAACACCAACATAAAAAAAAGTTTGAAAAAAACGGGGAAGTTGCTGATCTGTCGAAATTTGGACCTTTATTGTGGGGTCCTTTCCTTGACGATGTCGATGCTCGGAGCTGTAGTCCCGGATGCCCTCTAAATCCGGCTCTGATTACGGTATTTTGATTGTTACAGCATTTATACTTACTTACTAAATATTACACTAATTAACACTTTATATAAGTATTAGGCATTTCAGTAACAAATCTGTTAATCCCTACGAGTCTCAGCAAGCAAATTCAAGCAAATATCTTCCAAATCTCAAACGATATCATTAAAGCAAAACAAACTTTACCCAGTAGCCAGTACAGTAGCTATAATAAACTTCTGCACGCTCTAGCTATTATTGAATAATCCTTACCTACTAATCTCATTGTTTGAATAGAATGTGCAAAGCTTTTGGATTCGTTCAATTGTTATCAAGTACGTTCTTGAGTTATTCACGTTAGTGAGTCATGGTAATGAGCTAAATTTTATATTAAAAGAGAAGGAATTTGAGGTTAGGAACAATTTATTGTGCAGTGTGAATTTCTCAAAGTTTGGAAAATTAATGTCATGCTTAACTTTTGCCAGTTCCTACGAAAAAAATAGTAAAATGGGGTGACACTATTTACCGGCACGAATAATACCGACATGGAAATACCGACCCGATATTTCGTGTACACGCCCATACAAACTGGTGTCAAACTGACAAGAGTTTCTATGGGCGTGTACACGAAATATCAGGTCGGTTTTTCCATGTCTGTATTATACGGCCGTTAAATAGTGTCATCCGTAAAATTGATATAAACAGTATATACCTGAATGATTTCTAAGTGTAAGGAAGTAAAAGTACCTAAGTATAAGGAAGTTGGAGTTGTAATTGAGAAAAAAATAACATTATTCATACCAAAATTTTCCGTTTATTTCTACAAAAATGAAAATCAATATCTCAAAATAGCTTTTTGTAACCAGCCAAAATTTTTATGGTGTAAGAGATTGTGGAAATAATATGAAAGATTTATGTGCAAACTAATTATTACAGCGAGTTACCACAACGGAAATCCGTGCAAGATTTCAATCAAACGGATACGAATCGAAAGTAAAAGTTTAAAACGACCGTTTAGCACTGAGAGTAAAGTAACGTGCTTTTATAATTTCTTGTAACACGCAAAAATTGAGGATAGCGGGATTGCCTTCAGGTCTTACGTACACGCTTGCGGCATTATGTTAAAATTGGCATGCGAATAATTGAAGTATTAGGCGGCGCATAATAGGCAGTGAAGCTATTTTGTAACCAATGTTCACTTAAATCTGTCTGAACCATACGTAAGCGCTATAATGACACTGTGACATCAAAGAGCTGGCACTATTAACTCTTCATCATCATCATCATCATATCAGCCGTAAAACGTCCACTGTTACAGGTCAGGTGTGTTACAGACAAAGAGCAAAAAACCTTGCGGCCGACGCTGGTCTTACGTTGGAATCATTTAGATGAGTTCAAAGCAAACACAGTTCATAGTAACAAAAAAATATACCTTAACGACACAAAAATATACCTCCAGTTGCTTCGGATTTAACCAGATCATCCGTTTATCTTGTTCATGGACATTCTATGCTACGATCCGCGGTCTTAATTCGAGAAGATCTGTTCTGCGTTCCATCTATTGACTCTAACGCACTCCAAGTCAAATTTGATCCCAAAAAGGAGTCAGAAGTTTTTACTGCTATCTCATTAGTCATCAACAACATCAAAATTTTGCAAGTTAATTAAACTACGAATGGAAAACTAATAAACCCGTTACAATACCTAAAAGTTTGCCTAAATGGGTAACGTAATAAACGGATAAATAATAAAATTATTTCATCCAATAATAACAAACCCTTGTTAATTGCTCTCGACAAAGGGATAACATAATGATCAACTCTAACTTGTGCAAGTATTTACATTTGAACCCTCAAGAATTACGTTGTAGCTTGGTAGTTGGTATTATTTCACATACTTTTGTATGACTGTATATTATTATGGTGCACGGAATGTATATGGAATCAGCAGAGAAGTGGTTATCCACTTACAGCACTATCAGACCACCCGTGGAGTATTTTATAATTATTTGCCACGTCACTAGCTGCAACGAGTGACGTGGGAAACGGGGAAGGGACAAAGCACTTTGATAAATAGTACACCACGTAGGGAGCTAAAGTACTGTTCGGAAGGAAGCAGAATTTGAATGATTGCCGTCCTCAACGTAGAAACATTACTGGGGAGAATATTCGAGCTTTTTGACCGCTCGGTTAAAAATGTCGTTCCCATAAAAAAATACAGTAGTTTTCATTGGTTTTACGTTGTATAACAAAAACGCGTGCAATATTTGTTAAGGTTTTGGGATTTCACAAGGATCTTGTGGAAATATCGAGATGAAAAGTTGCCTATATATGTATGTGATTTCCAGAAGTCTATCTGTCTACACACCAAATTTCATTCGTTTCAACGTGAAAGAAGAAGAAAAAGAAACACACAAACGCACAAACTCATGCACGCACGCACTCGCACACACTACAAACTTTCACGTTTATAATATTAGTAGGATTGCCACAGGAAAGAGGGAGAGCGTTCCCGGGTATAATCCGGACCTACAATCAGGAGCGACGAAGGATGAAGCCAATAAAGATGCCAATGTGTGTTTGCTGTCGCGCGCAAATTGCCTCGCACGCTCTGTTATTTTTATTATTCTGTGCATATAATAAAAATAATTGTTGCAATTTTATTCTAATGCTGGCAAGGATTTGGCATTCTCGCCGAAACGTTCTTATCGTCGCGATCTAATCACGAGGGGTAGATAAGTTTGCACAAGATGCCTTTCCCTTGTGACTTTAAAATGCTGCTGATTGAAATCTCTACTTTTATGATTTTTTTCTTTGTAATTTGTTATGTGGTTCCAATGTTTGTATTTGAATATAGAACCTAGGGAAGTTTTTGTTAGTAAAATTATATAACCACTAACAATCCAATTAAGATTATCTTTTGTTTGGTGTTTTTTTTTAAACAAATGGGGCGTTTTATATACGAGTATAACGTATGATTTAAATTAAGATGTAATGTGATTAAGATCTATGATTTCATATTTTAATGTAACTTTTTTAAAAAATGTGGCAAATGAACAAATTTAATGTATCATCAGATGGTAAGAGAGCATAAAAACTTACCTATGGAAAAATGCAACGCAGGATGGGTTGTGAGCTTAAAGAGAAAGAATATCCCATGTGCCAGTAATTAACTTCAGAAGCTGACTACACCGGAATGATTTAAACTCGTAACTTGTCATCGCTATTTACACAAATTATCACTTTAAATATTACTATCCCGTGAGGTGCTCTACCTTATGCTTGATGATGACTGTAACTTTAAAAAAATATCTGGTCCGCCTTCTGAGAATTCTTTTACAGTTCCAGAGCCTGAATTCCCCTCCAAAATTTTCAACTTCTGACTTTTTATGAAGATCCTTTTAGACAGCTATAGCGTTTTTTTAACTCCACTTTAGCTCTATACCTGTCGCAAGCATTGCACGAGCGAGCGTTACGCAGCACGCGAGCACACCGGCGCGGCTTTCGCAAATGAAACAATGAAATTGTCCAAAACAAACATTACTCGAATTACAATCATTATTGTCGGGAGGTCAGACTGAATTATGTGGAGTCTGCGGTATATTCAAAGTAGCTTGTAGAGTTGGATGTTTTTCATAATGCACATTTTAGCGCCCTAAACATGTTTATCGGTCTAAGAACAGTTCCGTGCCTGACTTCTGGAGAGATCTATATCTGAGTGTATCGCGTACAGTCACCAAAATTAGTATCTGCCACAGAGGAGGTGTGTAAAATTTCTAAACGAACTGTCACTTTGAAAAAAGCAAGTTTAACAGCTCCCCTTTTGCATTCGGTCCCTCCGAGACGACACGCATTAATATGTAAAAACTATAAGAATATCAAGAAAATAAAACAACATATTTCAACGAACACTATCTTTTATTAAAAACACTACATGGCGCAGCCGTACGGAGCAGAAGAACCAAAGATTAATTTCGATTAAGAAAGATGACCTCAACTCCTCCTCACTCAAGCTTCAACTCAAGCCACGCGCTTGTTTTGTCTTCCAAGAAGAATGTCGGACGAAGATTCAGGAAAGCTCGATGTCAAAGTAGACAGCATGGGGGCAGTGGAATACAAAATGCCGCAAGGTCTCAACCTTGATGACATTGATAATAGTTGGCCGCACTGGCAACGATTTAAGTTGTCATTTAAACATTTTTTGCTAGCGGCAGGGCTAGAAAACTATCAGAAGCACGGAAAGCAGCGATTTTAATTAAATGCATTGGGCAGCTGGCACAAGAGCTTTACTGTAATGTCCTCAAGACGGAAGAAAGTGATAAAAAATTGGAAGAGGTCATCAACGTTTTCGACGAATATTTTAAACCAAAGCAAAACGAAGTCATTAATACTTCAACTTGAAAAAAGAAATCAAGAAGACGGGAACCCTTTGATGTATATTACACGGTTATTAGAAAGTTAGCAGAGAACTGCAACTTTGGTGAGCAAAAGGACAGGATCTTAAGGGACAAGAATCGTCATTGGGTACGGATCAACGGATTCAACAGAAACTACTGGAGGTGAAGGGTCTTAAAAGGTAAAAGTATATCTCTGTATTTTTGAGAGATCGGTG
>NC_133479.1:9338291-9406678 GCF_025370935.1 Choristoneura fumiferana | reverse complement strand
GCGGGCGGCGCGCGTGTTGTCGCGCACGCGCAGCGTCACGCCCCGCACGCGCCGCTCGCGTGCAGGTCCAGCGCCAGCGACGACTGCGACCGCACTCCGACTCCGCTGCGCTCGCGCTGTGATACTAATTATCGTTAACACGAAAGGGTTTCACACAAACAATACGTATTTAAAAAATGGAAATGTTAACATACCTAGGTACCTATGTATTTCTTTTCGTTTCCTTCGTGCGCTACTTTTGCGCTCACGAGTTTTAAGTTTTTTTTTTCTTTTACTCGGCTGTGTGGCAAACGAGCAAGTGGGTCTCCTGATGGTAATAGATCACCACCGCCCATAAACATCTGCAACACCAGAGGTATTGCAGATGCGTTGCCAACCTAGAGGCCTGAGATGGGATAGGGATACCTCAAGTGCCAGTAATTTCACCGGCTGTCTTACTCTCCACGCCGAAGCAGTGCTTGTGCTTCACGGCAGTATTAGCGAGCAAGATGGTGGAAGATGGGATGGATGGGTGATGGATGGTGGTTTTCATAAAATTCATGAATTTTAGTAATACTTAATAGGGTCTTTAATTATCTAAGTTAATAAGGGGCATGTATTACTTTGACCCTACCAAAAAGTACGTATCCGAAAATACGCACTACTTACTTATCATGTTTTTAAACCTTTTACAAAAATAAATATTATTACTAGTTGTTGTCCGCAACTTCGATTTGAAAAATCCGATTACCGCTATCCCACGCGAACTATGCAATTTTTCGGGATAAAAAGTATCCTATGTGTTAATCCAGGTTATAAACTATCTGTTTGCCAACTTTCATCCAAATCTGTCGATCAATCATAACAACATGATTGAATAACAAATTTCGAATATTTGAATACTCGTATTCTCACAAAAATTTCTCAATAATTTAAGCAGGATATGATAGGTTCTATTTTATTACCTCATTTATTTACTCTAAAAAGTCTTGTAACTCCTAAACTAAAACTCGTGAAACCAAAGGCATATCTCTTACTACCTGGCGTACTATTCTTGGGCAATCGCCTCTCCTTTCTCTTTCAACAAATTCATGTAAATAACCCGTAGGCAAGGGTCTCTCAAGTGCTAATTAGAAACATTTGGCATGCATCTGAAACTTCATATTTGTAATAACTTTAAATTATCGAATTTATTATCATCATGCTACCGTCATACATAACCATAACATCTAAGATTCTGTTAGGGGTACTTACCGATGAAATTGCTACATTTATTTTGGATCACACCATGCTATAAACTATAAGCAAATAAGCATTAAAGTTATTTTATAATAGGCTTCTAAGTGAAAGCTATAGCAACAGGACACATGGAAGATAGTGCATTGCAACGTACCGTTTACCACCGATGAAGCACTTTTCCAAACACAAATTTAAATTTACTTTAAAAATATCTCTAACGGTGCTAGGTTTTACTTCTTATGTTTTTGAGTTCTACATACATTGTTTGATTTACTCTACTTCGTTTTGTATGTTATGGACCTAGTGATTAATAAGGGCATTATAAATAATAACAAGCTACACCGGGCAGTGATAATTATTATCTTAACTTCATTATTTATCATTTTCATATTCTACATGATCGTTGGGCAATTTGATTACAACTGATTTTTGGCCAACTAAGTCTGATTCAATCAACTGCGGTCAACAACTGCGACAGGAATTGAATTCAACCATTATAGATAACTTACTAGGTTAGCTGGAAGAGACTCCTTTTTAGTATTTTTATTTAAGTGCAATAAAGAGAGTTGACATACATACATACGTACTTTACAGATTTTGCTAGATATTTAATTATATAGGTAAATGCATCTATAAAACGAAAATTTTTATGTCGAAATTAGAAATAATAGTAATGAAGCACATATTTTTATTACTCTGCCCAATAGGTGATAGACATTATGTATAATGAACTAAAAGAATTTCCTTGCTCACCCGCGACCTTACGATATTATGCAAAATATGCGTGTTCATGCAGTTCCTCCACCTCCACACTGTAAGAATAAACACAAATCACACAAACCCATCTATCACCACCACCACTCTACACTGACGCGTTTCGAACTCAACCAGAGCTCATCTTCAGAGTGACACAACCGTACACCATGCTATCAGTTGTTAGACTAACGAACTTGTAACGAACCACAACCACCGTTTTAATTTGTCACTGTAACTCCCCAAGTACCAACATATGTTTTATGAAACAAAACAAAACTACCCACAAATTATTAATACATTTTTTAACCGTCCTTCAAAACTACCTAACTACCTTGATTTTTACGATAGCTATATCGTAAGGTCGTGGGTGAGCAAGGAAATTCTTTTAGTTCATTGATATGGACCTCCGCAAAGTAACGCCTGATTCAATAAATTATTATGTATAATGCCCGGGCAATTTAATGATTTCAATAGTTATTAACAAATTGCCATTTCATCTTGGTCATTATTCATACATAATGCCCGGAATTATGAAAAAATCGGCCTAGAGCGTGTCGGACACGCCCAGAACAGGGTTCCGTAGCAATTAAAAAAAAATCAAGTAATATTTTTCTAAGGATTTCGTATTGTGTACGGAATCTTCCAAGTTTAGGTATGTTTATACCTTAGGCTGCTATTTACTCTTGAACTATTAATAATTCTCAAGCAATCTTAGCCGCTATAGTTTTCCTTGTAAATTTGATATGTACTACCATTCTCCATATTTTCAAATTTTTCCACCCAACAGTTTAGATTTCAGAGGGGGGGACGCTCGATTTTAATGAAAATTTGCGTTTTAAAGTTGAATATTCGCAAACAGATCACTGAATAGAAAAATCGTCTTAGCAACCCCCAATGGTTAAATTAATTAAAAGACCTATCCAATGATATCCCATACTAAAGGGTTAAGTACTAGAGAAAAAAAACACCCCCACTTCACATCTTTGGGAGGTACGCAAAAAAATTTTGCTACTGTCGACGTGACTGATATTGTATATTCATGCGAAATTACAGCTTTCAAACGGTCTCTGAGCTTAGCGGGGACAGACAGACAGACAGACGGACAGACATGGCGAATACAACGGAACCTAAAAATGTCAGTTTTATCACTTGGTCCACAACATATACAAATTAATTTACTTGAGCGCATTTTAGTTCAAGGCATCGTTAACGTTCATCGATCACGCTTTGAAGTTACGCTACAGTGAGGGCTCCGATGAGCAATCCGCGGCGGACGTTTTTCTAAAGATTTAAAAGAGGCTTTGATGCTGGTTCTGTTTGTGTATACTGCATCATCGGTGTAAACGTTCAAGCTTTCCCGTGTTATAATTCAGACGCTATATAGCTTGAGCTCTGGGACAGTTACACGGCTATAGTCCCTAGGTATAGGTAAGTTTAAAAAAAAATGTGGCTCTATGCATTGGGAGACAATTTTGACAATGTCGAATAAATGACTCGGCGGTTGCTCGCTAAAAACCCCAGAAAATATAATTAATAGGTGATGATCGATGTTAGTGCACAATGATAAGGTACATTTTCAATCCCTCATATATATCATATGCTACCACAATAGTTGTTATTATGTAATGTGTTGAAATCTTTTGTATTTTTGTTGCAGATGGTGGTTGTTATCTCACCTAAAACTTGCAGCATTACCTCGACATTGGCAGAATCATCAAAAAGCTGATGGGGCCACCTTTTCCCAAATCTGACTTGAAGTGAATCCCCCCATATAATTTCGCAGTTTTTCTTCCCCCTATTTAATAAAACTTATAAGTGCTACTACAATTCTACATAATTGTCACTTTTTTGTATGAGAAACTTAACAATTATTTAAACTTTTATTAAATAGGGGCAGAAAGGTGTCAAAGGGCTCAAACTATGTTGCCTGAATTAGTACCTGACGGCAGAATGCGGGGGCTCGTCCACGGAGAGTGCGTAGCGGCGCAGCGGGCGGCGCAGCGCGGTCACGGGCACGGCGCGCGCGCCGCCGCCGCGCAGGTCGGGCGCCGAGCCGAACCGCGCGCGCGACCGCGAGCCGCCTCTGCCACACACACTACCCTACTATGATGGGCTTTAATGCTCTAGGACGGGACGACGCGGACTGGGAAGCAACAGAACTGGGGCAGTGGGCATCATGAGGGGCTGTTAGCTTTACTTGGCTGTTTATAAATTACGTGGCTATTCTTTGTCATTCTTGGTTATTTCGTAGAAGTATGGATTTCATTGCTAAGCGGATTGATTTAGGTATTTAGGTACAGCCCACGGCAAATATACGCATGAAGCTCAAAATTATTTTTCACAGACTGTTTTAAATTATTCTTTTGACAAAGAGCCGTTATCGGTAGGTTGTTAAACATTGAATGATTTTGAATGAAAATTAAAGATTGACGCAACTACTGGATAAGAACCAGTTACAACGCCATCTTCTAAAAAAAAAACGCAATTCTCAATTCTCGCTTGCTAATATTACGGAATCTAATTTACAAAAATTACATGATCCCACGTAGTTCATCCACAGCCTTTTAACTAATGGTAAATCGAAATACCCGCCGCTCAAACTACAGACGTACTTAGTGGAATGCGGAGGGCGGTGTCGGAAGACCGGCGCGAGCGGAAGTGAGTGCGGCAGCGGCAGGACATGCGGTAGTCTGTAGACGCCGAGCTGGTCAAGCCGGGCGGGCGCGCAGGGCCGCGGCGCGGCACCGGCCGCGGCAGCGCCTGCGGCCGCGCTGGCGTCACCTGGCATTCAAATTGATCCGTTTTCCGTTATCGAACGACCTGTTTCACTGCATATATCCGTGTGTGTCCGTTGGGAGGGGAGGGCTATCATTTCCCAAAATCGTTATTTCCTAGTAGTAAAATTTTCATTCGCGTTTTTTCCCAAATGCTTTTTTTCCCAATATGCTTTTTTACTGAAGCTTATTTTCACAGTAGCGTTTTTTCCCAATCAGAGTCGACACAGAAACGTAGGTTGGGTTTAGGTTACGTTAAGTTTCCATTGGCCCGAAGGGCCAAAACTACACAGAACTAGGAGCTCCGCGGTCGACACTGATTTGTAAAAAACGCTACTATGAAAATAAGCTTTAGTAAAGAAACATATTGGGAAAAAGAGAGAATGGAAATTTTACTACTAGGAAATAACGAATTTGTCAAAAATATCGCCATACTCCGTTTGGATCGTGCTGTTCTAACATTAGTAAATAAGAAAGCTCATCTCATAGGGTAATTGTCACCATTCATCGAAAATTCCAAAACAATTCCAATATAAAACACTGCATTTTAATTCTCGAACTGCCTATTGGAATAGACAAAATAATTTCCCTTTATTGAGTGCAGAGTGCCTCGATAAGGTGCGTCTCATACAAATAAAATAAATAAATGCACATTGTAACACCAATACCTATGGTTGAAGCTTTTAATGCCACTCCTTTCTCTCTCATTCATCTTATTACCAATTAAAAAACTACATGTCAATCATCTACAGCAGGGTTTCTCAAACTTATGGCTCCACGTACCCCTGTTAAAGTTTCTAGACGACAGTGAACCCCTACCCCTCCCCCCCCCAAAGATAGTAATAAAATTGGCTGTTGGAGAAACTAAGTTTATTTTTATTTCAATCATCATTATAATATAATGTATATTATTTATTTCAATAAAAGGTAACAAATATAGGTAAGAATCATCTTGCCAACGAAAATACAAACTGAAACAAACAACAACAAATAAGTAACAAATTTGGAGTTGAAATAAAAAATACAAAAAGACTCCAAAAACCAATCTTAATCATCTTGCCAGTCTTGCAGCCACCATCACGTAAACCTTGTCGCGAACCCCCTACCGTCGAATAGCGAACCCCTAGGGGTTCGCGTACCCCACTTTGTGAAACCCTGATCTACAGCGCCGGCCCTGCAGGGCTACTACGAAACTCGAAACTCGAAGTTCGTGTCGTGCGGTCCCTCTGACACTTATACTATTTAATACGAGAGCGAGAGGGACGGTACGATACGAACTTCGAGTTTCGAGTTTCTTAGTAGCCCTTCTCGGGTAGATCAAGAGCAGCGATCGCTCTAGGCGCCAAATGGCAAAGGACGCCACTTTCCTGTTGCCGGTGCAAAAATAATAATATGGCGCCTTTGACAGGCGCGGAAGTGGTGTAGACTATCTCGCTCTACTTTAATCAAAGGCTAGTGCCGACGCTGACATATATTAATCAAATCACGTAAGTACTTATAACAAGTTTTGGTTATTGTTCACTAGCTCTACCTATACCTATATCTATTTACTTACGCATAACATTACTTATCTAGTTTTAGTAGGTAATTGGTAAGTACCAAGGGCAGTACCTTCGCGGCACTGTCGCGAGCTTCAAACGTCATTACGCACGCTGCAACCACTATGAAACCTGTAACGAATAAACCAGAAGTGAAGTTTATACCGGAAAGGCCCTTTAACAGGAGCAAATTATTAACACGATTACTTTTCAAACTAAACAACATTAGTTAAACGACTTTTAAAATAATTCAGTCTAGATTTTTCCTTTTTAGGGTTCCGTACCTCGAAAAGAAAAAACGGAATCCTTATAGGAGCACTTTGTTGTCCGTCCGTCTGTCCGTCTGTCAAGACCCTTTTTAAGGAGCGCGTGGAGGTATCAAGCTGAAAATGTCAAATACTCAGGTCTACTGTCTCTTAAAGCTGAGAAAAAATCAAACTTTAAGCCAACGCAATCAAAAGAAACACCTGTTTATGCCGCAAATTTCCGCAAATTTTCGAAACTCGCAAGGGAAACAAAATCTATAGGGTACTTCCCATGAACTCAGAATCTTGAAATTTGGTAATAAGCAACGTCTTATAGAACAGACAAAGAAAAATTGCGAAAACCGTAAATTTTTAGTTACATCATATAATAAAAATATATATATATATATAATATATTCTTATACGACTGGAAGGCAAACGAGCAAGTGGTCTCCTGATGGTAAGAGATCACCACCGCCCATAAACATCTGCAACACCAGGGGTATTGCAGACGCGCTGCCAACCTAGAGGCCTAAGATGGGATACCTCACGTGCCAGTAATTTCACCGGCTGTCTTACTCTCCACGCCGAAACACAACAATGCAAGCACTGCTGCTTCACGGAAGGATTAGCGAGCAAGATGGTGGTAGCAATCCGGGCGGACCTTGCACAAGGTCCTACCACCTGCAAAACATATACAAAATTTATACGGAACCCTCGGTGAAAGAGTCCGAATCCGGTGGGAATTACGCAATTTTCTGGAATAAAACCGGCCAAGAGAGTGTCGGACACGCCCAAAATAGGGTTCCGTAGCCAATACGAAAAAATTAAGTATTTTTCTAAGGATTTCGTTTTTTATACGGAATCTTCGAAGTTTAGGTATATTTTATAAAATAGTGTGGGCTATTGTTGGATAGGTTTTTTAAAACCATTAGGGGTTTTGCTTAGACGATTTTTCGATTCATTGATTTTTTTGCGAAATATTCAACTTTAAAGTGCAAATTTTCATTAAAATCGAGCGTCTCCCCCCCCTCTAAAATCTAAACCGGTGGGTGGAAATTTTTAAAAAAATTCAGGATGGTAGGAAGTATATCAAACTTTCAAGGAAAACTATAACGGCTAAGTTTGCTTGAGAATTATCAGTAGTTTGACTCTTAAATAGCAGCCTAAGGTATAAAATATACCTAAACTTGGAAGATTCCGTATAAAATACGAAATCCTCAAAAAATATTACATAATTTTTTCGTAATGGCTATGGAACCCTATTTTGGGCGTGTCCGACACGCTCTTGGCCGGTTTTTCTATATTAATATTTTGTGTGGTATGTGTAACTAGTTGTGTGGAAACTGAGAAAACTTCATAAAAAATAAAAAATTAATATGGTGTGTGTGTTTTACTGTGCAGGACAACATCGTGAGGAAACTTGCACACATCGGCGAAGCACTTCAATGGTGTGTGTGAAGTTCCTAATCCGCACTGGGCCCGCGTAGGAACTACGGCCCAAGCCCTCTCATTGTGAGAGGAGGACTTGTGCCCAGCAGTGGGACATATATAGGCTGGGATGATGATATAAAAAAATCAAATTCTATGAAACAAACATATTATTATCTTTTATTGCTTATAAATTTGTATGGAACCGTACGCGAAAATAACCTTCGCTAACTCGCGCGGCTGCACAGCGCGGGCACCACACCGCCACACGGCGTGCTATTTTCAATCACAGATATAGATAATAGAGCAGAGCCCCGCCTCACGCAACGCTGCTCTACTCTATTAGATGGCACGAAACAAGCACGCTGCGCGGGCACCAAGCCGTGCACCCTTGTGTTGTGAGTTAGCGGAGGCCCTTTAGACATAGTAAACTTTAGATTCGCACTTGACCGGTTTTCTTTTATGTATTTTTAGTGCTGGTAACCTCCGAATCCCATGACGATGGGGCCGGCGTAGGACAGGTTGTTGAGGTGGAACCCGCGGGCCTCGTCCTTCACCGACACAGTTGCGTTGCCGCGCACCTCCTCGTCCACCGACAGCGTGTCTGCGTAGTACCCTGGAACACAACACCAGTTCATGAATATACAATGGTATTCTCTCGGAAACGTTTTCGAACAAAACAAATAGAGACGGCATCGCATTGTTGACGACATGGTGCTGCTCAGCCCCTCAGTCAGCGCATTAGAATTACTGTTGAACATTTGTGAGACGTATTCTGTGATCCATGGACTTAAGTATAACGCGTCGAAAAGTGAGCTTTGCATATCGAAAATACAAACTGAGACATGGATGCACAGAAAAACCAGAAAAAGAGACCAGCGCTGGGAATCGAACCCAGGTCCTCAGCAATCCGTGCTGCGTGCTATAACCCCTACACCACCGCTGGACAGGAATCTAGCCACGAATTTTTCCTATGCATACATATTTCAGGTTGCTTATTTCTACTACGCTACTTATGCAGCAGCACTAGCGACATCTATGTTCCGCTCTCATCGAGAGACGTCACACTCTTTCGGAACCAACCGCTCACCCAGACAAGAGATGTCGCTACTAAGCAATCAAATTATGATTGGTTTTTTGGAGTCTTTTTGTATTTTTTATTTCAACTCCAAATTTGTTACTTTTACGGGTATCCCGTGAAACCATATCGAAAATACAAACTGAAACATGGATGCACAGAAAAACCAGAAAAAGAGACCAGCGCTGGGGCGCGCTGGGGAGCTCTTGCAATTTAAAGCGGGTAACAAGAGTTACACAATGCACCCAGTTACGCTTTGCGGTACTCCTTTAATAATAATAATAATTATTATTATTATTATTATTTTATTTTCAGACCAGGTCCATTTAAAAGAGTAGACAAGTTCAAATACCTGGGTCACTGGGTCACGGAGAGTATGTCGGATGTCCAGGACATTAAGAGGGAGCGCCGCGCTCTGTGTGTGCGTTGTAATGTGTTGGCCCGTAGATTCGCACGTTGTAGTAATGAAGTTAAGATCACATTGCTTAAAGCTTACTGTCAGACCTTCTACACGTGCGGTCTGTGAGCTAACTTCACGCGGCGAGTATATGTGGGGTGCTGCGTGTCCAATATAACGATGCGTTCAGGAGGTTGCTCGGGCTGCGGCGATACTGCAGCGCTTCGGCAATGTTTGCAGAAGCGCAAACAGATTGCTTTCTGACAATCATGAGGAAAAGAGTTACATCTTTAACCAATCGGCTTCGCCACAGCTCAAACAGCACCCTGAGCGTGCTGGCGCAGCGCTGGGACTCGCCCCTGATGGATTTTATGTGTTGTATGTTACTAACCCTATACTTAAGTACTTGTAAACTAACACTATGGATTTATAAGGTCCGAAATAAATTTTTGAATTTGAATTTGAATTTAACCGTCAGTTAACTTTGACTTTGACTTTGAACAGAGGAGAAAAAGCCTTTGAGGAAAGAGTAGCTGATTTTTTCAAAATCCTTAGTTATATTGTATACTAGAGTTTACCCGCGGCTTCACACGCGTAAACTATTCGATCTGGTAGTTACAATTCAAATTCCGGGATTATACAAAATTCCCGTGGGAAATCCCCAAATCTGTATCGTGGTGTTAAGATTAAGAACAACTAACCGTGGGAATATTGGAATAAAAGTAGCCTATGTGTTATTTCAGACATCCAGCTATCTACATACCAAATTTCTTGACTCTTAAGCCCAGCGGTTGTTATTTCCAGATTTTATCCCTATCCCGTGCGAATATCGGGATAAAAAGTAGCCTATGTGTTATTCCAGATGTCTGTATAGTACTTCCAATCGCTCGTTTTTGGCTCGAAATTCGAACTTGTGATCTCAGATTAAATAAAAAAGTAAAGATGGAGAGGGGTGAACAGCCGAGTGAGGCCGATCAAACTGTCGCGCTGAGCGCGATTCGCCATGTAACAACCGGTATGTATCAACATCAGTACTGTCAATCTATATTTGTAGTGTGGTAATACCACCCTAGTCTTTGACTAACTTATGTATGTTGGTACTATGATATAGAGATGGCGGGAAAAATAGCGAGGCAAGTATTGACAGCGAGGCAGTAAAGAAGGATAGCTGTTAAGAATAAGTGAGGAGCTACGAGCTTCTAGGAGGCCTGTACCCCATTGGAACACCCCGGGTGAGTGTTAACTTTGCTATCGCATATCTATGTCGACCTATATGTGCATGGTACGTGGAAAGATGAGGAAACCAGTAAAGTGTGGTAATGATCTTTCTGATACGTGTAGTCCAATCTTGCAGTGCACGGCACATTTGGTAGTCAAGGACATTGGACAGGGAAGCCTGGAGCTCCCATATATTCGAAGTGTGGTCCGGAAACACACAGGCACGGTCGACTGTAGTTGGAGCAACCGTGGCGAGGCTATTAGGGGATGGTGGAGGCCTCCGGGGGGGCAAAGCCCCCTCGTCCGGCTAAGTGACGAATGAATACAATATGATAGAGTCACCAGGGTCATACTCACACCCTGTCTAGACCGGAGCAAGTCGACCGATGCCCAACTAGGTAATTGATGTGCATAGCCATTGGAAGGCGGTATACCGCAACCAAATGTCAATCATGAGTTGCCTCTACAGTGTACATAAGGTGGTAACCATGCAGAATTATTAGAGATGGAAAGGCACCAGGTAAAACCGAAGCAGATAAGTAAGTGGCATAGCCACAGGCGAGAGGCAAGACCTCATGTTTATAGTATACACATAATTGCGATAAGAGTGGAATAACTTTGGTCGACTCATCTTTCCACTGCCATGATAAATGTGTATTTCGTATACCCTCATGTCGTCCTCATATTGATATGAACCCAGCAGTCAGTACAGGAGGGACGACATTTTGGTGGAGGAGTGCTGGGATATTGTCGAATGAGTCAGATAAGTATGACTTATTTAGTAAAAGATTTCAAGTACATAGTTCAGTCTCTGAACAAATAAAGTGAGCGCGGAACGTTTTGTTAATGTACCTACTAATTTCAAAAAATATTTGGTGTATGGCAATAAAGAGATTTTTGGAGTGATATCATGTGAATTATTTAATCCAATAAAATTGTCTAAGGTATGATGTTGCGTAAGGTGTTTTAATTATGCTGAGTGATTGTCAGTCTTTCAAAAAGAAAAGAACTGAAAGGCATACAGCCACAAAACATATTATGTGATACAGCCCTATTCATGTTGTATGGAACGGGCGTAAGTAAATTATTAATGTCCGATCGAAATTGTAGATACAATTTTTTAAGCTTGCCACACTGTGAAACTTTTTTGTCTATGGTTTAGTGCGGCACGAATCGGTATTAATCGATTAATGATAAGGAATTGACACACTTTCATTAAACTATTGTATTGAATAAACATTTTCTGTACAAGTGTTAGCATATTTGCTTGTATTAATTTATTATACCTTTTACAGAAATAATAAATAATCGTTGTATTAATACGGGCTGCAATAAGTAGCATTGGATTGCGTTGATTTTTTTTCTAGGTTTGCCGCCATTTGGTCTGTCAGTTCTATTGTCGTTGGTTTTTTTCTCTGCTTGCTTGTTACAGTTTGAAGCTATAAAGTTTGAGAAAAATAATTAGAAATAACTTTATTACAGTGAAAAGTAAGTGTTGTAGTGTGTTTATTTTTGTTGTGGCAGTGAAGATCAGCCTAAATAATATACGGAGTCAACAAATAGAGGTAAATTTGCACTTCTTGTATGAACCGGCGGGTCGTGATATGTTTGATTTACTGATAGTAAAGGGTAGTAATACTTCTTGTTTCTAAATTTCAGTTTACAACGAACTAACTATTCACGAACCCCAGCGATCGGTGCTGTTCTTTGAGAGGAGAAATAGAGAAACATCGTGGTGAGTTGCTCACAGTTTGTAAACATAGTGTTTAGTTTTTTTTTGAATTTCGAACATCGACTATAGTCAATTGTTTTCGCGTATTTCAGTATACGAGCAATAAAAATGGAAGAAATTCTTACTGGAGTAGTTCATATGCGGCAAAACAAGCTAAAGGAATGTTTCGAAGTTGCAAAACAAAATTACGAGTCGGGCGAGATGGTGCTTGACACCGCGTCTAATATCGTAGCGCAATTGAAAGGGATGATAAATAAATTACAAGATGAAATACGGCATTACACATCTACCTCTCCAAGTCCTCAAATGGCAATAGTCACAAATGCGATGGAGATTCAAATACAAGCTGAAGATTTCGTTACAACCATCGAATCATCTATGGCGACCGCGGCTGCTTCGTCGGTCCAAACCAGAGAACACTGCAGCACATCGACTCGTCATCTTGGTGTGAAATTGCCCAAGTTGGAATTGCCTAAATTTGATGGGCAACCACTTAGATGGTTGGAGTTCTGGGACAGGTTTGCCTCCAACATTGATAGCCAGCCCTTAGCAGAGGCAGACAAGCTGACGTACCTAATTAGTAGTCTCGAAGGTAGGGCCTTGGAAGCAGTAGCAGGCATTAGTATAACTAACTACAACTACACCATAGCTGTTGAAGCGCTGAAATCAAGGTATGGCTCTGATGACACACTCATAGATGCACACTATACTGCGTTAACAAACCTTGAACGAGCAGAATATACGGCGTCCAGCTGTAGGCGCACAATTGATGAAATAGAGCGGCATTTGAGGGTGCTAGAAAAATTAGGAGAAAACACTACTGGAAACCACCTACGGGCTACTATACTTTCCAAGTTTCCTGAACAGGTTTTACATCAGTATCACCTCATGCCCCAACAGTCTAATATTAAAGATAACTCAACATCTACAGTAAGACGGATTTTAGTGGATATTGTGGTGGCTATGGAAAAGGCTCAAACCGCTCCAGCTCTAACACGGACAGGTTTAGACACGAAACAAGAGGTCATTACTACTGAAGTACTCCAAACAAAGGCTGAATATCCAATACGGAGTGGTACCAACGCCAACTACAAGCCGAAGAGAAGCCTGAAACGGAAAATGGACAGTCAGGTCAATAATAACATAGCCAGAAAAAGAAACAGATTGCCTTGTATCTTCTGTAAACTTGGTAACCATAACAGCATGGACTGCAAGAGATATAGTGATGTGGAGTCCAGGAAAAAACAGTTAACGGACAGGTGCCATAAGTGTCTAAGAAGGAACCACAAAACAGACCAGTGCCACAGAAAGATAACATGCTTCCGATGTGGTGAAGGACACCTCCAGCTACTGTGTCCGAAGCCAAAGGGTAATGAAGATTTTATAGACAGTGAACCTATAACGGTCAAGTGTTATATTACAAATAGCTTTACCTTTTTGCAGACAGCCGTGGCACAGGTCACCAACCCCAACAACAAAAGAAACAAGCTTAAGTGCAGGCTTGTATTAGACAGTGGCTCCCAAAGAAGTTACATCAGTGCGAAGATAGCTTCTAAACTACAACTAACGCCTGACAATGAAGACCGGCTCTTGGTATACACATTTGGAGCAACTAATCCGAAGGAAATGTCAAGCCCATCTGTAGACATTTTATTAGAAACCAAACGTGATATCAAGAAACAAGTAAGAGTCAATATTGTTCCACATATTACAGAAAGGTTACCAGTAGCTGAATTTGATACTTCAGTGGTTGATTTGGTGGCTGATGATGATTCTACTGGTGAGAATGTAGACATTTTAATAGGGAACGACTACTATGCGGGCTTCATGCGTCAAGGAAAGAAAAAATTCAGGATGAATTATACCTTGTAGATTCTGACTTTGGTTGGCTGCTATCAGGAAATGTAGAAAATCTTGAACATACTACAAGGCAAGAGAACATATTAACTGTGAACACTTACTGCCACTGTCATAATTCAAGCTGCCCTTACTTTACCGAACCGGACTTACCTCTTAGAAACATTGACATCAAATTTCTATGGTCTCTTGAGTGTATTGGCATAAACGACTCTCCCAAAGCCACTAGACAAGACGAAGCAGTGAAACATTTTAATGACACCCTACAGTATATTAATGGACGGTATGAAGTAACATGGCCATGGATTGAATACCCACCTCAGCTCCCAGTCAATTTCGGCGTGGCATTAGGAAGACTGAAAAGTTTAATCAACAGATTGGATCCGGCAATGCTACAGGAATATGACGACATTCTAAAGGAACAACTCGATGGGAATGTAATTGAAATAGTCGAACCACACAACAGTGATATTTTACATCCCGTTCACTATCTTGCCCATCATATAGTAAAGGGTGAAGGGAAGCGAGGAAGGATTGTGTATGACGCATCGATAAGAGGATCAGGAAAGAAAAGCCTAAATGAATGCCTGTACAGTGGACCCTCGATGCTAGAGGATCTCACGGCTCTTCTCCTGAAGTTCAGAACGAAAAGGGTGGCAATAGTGGCAGATGTGGAAAAGGCGTTCCTGCAGATCGGACTTCAAGAGAAGGACCGTGATGTGACCAGATTCCTGTGGGTGAGAGACACAACAAAGGACCTGACAAAAGAAAATTTACTTTATCTCCGATTTTGCCGTGTCCCGTTTGGAATAATATCTAGTCCATTCCTATTGACGGCGACCATTAGATACCATATGTCACAGACAAATGTAGATCTACTAAAGGACATAGCCAATAATTGCTATGTAGATAATTTAGTAACCGGAGCGAACTCTGTCCAAGAAGCACAAGAGGTATATAAGAAGACACGGGAGACCTTTGAACAAATATCCATGAATATAAGAGATTGGAACTCAAATAGTAAAGAATTTCTTAATCTTGTACCCACAGAGCACCAAGCAAAACGGGAAGATACAGTGAAAATTCTCGGCTTATCGTGGAATGTGGAGAGAGATTCATTAAAATTGAAAATAACTAATCATCACTTTGACAAGGATGCACCTGCAAACACGAAGAGGAAGGTCCTTCGTACCTTAGCCCGGATATATGACCCATGTGGCTTCATTTGTCCACTAACCCTACCATTGAAGACCTTGTTCAGGAACATCTGTGAACAGAAACATAAATGGGACACAATCTTACCAGAAGATGTGATACAGTCCATGCAAGAAATATTGGAAACAATAAGGACGGCTGTACACTTGGAACTACCCAGATGTGTAACGAATGATGTTCCTGAGTCTAAAACTACATACCAGCTAAATTGTTTTTCTGATGCTTCAAAAACAGCATATGCAGCTGTCATATATCTGACATCAAGGAATGAACAAGGAACATCAGTTCATTTTTTAATGGGAAAGTCACGTATAGCGAAAAATGAAGACTCGAAAGAACTTCACATCCCGAAGTTAGAACTCATGGGTTTACTCATAGCTAGTAGACTTCTAAAATATATAAGGGAGAACCTGTCTCTACCAATAAGCCAAGAAATCTTGTGGACAGACAGTTTGGTCGTGCATGGATGGATGCGTTCAAACAAACTACTACCACCGTTTGTATCCAACAGAGTAGAGGAAATTAGAAAAAACCAGATGCAAGCGGAGTTACATTATATTAACACGAAGATGAATCCAGCTGATGTTGCAACGAGGCCTGACAGATGGAATCAGTCAAAGGAACTTTGGTTCAACGGTCCCACATTCCTAAGAGAAGATGAATCGAAGTGGCCGGCAGATAGGTACTACCTGAAACATATCTCAGTCCTTTCTGTTGGGGAGGGCCTGGACCAAGGTGATCAAAGCTACATTCCAAATATTGATCATGGCCCAGGTAATCAGCTGATAACCGTTGAACAAAATGACGATCAGGAAATGGAAATTGATGAACCAAATGACAAGACAGTAAATGACGAAATAACGGAACTGGACGCAATACAGGAATCTCTGACTCCATCAAGTTCAGCAAATAATACTATAGCAGAGATTTTGAAACTGCAGAAGCACCATTTCGCGGATGAGATTGCAGGTAAAAAGACACACCTGTCGAGAAATCTCGGTCTGTTTCTTGATGTCGATGGAATACTGAGATGCCAAGGACGGATGGCCAATACCACATGGGATTACGACATGAAACACCCTATATTGTTGCCTAGAGAGTGTGAATTTACTAACAAAATTATCAAGGACATTCATGAAGCTAATTACCATATCGGTGCCACACATACTCTTAGCCTTATTAGAGAGAAGTACTGGATACCACAAGGCAAGCGTCAAGTAGAACGAGTCATCTCAAGATGCCAGCGGTGTGTCAGACACGGAGGTGGTCCTTATCGTTTACCAAGTGCACCAGATCTACCAAATGAGAGAGTGAGCTATAGCGCACCATTTACATATTGTGGATTGGATTATTTTGGACCACTGTATGTGAGCACTCCAAATGGAAAACAAAAGAGATGGGTTGCTTTGTTCACCTGTCTGGCAGTGCGAGCTATACATTTGGAAATTGTAAACGATTTAACAGCTGAAGAATGCCTTCTAGCGCTCAGAAGATTCGCTGCCACTAGAAATACACCGAAACGACTGTATACAGATAATGCTTCTTATTTCAAATTAACATCTGAAGTAGTGAAGAAACCCTTCTGCATTTCAAAGGGCATTGAATGGAGATTTATTTGCCAACTCGCTCCTTGGCATGGCGGATATTATGAGCGGCTCGTAGGCGTAGTAAAACATTCACTAAAACGCACTCTAGAAAAACACCTTCTCGGAGACAGCAAACTATTAACTGTGATGAAGGAAGTAGAAGCTGTTGTAAACTCGAGACCACTTACAAAAGTTGGAACTGAAGTTATTCACATTTTGAGGCCATCTGATTTTCTTAGTCTCGGAAAATGTCTAACCTTGACCCCAGCAACTGATAATGTTTGTACGGTAGATGGTTCCAAACTTCAAGTCAATTTGATTGAGAGCTGGAAAAAGGGCTTGATAATTCTTGAGGAATTTAAGAAGATATTTAAGGCCCAATATCTGACAAGTTTGAGAGAGAGATATCGACACTCACCAAAACAGCCAAGAGTTGTTTCTAATTGTGAACCAAAAGTAGGAGATATCGTACAAATTAAATCAGATATAAAAAACCGTGAGTTATGGAAGGTCGGGAAGATAGAAGAACTGACAACTAGTGCGGATAATAAACAAAGAGTTGCTAAGGTAAATGTGGGAGACTCTATATTGACTCGGTCTGTAGGTCATCTCTATCCGTTAGAGACTGAAACTGATAACTCCTCACAATCAGGACCAACAGAGGAAGGACGGGCTGCTCCACCTATGGATGCACCGGTAGAGTACTTGGATCTGGATATTGCCCAAAATCGAGTGGAAGGGTTGCCACCGCTCCCACCAAATGATCCAGTACCAGAAAGACATGGCCATGAGGTAGAAACCCCAAATGAAGTAATGCCAAGCCAAGAATGTACAGGGAATACCGAGACTTCAAATTCAGAAGACGCTACCGACCCTGACAATGTGCTGTCAGGGACCAGGGCCAGGAGAGACGCCGCTATTCGAGCCAGAGAGAAAATCCTGGAGTGGACGCGTCACCTGCTCACACTACTGCACTGAAACTCTTTCTGCCTTCGGGAGTGTCGCGCTGAGCGCGATTCGCCATGTAACAACCGGTATGTATCAACATCAGTACTGTCAATCTATATTTGTAGTGTGGTAATACCACCCTAGTCTTTGACTAACTTATGTATGTTGGTACTATGATAGAGAGATGGCGGGAAAAATAGCGAGGCAAGTATTGACAGCGAGGCAGTAAAGAAGGATAGCTGTTAAGAATAAGTGAGGAGCTACGAGCTTCTAGGAGGCCTGTACCCCATTGGAACACCCCGGGTGAGTGTTAACTTTGCTATCGCATATCTATGTCGACCTATATGTGCATGGTACGTGGAAAGATGAGGAAACCAGTAAAGTGTGGTAATGATCTTTCTGATACGTGTAGTCCAATCTTGCAGTGCACGGCACATTTGGTAGTCAAGGACATTGGACTGGGAAGCCTGGAGCTCCCATATATTCGAAGTGTGGTCCGGAAACACACAGGCACGGTCGACTGTAGTTGGAGCAACCGTGGCGAGGCTATTAGGGGATGGTGGAGGCCTCCGGGGGGGCAAAGCCCCCTCGTCCGGCTAAGTGACGAATGAATACAATATGATAGAGTCACCAGGGTCATACTCACACCCTGTCTAGACCGGAGCAAGTCGACCGATGCCCAACTAGGTAATTGATGTGCATAGCCATTGGAAGGCGGTATACCGCAACCAAATGTCAATCATGAGTTGCTTCTACAGTGTACATAAGGTGGTAACCATGCAGAATTATTAGAGATGGAAAGGCACCAGGTAAAACCGAAGCAGATAAGTAAGTGGCATAGCCACAGGCGAGAGGCAAGACCTCATGTTTATAGTATACACATAATTGCGATAAGAATGGAATAACTTTGGACGACTCATCTTTCCACTGCCATGATAAATGTGTATTTCGTATACCCTCATGTCGTCCTCATATTGATATGAACCCAGCAGTCAGTACAGGAGGGACGACACAAACTACACCAATCCGTGTGCTTACACAGTGGCACGCACACACTTGCAACCAAACTACACCAAAACCTTATCACTTAGCAACGCATTCCCGTGGAGCAGGACGTATCTTAAACTTCGACAAATATAACTAATAATGCCAAATTGTGTCGTGAAAGGATATAAAAACTATCCATCCAAAAATAAAAAGCAGGATGGAATCACTTTTCACACGCTAGTAAACTCGACAACCAATATTTTCATTAAAAGTCAAAATAATTTTGTTTGAATTTTGCTTTGAACACAAAACGTCAATACCAGTGTTGCCATTATAATAATTCTAGTTACCCTATTATTGGGTAAAAGTCGCCTAGGTAATACAATCTTTTATTTTTTATTTTTAAATTCTATTCTTTCTATGGCTTAAAACTTGAGAACGTGACACGTAACGTAAAGTTATTTGGTTCTTGTAAAAGTTCATCAACGTTTTTTATTGTAGTAACGGTATTAACGTGACACGCAACGTAGTTATTTGTTTCCTGTAAACGTTTACTAACGTATTTTAATATAGTTGTTTTAGGCTGGTTTATGAATTTAAAGCAATAAATAAAAACATTATTAACGACAACGATAACGATATTTTTGTAGTTGCGGGGTACTTGGTAATTCTATTATGGCAACACTGGCCTACGAACACATGTTTATAAAACAGGCCTCACTTGGCTGTTTACCGCTCTCCATCTTTACTTTTTTATTTAATCTGAGCTTGTGATTTTATTTTGCTTAATATACAAAATGTACACACCCAATTATCATATTTTCTCAAGTTTTTCGCGATTCCCAAAGTCAAATAATCGTTTTTCTTTAAAATTCCAGAGAAATAATGCGTTGTTTGGTAGAAACATGTCAAAATTGTGTTGTAGAACTTATAGAGCGCCATCCTGATCTGTCTCGTTTTTTTTTTCCGTTTTGTCGGTTCATTTTTATATTATAGATTGGCGTTTTCAGACAGACTCTTTGATATGCTTTTTTGTTTATTCCGCGCAAATAAGTTGCATATGAAGCATATACCTACCCGACTACTTCCACGCGAGGGAAGTGTGAAGACAAACCGGCAAAAAGTAATTATCGTAATGTGGGTTGCGATGAGAAGTGTAAAATGTGTAAATTTAATTTATACAGAGCCACATTTCACTCACGCGCGCCGCTTTAGGTTAGGTAGTCGTGTATAAGTAAATAGCAAATATCGTAACACAGGGCTTAAGGTATCATTCTGGTGTTAGCGACTGCGACACGCGATCACGACCGGGTCGCGCGACCCACTGCTTATAGTACGAACACGAACATAGTCAAGCGACGTAGTCACTTGCATCCGCTAATGCTTATTTTTCATACCAACCGGTGGGTGCCGCTATTCGGTCGCAGTCACGTGTCGTGGTCGCAGGTCGCGGTCGCAGGTCGCGGTCGCCAGCATCGGAATGCTACACTTATACACAGCACATTAGTAATTAAATGCTCATGTACGTGTGCACCCAATCAACATGCAGACCGGAAACTGCAAGCCGGATGTGTCAGGTCCGGAACGCTGGCGGATGTCCCCCTCACCCGTCCCCCTCGAACGCCGAAGTGCGACAATTCCGGTTGTCTATCTAATTTGCAAACGCGTGGTCGCCGTTAATGGGCTCGCAGAGTACTTGCTAAGTGGATTTGTGTGTGTCATAATGGAACAGTCGTGAAAGAGGTGAAAATAATTTAATCGTTCATTAGGTAAGCTTTTTAGTTTTTATGCAAACTCAGGACAGAAAGAGCTGCTTGTTACATTTTTTTACAGCCGCATTCCTTCGGATAACAGTAAAAATAAAGCCATTAAGGTATTATAAGCAATCCTATGTACCTACTGTAGGTTTTAAACTGGTACATCACTTGCTATCATCATCATCAACGGCCTATCTTAGTCCACTGCTGGACGTAAGCCTCTCCAATTGCACACCACTGAGCACGATCCTCGGCTACTCTTATCCAGTTCTTGCTAGCCACCTTTCGAAGATCATCGCTCGACCTAGTCTGAGGGCGTCCCACGACGCCACGTCTGCCGATTCGCGGTCTTCACTCAAGAAATTGCTAATTTGCCTTTATTTATTTTTTATTTGTGGTGCATTATCTTGAGTGGCTAAACTGCCGATGCTTAATTCTTGATTGTCTTTTAAAAATAGTAAAGGTTAGGCCACTATTAGTGTCTCAGAGAAGTTAACTTCGTTTGATATGTTGAAGGATCCCTTAAAAGATAACAAAAATCAAAAATAACCCTATAAGTAATATACGTGTACATATATTTTTTCGATGGTGAAAACCGCATTAAAATTCGTTGCGTAGTTTAAAAGATTCTAATACATACCATATTACTTTAGTATCCTCCCCCAAAAGGTGGATCTTAAAATGAACATAGAAAAGACTAGATCATCTCAAAACGTTCATGTCAAACCCGGTTATCGTTGGGAACGATACATTCAAGGTTGTTGACCACTATGTTTACCTTGGAAGGGTACGGCGAGAAGTGACTTTATTTCGTACTAACTAAATAACATAATGGTCTCTCCCGTGGAGGTGTGATGTTGCTCACGTCTCTACGTGTCTCTGAATTCCGAAAGGTATACTCAAGAAGAAAACTGTAGGTACAACTTTAGTACCGTAAACTGGGGTTCCTTTGAATCACGGGGTGACTTTGATAAAAACTTCCATTTTACTTTTAAACACGAATATCTGGTTGGTAATTCCGATAGTTACTCTCATCATTTACTCTGACGCAGTGAATAAGTGTGGTTGGCAATGGCAACGGCACAAATCAAATGTGAAAATATAAGTAATTAAGATTGTCTTTTTGGAATCTTTTGGTATTTTTTATTTCAATTCCAAATTTTTACTTTTACGGTCATCCCGTAAAACCGAAATTGAAAATACAAACTGAAATATAGATGCACAGAACCATCAGTGGTGTAGCGGTATAGCACGCGGTACGGATTACCGAGGACCTGGGTTCGATTCCCAGTGATGGTCTTATTTTTCTGTTTTTTCTGTGCATCTATATTTCAGTTTGTATTTTCAATATAAGTAATGTTTTTTACTATTTTTAATTCTTGAATAACTGCTAAATTAACAAAGTGGGTAGTGCGATGAAACGTTTACAATGAATATTATCAGGCCAAAAGTTTATTTAGGTATAGCTTTGTATTGTATTATTCGTTAAAGTGAAATTTTATTCTAGATCAAAGTAACCCCAAAACAACAAAAGTGCTTGTAACTTTTGACCCTGTTCACCAATTTTTTTCTTTTTTTTTGGAACAAATGCTGCTGTATAGGGTTACTATCGATTGCCGTTAAAAAAAATAGGGTACAAAAGTAACCCCACAGACGGTTTAACTTTGATCACCGTGTTATTATTTTTTTCTTCGGTTTTTTCAAAGTTAGAATACCTATCTAAATTTAGAATATAGAAAGACTTATGAATGTTGCTACGCCCTTGTAGGGTCCATGTTTGTACTGGCTAGAAATAAGAACATCTCGTAAATACCTAAGGTTACAATGATTTATTATATAAGAGGGGAAAACGAGTATGCCCATGCACCCTTTGAGAGACATAGGTTCGCTTTTGAAAGATTCCTAAGTTGTACCGCTCCAGGAATAGTGTCCCCGGAATATGTCCTTATTTTTGAATTGAAAATATGAATATAATGTATCCCCTCTGGGAGCTGATACTTACCTATGACCGCCATGGCTGCGCCCAGCAGCATCAGCAGCAGTCCGGCGGAGAGCGCGCGGCACGCGTGCCACAGGCACTTCGAGCTCATCTTGCCTCGGACCACCTGCGAGACAGCCGTTGTTAATACAGTTAATGCAAGCTCCAGTCCGCCAGCACAGCACCGTGCAGCACCAGGCCTCATGGAGCCGTGAGCAGGACCACCGGATTCAGTTAGGGCCACTTTATCGTGCCAGTATGGGTGAGATTACACTATTTCATGCAACTGTATCATAACGTAACATACTAAGGGCCATTGCCACGCGATGACATTGGTCATTGGTCATTGATGACACGAGGCGAAGCCGAATATCATAATAAATACGCATGAGTGTCTCAATGGCTGACTCTGAATAGTTGCATATATTACTTTTTCACCTCAGCACCTCAAACAGGCAGGTTTTGCTATGAGAAATCAGTGAGCAAAATCGCATTTTGCTCACTCCGTGAGACAAAGTAACTTTTTAATTATTTTTTTTAAATACTGAGTACAGTGTTGGGTCTACTCACTGAATTCCAAATATTTGAACTTTACTTTGATCTGTCATTTCACTTCAACTCGAAAAAAACAAGAGATAGGATCAAATTTGTCGATTACAAACTTAAATTAAATTTTTGGTATTAAAAATATATCGAAATATTTCCAAAATGTAAATTTTTCCGATCTTTTAATAAAGTATGCAACCTCGTTGCACGAAAGCCGCTTCTCTTGTTTTTTTTTTTATAAAGAATTCCGTATACTGCCTCTACAGTATAATTATTATTTGTTAAATTGAATGATTTTTAACAAATCTATTTATGTTTATGTAATAGAAATCTTAATAAAAATCATATTTAAAGGTTTAATTGTTCAACCTTTCAATTACCCCGAGATGAGGCTTTTTGCAGTATTAAAAAATAAGTGTGACATTAGTACAAGAAGTTAAGTTTGAGTGTTATGAGTATGCGATTTGTATTGTAGCTACTGGACTCTTTTTATGGTTTTAAATGTAATTATTATATTTGATAATAATCGGATTCTATTTTAAAAAAATGTGTTTGTTTTGTAAACAGGTAGGTATATGTGGTTTTATTCTTATGTTACATTTAAATTATGTTCTCGCTGCTGAGGTGAAAAATTGTATGTGTCACACGAGACCAAAGTTTTTTTGCATCTCGTGTATTTCAATCCCTTGCTGATCTCAGGATTCTAACCTAGAATCACTCGCTCACGCTCGTGATTCAATTATAGAATCCTTCGCTTACTCGGGATTCAAAATCAACACTCGCAACAAAAAACAACTTTGCTCTCTTGTTGCACAAATAACTATTTTCTATGAGGTCAAACATAGACAATTATTAAATATTGAATACTTACATAACGGAAAATAAATTAATTTTTCGATATTAAAGGTAGCAAATTATTAAATGAGGGCTATCGTTTTTTGTTTTTCTAGATGGCGCTACTGTTGCGTGAGGTTTTCATGTGTGGCTTTCAAAGTCTGTTATTACGGACGTGACCACAAAGTTTAGATTAAAATCATATTTAATACACCTTAAAACCTTACCAGAAAAATATCGAGCAACCACAGTGTTGCGCAGTCCCGTTTTGTTTGAAAAAAAAGGGAGGACAAAAGTTCTCGAAAGACAAGCCTGTCTCAAAATACAGACATTCATTGCCTCGTGACGCATAATTGCCATAATTAATTTCAGGTAATGCAAAATATTCACAAAATTATTCTAATGAGTGCTATCGCGTATGAAGTCGCCACTAGAGGCGCTAGTGTAGCGTGAGGTCTCCGAAATGACAAATCTCATAGTTTTTGGGTGAGCTACGCGGGCTTATTTATAATTAGAATAATTTTGTGAATATTTTGCAATATCTGAAATTAATTATGGCAAATATGCGTTCCCGGGCAATGAATGTCTGAGTTTTAAGACAGGTTTTGTCTTTCGGAAACCTTTGTACTCCCTTTTTTCCGAACAAAACGGGGACTATGGAACACTGTGGCATGCTCGATATTTTTATGGTACGGTTTTAAGGTGTATTAAATATGATTTTAATCTAAACTTAGTTTTCACGCCAGTAATAACAGACTTTGAAAGCCATAATTACTTAAAAACCTCACGCAACAGTGCGCCACCTAGTGAGACAAAAACGATAGCCCTCATTATAAATAAACCCGTAGCTCATCAAAAACTATGAGATTTGACATTTCGGAGACCTCACGCTACACTAGCGCCTCTAGCGGCGAATTCATACGCGATAGCCCTCATTACTGCTCAGTTCCATTGCCGCCTGTTTTATTTCTGGCGGCGTCAACATTTCTGCATCACTTAATTCACCAAAGTTACACCTTATCACCGATAAAAAGTCGTTTAAATAGTGATTAACTCTTTTATTTCTTTCAACTTTCAAGAACTCCGTGCAAAAAGCAAAACAAACTCCCGCTATTTTGAAACTTTTTTTTTCACTTACAACCTTAGAATGGACCCGGAAACTTTAGGTCATACAACCAAATTAAATAATGTTAAAATATTAATTAAACTGTAAAATTCATTTATTGCCCGTTATGTAAGTATTCACTATTTAATAATTGTTTATGTAAACATATTTTAATTATTCTATAAACTCGATTTAACAATAATAAGTAAATAAAATAGAATGGCTGTTGGCCATTAGATAATATAAATAAATAATAAATAAATGAATATCATGGGACACTTGATACCAATGAGGGCTATCGCGTATGAATTCGCCACTAGAGGCGCTAGTGTAGCGTGAGGTCTCCGAAATGTCAAATCTCATAGTTTTTCGGTGAGCTACGCGGGTTTATTTATAATTAGAATAATTTTGTGAATATTTTGCAATATCTGAAATTAATTATGGCAAATATGCGTTCCGGGGCAATGAATGTCTGTGTTTTGAGACAGTTTTGTCTTTCGGAAACTTTTGTCCTCCCTTTTTTCCGAATAAAACGGGGACTATGCAACACTGTGTCATGCTCGATATTTTTATGGTACGGTTTCAAGTTGTATTAAATATGATTTTTATCTAAACTTTGTTTTCACGCCCGTAATAACAGACTTTGAAAGCCATACTTAAAAACCTCACGCAACAGTGCGCCATCTAGTGAGACAAAAAACGATAGCCCTCATTGACCTAGTCCCAAACTAAGCAAAGCTTGTATGCACTATGACTATGAATACTCGTACTAGGTAACGGATAAACATGCTTATATAGATAAATACATACTTAAATACATATTAAACATCCAAGACCCGAGAGAAAACATACGTATTATTCATACAAATATCTGCCTCGGCCGGGAATCGAACCCGGGTTGCTACGAAGCTTCGTAGTCAGGTTCTCTAATCACTTGGCCTTCCGGTCGTCATCGCCGGGTACTTTAGGCACAGAATATATAATAGTACTAACGTACAGAATGGCCACGCTCCGCCCCGCACCGGTTCGAGTTACCCCACCCCTCAAGCGCAGATTGCAGGAAAACCGAACCGCAGGAAAGCAGTCGGGTGCGCAACGCGATGTACCTGTCGGCCGCACGGCACTAAGTTCGGGAGCAATTATTTTGCGAAATGGTAACGGTACCCTACCTACTTCCTTTTTCTAAATAAATAATGATTTCTGGAATTATACATGAAATAACTACCTACCGAATAATTCGTTTAAGTTTGTAGTCGTATATCTATTGTAATTGAAAATTATAATGCTTAAATACACAGACACACACATTTATAAATAGGTAAGAATAACGCATCGATATATATTTACTAACAAAATATAAGTCAATGGATTATCGATTACATTTATTTGCACTATCTAAGCCATACCTACACATAAGTACCTTTAAATGTCATTGGTAGCACTTATTAAGGTTTTGCGATAGTCAGCCCTATGTATCTTACGCACACATTGACGCGTGTAGAGACATCGTCGTGCCTATGTAGATTCAAGAACGCGTATTTTGTACGGTGTGGCCTAGTGTGCTTTAGGTCACACAACCAAATTAAATAATGTTGAAATATTAATATTAAATAATAGCTGTAAAATTCATTTATTGTCCCTTATGTAAGTATTAATTATTCAATAATTGTTTGTTGTTGTTAGTGAATAATTTCAAGACTTACATTTATCTAACGAAAAATTTCATTCAGCTTCAAAATAAACAATTCTGACCTCTAAACAATTCTGAATTAATCAATTGCATCGGCTAATAATGTGATACGTCACAGTTCAATATTAGCATACATACAATGTGTTATGTGACATATATGTAAATGGGGGAAACGCTACGAATAATAATATTATTCGTAGGGGAAACGTAACGTGTTTTGACAGGCTAAAAAACCGGCCAAGAGCGTGTCGGACACGCCCGAAATAGGGTTCCGTAGCCATTACGAAAAAATTAAGTAATACTTTTCTAAGGATTTCGTATTTTATACGGAATCTTCCATAGTTTAGGCATATTTTATACCTAAGGCTGCTATTTACTCTTAAACTACTAATAATTCTCTAGCAAACTTAACTGTAATAGTTTTCCTTGAAAGTTTGATATACTTACTACCATCCTGATTTTTTTCAATTTTTCCACCCCCGGTTTAGATTTTAGAGGAGTGGGGGGACGCTCGATTTTAATGATATTTTAAATAAATAAATATATCATGGAACACTTGACACCAATTGACCTAGTCCGAAACTAAGCAAAGCTTGTACTATGGATACTAGGCAACGGATAAACATACTTATATAGATAAATACATACTTAAATACATATTAAACATCCAAGACCCGAGAACAAACATTCCTGTTATTCACACAAATATCTGCCCCGGCCGGGATTCGAACCCAGGACCTCAAGCTTCATAGTCAGGTGCTCTAACCACTTAGCCATCCGGTCGTCCAATTTTGCACTTTAAAGTTGAATATTTCGCAAACAAATCACTGAATCGAAAAATCGTCTTGGAAAACCCCTAATGGTTTTAAAAGTCCTACGATCAACGATACCCCACACTATAGGGTTGGATAAGAAAAAAAAAACACTCCCACTTTACGTCTATGGGAGGTACCCTAAAACAATATTTTTTATTTTACCATTTTGTCGGCATAGTCTACATATATATCCGTGCAAAATTGAAGCTTTCTAGCATTGATAGTCCCCGAGCAAAGGCGCGGACGGACGGACAGACAGACAGACAAACAGACAGACAGACATGGCGAAACTATAAGGGTTCCGTTTTTGCCATTTTGGCTCCGGAACCCTAAAAAGCATGTTCATTAGTTGCCACTTATGAAATAGGTGACACAAATGTTTTATTTATTTATTTACATGTTACGAGAATCACTATCTACCAATAATAAATAAAATGATATATCGCACGTGTGAGAGAGAGAGAGAGAGAGAGAGAAACATTTATTTACACATATTCGATACACATAAAAATACATTAGATGGAAAGAATAAAAAAAATAAGATCAAATAGTATAAAGTGGGCCCCACTCAGCATAATGTTACGGCAAGCCGCAACGCCAATTTTTACAATGAGTACGAAGAGAATAATGCAATCTAATTTCATGTCATGATACTCATGATATAATGGTCACTTTCTACTTCCTTATTACGTATACTCTTGAAAGCATAGTTATTACGTTAATTCTTATTACTGCAAGCAAAGCGATCGTCTTTCAGAATACCTACGCCTATATTGACAATATCTCCGATCATCATTATGTACCTAATGATGTCAATATTCGACCAATTACCGAAGGGAAAACGATCGCAATTTTCATTCATCCTAAAAGCTGATGATAATGTTTTAACGTATTCAGCAGGCTGCGTGCGCAACAAGTTTTAGGACAACTGTTGAGTCGGTGGTTTAATAATGAATGCTACTTCAAATAACTTACTTAACTTAATGAGGTATACATAAAGGGCCCTTTCAACACAAAGTAAACGCAAATTATATTTATATCATTGGTATTAGGTACATTGTGCTAGGTGTACCTACTTAATTATTCAGTAATGTTTACAATATATTTTTAATATAAACTTATACATTTTAAGAAATACCCACTACGCCACAGTCGGTCGTTTTAATTCAACTCGGTGATCTGCCTTAAGCGAATAAATTTATATGAAACAAAAAATTATAATGTTATTCTTAACTATTTAGCTAATTAGGTATCTTCTGTATCTCTCACTCAATCGAACAAACCGGTGACTAATCGATTTTATTTTTAATTATAGGACGTTCATTGAAATGCTCACTTCACTTAAATTAAAATGAAAACAAAGGATTCGCGTAACATTTTACATTTGATCATCAAACGACTGCCAACTTCTATTGTTTCACGCAGTAATTCAGTTATAAAATTACAAGTCACATTGGTTTTCTAAGCCTTAACATTTGCAACATTGTCTTTTTGGTACCTAAATCAAAATCACAGTGATATTAAAGTGCTTGTAGCATAGTTTCGTGATATCAGCAGTGGTAGAGCTGTTTTTTTACGGGTATGTGTGTGTGGTTAAGGCGTAGCATGTATTTTTATGCTGTTTTTGTGTACCTGGACGTTCCAAGTGGCCCCCGAGGCGGGGTGGGCGCGCCGCAGCGGCCCCGTCACGCTCCGTGCCCGCCGCATGCCGACTGCCGCGCGCGTCGCCCGCTCTGCGCACGCATGCAGCCTCTCAGCTCCAGAGACCTTATTCTCTAATGCATTCGGAATCACGGCCGTTTTCATCACTTCTTTCTGTCACACGGTATGACATGGGGATAAAAAGAGATTGCGAATGCGATCGCGAGGGCTAGGGCATTAGACAATACAGCCACAGCTCTCCGGACCTATTCAACTCGATCTACATAAGCTGGAATGCCATATTTTGTTCTACATTGCACGACACCAGGGAGCTTAAAAGGCCAGTTTCACAAAGGTTTAATTAAAAGTTTGAATTTTTTCGTTAGTTTTCTTTCCCGTGAAAAAAAAAACTTCATAGTGCTCGCAATGATCCTCATGATCCTCAAGGGAATATGTCTATATGGCTAAATTTCATGTCTCTAGCTTCAACTGTTTAGGCTGTGCGGTGTCTGTCAGTCAGTCAATCAGTCTCTTCACTCTTCAATACTTATAGGTACCTACAACAATACAATACATATAATTTAAATGCATGCAATGCATTCTGTGGTAGACACCAATGTATGATTAATTCCTAAGGTGCCAAATTGAATCAAAAATGAAACATATTGCTGCAAATTCTCATTATAAACTAGCTTTCCACCCTGGTTTTACATTGGTGTACTTAATTTTTTTAGTTTTCTTTCATACAAATCTTCTTCTATGACAAACACCTATTTACAACCACAATCATACTCATGAGCGTACTATACTTTCAGCAATAGCTAAATTAAATATCTTCTTCCAACCAATACCACTTTATCAGGATTATATGGAACTTAATAGATACCTTATACTTATTTATGGCCCGATATGTCGAGCCTCTGAGTAAACGGCTCGTAAACGATGTACAACACGGTTTGATCCAGTTAAAGTTATCGGTATTTAGAACGTGTTTTGGAGACATTTTGCCTCAAAAAGTTACGGTAAGACAATAAATAAGTTCTTATACTAGCCCGTTGCCCGCACCTCCGTCTGCGTAGAATTCACTTATCGCTACTTATCCCGTAGGAACTATAAATTTTTCTGAGATAAGAACTATTCTATGTCCTTCCGCGGGACTCAAATTTCGGTTCAGCGGTTTATACGTGATGGATGAGGTAACAAACAAAGAAACGGACTTACAAACTTTCTCATTTATAATATTAGTGGGATGGGATATTTAAACGATCAAGTCGTTTATATTTATTATTTTATATGTAATTTTATTAATATAAATGGGGGAAATATGAAAACGGCGGCTCTTACGATTTCGATGAAATTTGCTATGTGGGAGCTTTCGGGGCGAATAATCGATCTCTAGTAGTAGGAAGTTAATATTGACTTCTAAAATTTTATCAAATTACAATCTAATTTTATAATTAAAGGAAGCTAATTTATGGGTGTTCAGTTACAAAAGTTAAATTATGATTGGTTTTTTGGAGTCTTTTTGTGTTTTTTATTTCAACTCCAAATTCGTTACTTTTACGGGTATCCCGTGAAACCATATCGAAAATACAAACTGAGACATGGATGCACAGAAAAACCAGAAACAGAACCCAGCGATAATGCCCGAGCATTATGAAAAACCGGTCAAGAGCGTGTCGGACACGCCTTAAATAGGGTTCCGTAGCCATTACGAAAAAATCAAGTAATATTTTTCTGAGGATTTCGTATTTTATACGGAATCTTCCATAGTTTAGGTATATTTTATACCTTAGGCTGCTATTTACTCTTAAACTACTAATAATTCTCAAGCAAACTTAGCCGTTATAGTTTTCCTTGAAAGTTTGGTATACTTACTACCATCCTGAATTTTTTCAAAATTTTCCACCCTCCAGTTTAGATTTTAGAGGGGGGGGGAGGGGCGCTCGATTTTTTTTTTATTGTACCATTTTGTCGGCATAGTTTACATATATATCCGTGCAAAATTACAGCTTTTTAGCATTGATAGTCCCTGAGCAAAGCCGCGAACGGACAGACAGACATGGCGAAACTATAAGGGTTCCGTTTTTGCCATTTTGGCTCCGGAACCCTAAAAATAACCGATTTATCCCTTGGTCCACAACATATATGTATTATTATCACATCATACAAACAGTCACTACCTAGTGATAATAATGATAATTAATTAAAAATATTCAGTAATTGACATAAAAACCCCACTTGTATTATGACAGAAATGATATCCCCTATATGAAATAAAAAAATAGAATAAAAACACGACTAAGACACTTTAACAACACACATGCACACACACACACACACACACACACGCGCACACACTACACACTCGAAAACATAACCTCAAAACCTTTATTTCTGGCGGCAATCGAGTCATAAATAAGTGATCACTTTTGTACCTTGTCACTTTAACGTCATGTTTGACAAGCCATACGAAATTGTCTAAGCGACAAGATACAGAAATGATCACTTATTTATGACTTTGACTGTACATGCGAAGTTTGGCTGAGTATGATTTTAAGGAAACTGACAGAATTATAATAATAATAATAAATCTTTATTTCGCATAAGTAAGAATTAGGTACAAACAGGTTCATGCTAAGATGAAAAAAGAAAAATAATAAATTAAAATCTATCTTCTTCAAAATTCACAAAAAACTCATAACAACATGCAGCGAATGCATACAAATCGCCAACAGAACTCCAACTGGTACGAGTAACGTGCATAATGGGTATTGTACACGTGTAGCCAACGTACATAGTTCTCGTAGACCCTCGTAGCCCCTCTACGAATACGCTACGACGCTCTACGAAAATGTATATCCGTGTAGCATCAATAAATATTACCAGGGGAGTACCGGACTTCGAAAGTGCATTCAGACGGGCTTAAAATGAACCCCCAATAATAGTAGATTATTGTCGTGGCCTGGAAGTAGGCAATTGCTGGCTGAGTTGAGTATTAAAAGCAAGCAAGTTCGCAAGCTCGTCCGTTTAACTAATACGAAGCCAGCAATTGCTATTCCAGCCGAGACTAATATAAAGCTTTTCTCAAAATGTATTATAAAATTTAATTTTATTCCAATATTTTTTTTATGCTTTCGCGCCTTTTTTCATTAAAAATAAACTGCAGGTGTATTTTTCCACCGAAAACACCACAAACTATTTCAGATCCAATAGAAAAAGTCCGGAGTTCCAACAAAATATCTGATACCGACCGGCCATTAGACTTGGCTGTATACGACTTGTGCCAACATTTCCATGGCCTTTTTCTTTAAAAAAAAATGTGACTGATTGCAGGCGCGCTAATGAGGGCTATCGCGTATGAATTCGCCGCTAGAGGCGCTAGTGTAGCGTGAGGTCTCCGAAATGTCAAATCTCATAGTTTTTGGGTGAGCTACGCGGGTTTATTTATAATTAGAATATTTTTCTGAATATTTTGCAACCTCGTATCTACCCGAATTGTATATAACAAATCAACACTCTATCATACTTTGTTACGTACGCTATGTGCCTACGGATCAGGCGCTGACCAAACACCGCGCGCCAGCGGCGGACGCAGCCTCCAAGAGTTAGTCAATTGCTAGCATCGCATTGGCTCAGGCTCTTAGGTTAAGTTAGGTTTAAGAACTATTTAATGTAATTTTTATATTTTAAGTAAATTTATTCCATCTAATTGGGTTTTTGGGCTCTTCGCCTGCACCTTCCATATTTACTTAACATAAATATGATTCTAAAGCAATTTTATGTGGCCAGATACGAGGTTGTGAAGTCTCATAAATAAAGTTAGTGGAACAACCAACCCCACCGGATGATTACCGGATGGCCAAGTGGTTAGAGAACCTGAATACGAAGCTTGAGATCCCGGGTTCGATTCCCGGTCGGGGCAGATATTTGTATGAATAATAGGAATGTTTTTTCTCGGGTCTTGGATGTTTAATATGTATTTAAGTATGTTTATCCCTTGCCTAGTATTCATAGTACAAGCATTGTTTAGTTTGGGACTAGGGCAATGAGGGCTATCGCGTATGAATTCGCCGCTGGAGGCGCTAGTGTAGCGTGAGTTCTCCGAAATGTCAAATCTCATAGTTTTTGGGTGAGCTACGCGGGTTTATTTATAATTAGAATATTTTTCTGAATATTTTGCATTAAGTACCTGAAATTAATTATGGCAATTATGCAATACGGGGCGCGGCAATGAATGTCTGTGTTTTGAGACAGTTTTGTCTTTCGGAAACTATTGTCCTCCCTTTTTTCCGAACAAAACGGGACTACGCAACACTGTGGTTACTCGATATTTTTATGGTACGGTTTTAAGGTGTATTAAATATGATTTTAATCTAAACTTTGTTTTCACGCCCGTAATAACGACTTTGAAAGCCCACACTTAAAAACCTCACGCAACAGTGGCGCCATCTAGAAAGACAAAAAACGATAGCCCTCATTGGTGTCCAGTGTCCCATGATATTTATGTAATTATTTATATTTATTTAACTCGACTATAAGACATGTAAGACTATAATACACATGTCAACATAATAAATATTAATTAACAATTATGATAGTCTTAGCCCGGTTTCTGCGAGGGATAAGATTGGATTAGAGTGCATTAGATACAAGATACATAATACCCGGACTACAGTACTCCAAAGTTGTTAGTATCCGAACTAGCGGCAGGTCGCCTCTAGTTAAGTCCGCGTAAATCGCCGGCTTGGAACACAACTTAACCACAGCATAGCATTCACATTTAACTTCACATTGTGGCATAATGGTCTTGTACATACGCTTGGTTTTCTCGCGGACAAAAAGCAAATTAAAAATGTTACTTGCGACGTACCTATATGTTATGTACCAAGTGATTAGTACTAGACAGGTAAAGATTATGCTTTTCAAAGCGTTTTGCCAATCTTTTTATGTGTGCAGCCTGTGGGCTAACTTTAGGCAGACGACTTACAATGGCCTACGAGTCCAATACAATAACGCGTTCCGGGTGCTGATGGGGCTGCCGCGATTCTGTAGCGCCTCGGGTATATGTTTGCGGAAGCGCGCACAGACGGCTTCGCTGCGATAATGCGAAGTAGATGTGCCTCGATGCTGCGTCGCCTTCGCGACAGCCCCATAACCGCATCCTGAGTGTTTTGGCAAACTGCTGGGACTCCCCTATTCTCACCCGTTGGATACGACTGCATAAAGTCAAGTTACTAATAAAAGGGTGTGCTTGTCATTGTAGGTACCTACTTATTTGTAATTTTGTTGTAATTGTGTATTGTATTTAATATGTCTTTTTTGATCTGTACTAACCTCTACTTTATACGATTTAGGGGCGTTATCATCATCCATTGATTAGTGTTAACTGGTGGTTAGGTGTGATGCCGTCTCTATTTGTTTTGTTCGAATAGACGGAGACGGCATCACATTTAACCGTCGGTTAACACTAATCAATGGATGGTGATACAGCCCCTTAATGTTTCTAATTAGACCCGTAGGACTACGTTTTGAGGCTTCAAAAATATTAAAGTTGTTTCTTTTTCGCATATAGCTTCCGGAGCATTTGCCCAACCTAATACAAAAAATTGTGTCATTTTGGGTGCCTGCATAAGTAGAAATTTAGGTATTAGTGTTTTCCATTAGTATTGGACGAAAAAAAAATTCAAGACGAAAATTTTACTTTCTTATTAATATCTGAGCAGTAACTGATATACATAGGCATTTTGTGTCATATCCATCCACGGGAATCCTGATTTTTAACCAGTACCTAACATTTCGCCCAACTAACTCTAAAAGAATATTACAGTTTGTTAAAAAGATGTCAGACGTTTTAAAATACTGATATCTGTTATCCAAAATATTTTGTGTCAAATTCATCCACGATATTTATAGATATTAAAACCCTAAAACCCTGTAAAACCCACAAAAGAAAATTCAAGTTGTTAGAGTTTACGTGTTTTGATCATTAACGGTGTAAAAAAACACTATTCATAATTTGTGTCATTTTCATCCACGGATTCTCATTATTTGAAAAAAAAAACTACCACGAAACGTACTTCGCGCGAATGGCGAGCGCGGGGAAGAGTACATCGGGTGCTTGAGCGCCGGCTGGCAGCGTTCGTTTGTTTATATTACCCGCGGCTTCGCACGCGTAATCTGACAGTTTAATTGATTTCGAGATTTTACTGAATTCTCATGGGTAATCCCAAAAATTACATCATAGTTATCATTGACTTTGTATTAAAAACAGCTGTGCAAAATTTTATGAATTTAAGTCTAGCGCTTGTCATTTCGAGATTTTATGCCTATCCCATGGCAATTTTTTACGAGATACCTACCTAATAAGTTTTAGTTTTTTTTTTGCTGATTACTTTTGGTTGACTGTAATTTCATTGTTATCTAAACAACACTTCCGTACCAAATTTCAAATCGATGTCATTAATCACTGAGGCGTTCCCTTCTGAGGAGACGCTCCTGGCTGCTTTACCAAGATGTTACTACCAGATACCGGTGTGAAGTAAGCGGCCAAAAGTTAGAAGCCGATTATAACCCAACCCAATTAAGAAGTTTGAGGTTTTATTTGCATTTGTGAGGTCTGACAAAAACACACACACACTAGTTGATATATGATACAAACTAGTTTATATTTAGTAGTTAGTATGACACAAACTAGTTTATATTTAGGGACAAGTATTCAACCTGAACGTCTGGTGAAGCAAGAGAATTATTGCCAGCTACACCAGATTAAAACAAGCAGCATATAAAACTTCGAAACTAAAATGAAAAAAAAAAACACCAACATGGAAATGCGAACCTCTTCAGGTCTTTCCATAAAATAACACTGGATACTAAATGCTTTCTACTAAAGCTGCAACTGCTAACTAACCTCAACTAGTCTAGGAGCCACGCCCGATTTAATGAAAGCGTTGTATTTTTTTTGTAATAAAATGAGAAAAATGACATGTTGCAAATAGCAAATACGAACCTCCCCAGTATTTTGTGGCATGTTATTACGCACGTTGAGAGCTTTCGATCAACGCTTCAAGTGTCCAGTAACCTCATTTTAGTTTTGAAGAAAAGGTAGAATTAAAGTTAGCGGCCGAAAATAATCAACAAAAATAAAAAAAAACATTGATTAGAAAACGTGTTCCTTCCAGATATTTTATTAATACGATTATGCATTTGAAAAGATTTCCATCAAATCTGAAACTGCCCATAACCAAAGCCTAGTACGGGAGTTACGCCCGAATAAAAGTAGGCGTCCGAAAAATTTTGCAGTAATATGACAAAACGACCAACTTGGAAATGCGAACCTCTTTAAGTCTTTCCATATTATAATACGGGATACAAAGCTGCAAGAATTTACTAACCTCATCTAGTTTAGGAGCCACACCCGATTTAAAGAAACTGGCGTATTTTTTTTGTAATAAAATGAGAATAACAACTTGTTAGAAATGCGAACCTATCCAGTTTTTTTCTGGCATATTATTACGCACTACGCCTACTTTTATTCGGGCGTAGCTCCCGTACTAGACGTTGGTTATGGGCAGTTTCGGATTTGATTGAAAGCTTTTTAAATGCGTAATCATCTTATTAAAATTTCTGGATGAAACGCGTTTTCAAATTGTTTTTTATTTTTATTTGTTTTTTTTTCGGTCGCTAACTTTAACTCTACCTTTTCTTCAAAACGAAAGGAGATTAGTGTTCATCGAAAGCTCTCAGCGTGCGTAATAATATGCCAGAAAAAACTGGAGAGGTTCGCATTTCCAACATATTGTTATTCACATTTTATTACAAAAAGAAATACGCCGCTTTTTTTTAAATCGTGTGTGGCTCCTAAACTAGATAAGGTTACTAAACTCTTGCAGCTTGTATCGAAAGCTTTTAGTATTCAGTATTATAATATGGAAAGATTTAAAGAAGTTCGCATTTCCAAGTTGGTCGTTTTTTTATATTACTGCATACATTTTCGGCCCCCTACTTTTATTCGGGCGTAGCTCCCGTACTAGATGTTGGTTATGGGTAGTTTCGCATTTGATTTCGATCAAATCTCATCTTTTCGCTTTTGAAATGCATAATCATATTAATATATAATATCTTTCCAGATATTAATATAATATCTAGGAGGAAGGCGTTTTCCAATCAATGTTTATTTTTATTTTAGTTGTTTTTTTATCGGCCGCTAGCTTTAATTCTACCTTTTCATCAAAACGAAACGAGGTTACTGGACATTTGAAGCGTTGATCGAAAGCTCTCAGCGTGCGTAATAACATGCCACAAAAAACTGGAGAGTTCCCGTTTCCAAATTGGATGTGGCTCCTAGACTAGATGAGGTTAGTTAACAGTTGCAGCTTTTATAGAAAGCTTTTAGTGTCCAGTGTTATTTTATGGAAAGATTTGAAGAGGTTCTCATTTCCATGTTGGTGTTTTTTTTTCATATGGTGTAGCTGGCAATAATTTTCTTGCTTCACCAGACGTTCAGGTTGAATACTTCTCCCTGAATATAAGCTAGTTATTGTGTTTTTGTCACTCTTATGAACACACAAATGCAAATAATAACTTAAACTTCTTAATTTGGTTGGGTTATAATCGGCCGCTAACTTCACACCGGTAGGATTGTTGACGCTAAGCGCTGCTATTTTAGATATGCAGTGACGCGATAGCCAGGTTTTAGAGCTGGGCACACTCCTTGACCATACAAGATATCCATCTTCCTTTAAGTTCGAGTGAGAGAGAAGGGGCTTAGGGGCTAGATCACATCCTACTAATATTATATATGCGAAAGTTTGTATATCTTGATGTTTGTTACTCAATCATGCTTTAACGGCTGGGTAGCATTAGCTGAAATTTGGGATACTTATAGATATAGATATCGATTTAAATTAACTATATATATGCGTGACGACACGACACGACACGACAGATAAATACAAATCCGACTTTAGCGTCATAAGCAGGATCCACGTCAAATTTCGATCATTAGAATTTTCGAACTTAATGCCAATCAGTTAAAGTTGACATTAGTTTTGTCGACTAACATACCATTTCTAAATTTTTATATAAAATACAATACAATACAATGACTCTTTATTGTACACCAAAAATAGTAAGCGATACAGAACAGGTACACAGAATGAAAATTACAAGGGTAAACAACAGGCGGCCTTATCGCTTAAGAGCGATCTCTTCCAGGCTTAGAGCAACGCGGGCTTCCTACCGGAAGGGAGCAACCTTAGCGGTAGATTACCTTTAAAATAGTTCTGGCGTTTGTTGCGGGGGGAAATGTGCATACAAGTGCAGTTCGGCTTATTTAGATGCAAAAACAAAACTGCCAACTGACTGTAATGACGACGTTAACACATAAATAATCCAACAATACACTAATAATTCGTTTACAGATGACTCCAAACTAACACATTGACAGTAACATCATTAAGTCATCGCTTTATCGCTTATGCGATTTATCGCTTGACCGATCCGAAATTTGTACCGCTAGGACTCGATGTTGGTAAACGAATCCGACAATAATGTACGTCTTTGTTGTTTAAATGTAATTAAATAGCAATAATACGATAACAATTTACTTCCATGTGAAATGTAACACCATAATTTTGCAAGCTTGATGTCCCAGATCTCTTTTTACAGCAGGAAACTGAACAATTCGGTATTTTTAGCACCGCTGCGTTCACTCGCGCTTCTCGATTCGGTCTAATAGTTTGAAATCCGAGCGCGCCTTGTTTTATAAAATTCGTATGCCCAATTGGGCTTGTACTTTGACAGAGGGGAACGCGTCGAATGGCTACTCCCTTCCGCCCGGGTTGCTCTAAGCTTCCAGGCAACCTTTTTTATATATAACTATCAGCCTTTTTGATTCTTAAATTAATGTACCTATTATTTACATACTTCATTATTTGAATAGGTACTACATTCAGAGTATGCAAAAAAAGAAAGTTATGCAATTTGTTCATTACGTAGCGGAGATAAAAGTCAGTCAATTCAATACTCATTAAGTTATATAATAGGCGAAGTACATAGTTTAAGGCCAGCGAAAAAAAATGAAAGAGTTAAAAACATTGCAGGATCGCTATACTCGACAACAATGTCGCATTTAAATTTTATTATTATCAAGTCTCAAACTTGGTCACGGTAATATCTAAGTTGGCACAAGTCAGGGCTATTACGAAACTCGAAACTTGAAGTTCGTGTCGTGCGGTCCCTCTGACACTTACAGTATTTAATACGAGAGCGAGAGGGACAGTACGATACGAACTTCGAGTTTTGAGTTTCGCAGTAGCCCTGCTGTACCTACAGCCAATTCAATCTGGTTCCAGAAAAAAAAACATCTAGCAAATCAAAATAACAAAACAAAACAAAACAACTGATACCTACCCATTAGGTATCAGTTATTTTGTTAGAACCTCGGACTTTTTTTAATGTGTGTGAAACAGCTCGTGGTGTTTTCAGAGGAAAAATACACCTGCAGTTTTGATATAAAATTAAATATCGTAATACATTTTGAGAAAATGTTTATATTAGTCTCGGCTGGAATAGCAATTGCTGGCTTTGTATAGTTAAACGGACTCGCAAGTTCGTTCGTTTAATACTCATACTCAGCCAGCAATTGCCTACTTCCATGCGACGACAGTACTTGTATTATCTAATATGAATGCTTCCCATAGATGAAATCGTACCGAACGAACGTGTTTGCGTGCTTATGCCCCCCGTCGCCCCGCCGCTTGACCGCGCGGCCCGTTTCGACCGCAACCATTTGTTTTTATGTTTTATTCATTTAAATATCGTGGGCGAAAATGACACAAATTTACAATGTCGATTTATCATGCATTTATGATATAAAATATGTGAACTCTAATGACTATAATATTTTTTGAAGCGTTTGTAGGTTAAGAAAACAAAATAATTTAAAATCTTAAAATTGCGTGGTCTAATTTGGCACAACTTTTTTTTATAGGCGTATGTAAGTAATCTGAAATAGGAAATAAATATTTCATAAACTGTAATTTTTTTTCACACCATTTTTACATACTGTCCATATAACAGTTTGCACTGGACGAAAATGACACAAATTTGGTTTACATACTCCACAGGCTATCCTAGATATGATGCCATAATTATTTTTAAATTTAAATTTATTTTGCGAGATTTATTCAAATAAAAAAAAACAACCACAAATCTTCAAATTGCTGAAAATGCAGGCAGCAAAAATGACACAAAACGCTACAATAAGCTTCATAGGTACGACTGTACCCACAGGCAAAAAATAAGAAACTTTAGAATTCTTGAAACTTAATACCTCAAAATAACGTAGTCCTATCGGCCTAAATGTAATACTAACCATTTTATGAACAATGTCATAAATAAAAAAAAATGAATTAATAAGGGCATTATGAATAATGACAGGCTATACCGGACAAAGTGATAATTATTATTTATCAATCACATTGTCCGGGTATTATGAATATTGCTACATGATCGTTGGGCAATTTGTTTTTTTTTATTCGACTGGATGGCAAACGAGCAAGTGGGTCTCCTGATGGTGAGAGATCACCACCGCCGATAAACATCTGCAACACCAGGGGTATTGCAGATGCGTTGTTTTATTTTATTTTCAGGATCCAAAACCCAATATCTGTCGGTCAGGTATTCAAACTATTTTATTCAGAAGTTAACTCGTATCGTTGTCATATTAAGAACTCTTAATTAATTTTTGAAAACTACTTCAGTAATTAATAAGTACCTAAGCATTGTTTTTTATTACATTATTGCATTAACTATTAACATGATGCCACCGAATAATTTTAGTAAGTATTTTATTATTTATTTATTTATTTATGTCACTGTAAAGTCATGTACATTAAAGTAGGATGTTATCGTTAGGTACATAAGTCAGTCCATGACGCCCTGCAAGGGCACACAATAATAATTACAACTAAATTAAATTAAATTAACTATTACATTGTATCACATTTACATTGAATTCAGTTAAAATCATGCATTTATATTGATTTGATTATGATTAGATTATGTCACATTGTGGAGTTAGTAGGTACATACATACATATATGTCATCAAGTTTATCAGTTAATACTAGATTTATTTACATTTATAGTGTTTTATACTTTCATCATTAAGGAATTCATTTACAGAGTAATAACATTTTTCGATTAGGAACGTTTTTAATTTATTTTTGAATTTATTGTAGCGAGTTTCTTGCCTAATCGATTCTGGGATTTTATTTGCGACTTGGATACACTTATATTGGGGGCCTTTTTGAACATTGCTAAGTTTGACTTTGGTAAAAGCAATTTATTTTATATTGTGTCCTTGTCGTACTTATATCTTTGCTCGCTTTGAAAAGATCAGGGTGTTTGCGGGTAAAAAGTGCCGATTCCAGTATGTATAATGAGGGTAAGGTTAATAGTTTATGATTTATAAAGTGTTGACGGCAGCTTTCCGGAATACGTATGTTGGCTAGAATGCGTATGCACTTTTTTGCATAATAAATAGTTGTTGTGCATCGGAGCATCCCCCCACAGTATTACGTCATACCGAAGCCAGGCAAACGCGTACGCATAATAGGCAGTTAAGGCACATTCAAAATCTGTTCTGACTTTTAGAACACTTAGTGCATATACAAATTTGGATAGTTTTGTTTTTATGTTTTGAATATGAGCTCGCCAGTCAATCTATCGTTACACCTAACAATTTAAATTCGGATACTTCTTCAATGTCTGTGTTGTTTACTTTTAACTTCAATTCCAAAGATGTTTTCTGTTTAGGTTTAAATTGTATAACTTTTGTTTTCTTTAAATTTATGTCTAAATTATTATCTTTTAGCCATTCTGCTACTGTGTTTAGTGTGTAGGTAAGTTTCAGATTACATTCAGCGCTATTTGCGCCATTAAACAATAATGAGACGTCGTCAGCCAAAATTACACATTTTGATTCTGAGTCTAATACCCTTGACAGGTCATTGATGTAGACCAGGAATAGGAGACACGCACAGACACTTCCCTGAGGAATTGAACAAGTAGTACAACGCATTTGTGAGGAGATCATCGTTATTTCATTGGTGTTTTTATTGTAATAGTCGATCTGTACGTATTGTTTCCGATTTTGTAGATAGGATGTGAACCATTTATGAGCTGTTCCGCGTATTCCCATGTTATACAACTTCGTTAGCAGGATATCGTGGGATACTCTGTCGTATGCTTTGGTCATATCTAAGAGTAACCCAACACCATATTTTTTCGTGTTAATATGATCTAAGAGGCTTTGCATGTACGTATAGACCGCGAGGGATGTTGAGTGATATTTTCTGAAACCATATTGATTTTTGTCAAATAAATTATATTTTTCTAAAAATTTATATACTCTGTTCGACATACTTTTTTCGAAATTTTTTGAAATCGCTATGGGTCGATGTTGGCTTGGGTTTGTCGCGTCCCCACCCGGCTTTAATAATGGTTTTTATTTTAGATACTTTTAATATTTCCGGGAATGACCCTTCAATGAATGACTGATTGATCATTTTTGTCAATGGTTTTGCTAGCTCTGCCGCACATAGTTTTATTAGCGTTGACGGTATTTCATCATTGCCCAGGCTTTTTTTGTTTTTTAGCTGTCTAATGATATTTATTATTTCAGTTTCAGTAACGGGTCGTATGTATATAGAATTTATTGGGGGGGGTAGATATTGCGTGGGAGTAGACGATTCACCTACGGAGGCAAAATATTCATTTAACACGTTTGCTACTTCTTGAGGTGAATCTATAGGTATAGACATGTCAGCGGTTTTAATAGTCATATTTTTGTAATTTCTATTATTGTTTTTATTTAGAGTATTGTTTATAATTCCCCATAGCGTTTTTGTTTTATTAGTCGAATTTTTCATTTTCTTCGCATAATTTATTCGTCTTGACATTTTCAAACATTTTTTTAGAATATTTTCATATTGCTTGTAATAATTTCGAATTAATTCATTTTTACTTTTATTTACTATTATTTTTAATTGCCTTTTATGTTTACATGATTTTCTTAAACCCTGCGTCATCCAAGTCTTTGTACCTTTCGTGGTCATTAATTTTATTCTTTTTTGTGGTATGTGTATGTTTAATATTTCTGATAATTTAGTGTTATTAGGTAGGTAGACACCAATAATAAACAAACAAATCCACGCTCCCTGAAATCTCTCGATGCGGATTCGAACATCCTTACATCCCGTAACATAAACCAGGATGATGTCGTTACAATATTAGGTACAACCTATTCACATAAGTCTTTGAATGATAAATGAATAATATCTTACCCACCCGCAAGTTTAATACTCCAGAGATATCAATCTGTGTGTTTTCATAAGAGAAATGAAAATTTACTACCCTACAGAAGAAAAAAGTTTGTGGTTTTGAGGTAGCCCAGAGGGTAACCAATAGTGGTTAAGTAAAGTTTCAACGTGACCCGTGGGTAGTTTGTCATTTCTAACATCTACGTAGGTATCTATTTACAAAATAAATAAGTTACTCGATTTCCATGCCAAGTGTTTGGTAATTACCTACCTATATCGAAAATACAAACTGAAATATGGATGCACAGAAAAACCAGAAAAATAAGACCAGCGCTGGGAATCGAACCCAGGTCCTCGGCATTCCGTGCCGCGTACTATACCGCTACACCATCGCTTTTCGATATGGGTTTTAAGGGATGACCGTAAAAGTAACAAAAAATTTGGAGTTGAAATAAAAAATACAAAAAGATTCAAAAAACCAATCTTAATTGGTAAGTACCTAACAGTAACAAAAAAAAAACCGGAATAAGACTGCTAAGCTGTAATTAAATTATTTAGAAAAAGTTCTTTTGTGAATTATCATAGATAAATTTGATGTACGGTGATTGAGTGGTGGCAGAAATGTCGAAGACGGCGACAGTATCGTGGGCCTCGGCCGCAGCAGGCATTGCAGAGGGCCCGGGGCCGGCGCGAGGTGTGAGGGCGGGCTGTCACGTGGAGCTCGGGGCGCCGGCGCGGCCGGGCCGCCCGGGCGCGCGGCTGGGCTCGCGACATTCCCCTGCCGGCAGCCGGCCGCTCCGCTATGCGCGCCGTCACACGCCGCGCCGCGCGCGCCGCGCCTCCGACCGCTCCGGCCGCCAGCCGGGCCCGGCGCTCGCCCTCGGCCCGCGACCAGCTCCGCTAGGCTCCGACTTGTATGGTGGAGCGCGTCGGGCGGCGGGCGGGGAGGCAGGTGCCGCCGCGCAGGTGCGGCCCGCGCCCGGCCCGGGTCCGCATTCGCGGCGCGCGGAGACCTCGCCGCGCTCATGGAGCCTCCGTGGGAAGTAGAACTGGAGCTGCGCCATCACATCGAAAACTGCACGTGCACCTGCGACCACATGGGCTACGGGAACTATATGGACTACCAGGTGGCGCCGGCGGCTCACGCGTGCCTCTGCCGCGCGATCACCTCGCCGCACGCCCACGTATGTGTCTCCAGCCAGCCCTCACCCTCACATCCGCATGACACCTGCAACAGTCCGATAGGGATCCCCCATGCTGCCTTGTTTTTAGTGTTTTCATCTAGCCCGCTCACTAACAGTTTACAATGTTTCTTTGTGATTGGCATGCCCTTGTAGATCCAATGTAGGATTTTTTGACATCTCGAGTTTTAATTAACGAATTCAGGTATTTACTTATTTTATATTTTTTTCGCAGACAGATAAAAGTTGTCGAACAGAATTTAGTGAGCGAATCTAATAATATTATTGTTATCAAAATTATATCGTATTATCACCGTTCACAGATCTAGGATTACCATCATTTGGGATAATCAATCAATTATTTTACCCATACTTTGGGCGTCTCCTGCGTTACCAAAATTGTCTCTGGCGTTACAAAAAAATCGTACTTCCAACAAGATATTGCACGGTTTAATAAGTTGAACTTACGTAGGATGGCATGTATTCATGTTCACCATCTATTGAATTACAGAAAAAATATGTTTACTTACAAAAATCTGCAATTGTTTAAAAAATGTCGCGACAGATTAGTGTGGGAAAAGTTGATTGGCCCATTTACCTTTTCACTGCTGCTTAAATTTGAATTAATTACACGTAGGGTTGTCAGGCGTCCGGATGAAGCCGGACATAGTTAGGCTTTTTCAGTGCGTGTACGGCCAAATTAAACGGTGTCCGGCTTGTCCGGCTTTTGTTAGGCTTTCACATTTTGACCAGTTACAATGACATGGTCGCTCGAGCGAGCGGGGCGGCGCGTTGTCGTTTCTGCCCTGCACCGTACGCCTGTCGGTCTGCCTGCCTGTTACCTCTTCACGCTCAAACCGCTAAACCGATTTAGATGAAATTTGGTATAGAGAGAGTTTATGACTCTGGGAAGGACTTAGGTTACCATTTATAACGAAAAAAATCGGGAAAAAAATCGATGCGAGCGAAGCCTTAATAATTTAGGGCATCCGGCCTTTCTGCCTAAAAGTACGGCTAAACTGGATGGTGTGTCCGGCTATTAGGTTTGAGGATCTGGCAACCCTTATTACACGTAATATTGGCTGGGGAACATGACTTACATAGTCATATCTGAATTGATTTATTTGCAACTTACTTCCAGTTCTTCACGTATTATTTATAAAACCTATTGACAATTAAGCGTTCCTTTTTTTATTTGACTGGTAGGAAAACGAGCAAGTGGGTCTCCTGATAGTAAGAGATCACCACCGCCCATAAACATCTGCAACACCAGGGGTAATGCAGATGCGTTGCAAACCTAGAAGCCTAAGATGGGATACCTCAAGTGCCAGTAATATCACCGGCTGTCTTACTCTCCACGCCGAAACACAACAGTGCAAGCACTGCTGCTTCACGGCAAGATTAGCGAGCACGATGGTGGTAGCAATCCGGGCGGACCTTACCTTACTACTTACCTTATTACTTGATAAATATGATACGAGTGTCCTGTGATTTAAATAGCCACGGACAGTAAAACAAGATAAATAATGCATATCAAAAACTCATTTTCTGATCGAGCGACCCGTCTATTATTCCCGCTTGACTTAAAAAGTCGAGGGTTTGGGACGATTCTTTCGAATGTTCAGTTGGGTTTCCTAATTAACTAATATGTATTCTATTTAAGCCAAAAGTACTGTTATAGTTTAACAATTTACACATTCTTGGTGTAGTTTTTATGTAGGGCATATTTATGTTTATAGCTCTAAAGTTAGAAAAAAAAAACTATAACAATTAACTACCTACTTCAAATACAGTTTGTATTATCAAATTGTTAACTGCTATTTTTAGTCATCATCATCATCATCAGCCGGAAGACGTCCACTGCTGGACAAAGGCCTCCCCCTTAGAACGCCACAATGAACGACAACTCGCCACTTGCATCCACCGGTTTCCCGCTACTCTCACGATCACGATCTATTTTTAGTATAGAATTGAAATTTGAGTAAATTGAAGTTCATCATCGAATACCTTTGGCATCGAATACTCGAGGTGCCTACCTTTTTTTTGACATAGTATCGTTTCTTTGGGTTAATGAAAAATTCAACAACGTACACATAGAAACCTACAACAAATACTAAAACTTGATTTTTATCCCACAAAATTGAGGTTGTACTCGTAAGCACCTATTCTCTGGACCCGGGATTCTGTTCAATGTAAATAAATAATTTTACTGAGGGGATGAGTAGGCCTTATCCTAAACTTGTGTAAGTCTGATTTAACCCCTTACTTGCACACTTTCACTCATTTTTCAATTTGTTAATTAGGTATATAATGTTATGTGTATTGTATGGGTACATTAGGTTACTAAATATGATGATGGGTATTATTTTGGTTGATTAATCTGGTATTACATTTTAGTATTAGGACTTGGTTCTCCAAGTCTATCTCTGATCTCCAAGTGTATCTTCTGATACATATGACTTATTACTGGTTTCCGTAATTTTTAATCATGAATTCAATATCATATTAAGAAATATAATTAGGTAACAAAAAACTGTCCAAGTTTGAGTCGTGTTCATACACTGAGTTCCGTATAAATTTAAAAGCCAGCAAAAAAATATTTTTTCATAATATCTATTGCTATGAAAAGCAAAAGCTAGGTACTTTTGGGAACTTTGTGATTTTTGAATTTTATTCCTTCACTTGGTTGTGATGTTGAGCGTTCTTGCTGACTTTCATAATAATATGTAAGTATGTCAACGGGAAGTATCCCACAGGTTTTAATTTTTGAACGTACCTTTTTTTACGTGAACTCATAAACATATTTTTATCGGTTGCAAAAAAGCCGTGTTCCATATGAATTTGAAGTCAATGCACTAACATTTTCCCGAGAAAAATGGTATTGATAGAATTGACAGACACATGGGCGGTTAGATAGATAATTTATTACGGTCTAAAAAGTACATTAAAAACACATTTTCAGGCAATTAATTCTAGGAAATTTACAACAGGACTAGTGCCATCCACGAAGACGCGTGATTTTGTCAAAATTAGACATTAATTACATTGTAATAAGAATCACAGCACGCGTCATCGTGAATGACCTATAGAACAGTACCCGGCCATAAAGATTGCACATCGGTCTTTGGAAAGAGACTCTACTAATTTCGGCTTTGTAGAGTGTTGACACACACTTACGTGACTTTTATCAGTCGTTGTACAGGTGCAATAGAGTATGGACGCATTTAGATGAAAATATATACATAATAAAGAGTTGTTGAAACTCCCAAAAACTTTAAATTGTACGATGGCATCTTTAGGAAAAAGAGGGAAGTATCCTTTTTCTAGTAGTTAGTATGCAACAACTCTCTATAGATATCCGAAGTCCAGAAAGGTGCAATATTTATTTGATATAAAATGTCGCTTTATAAATACGATGATTGATGGACGGTGGCCAGTGTTCGGAAATCGTCGTGAACAGCCAATTGTCTTTTTCCGAAGACCGATGTGCAATCTGTATCGCCGCCTACTGTAACCGCAATACGGATAAATGTCAGCCAGAAAGTTTGTGAAGACGTTTGTTACTCAGAATTTTTTTTGGTCCAGTAGTTCCGGACACACACACCCTCTGGACACACAAAACTTAACCTTTTTGTACGAGTACATGTAAAAGTGCACAACACTTTTTTTATTGTGTTGTAATTTAGACGGGCAGACGGACGGCGGACGGATGGGCTCTTAAAACAAATAAAAAGCCTCATAAAAATTAATAAACGTACTGCCAGCTATCAGGGAATTATTTTAAATACTGATTAGCAGAGTTATTCCCCAATTTATACATATCGAGGATAATCTGACTCAGAAAAGGGTAGAGAAATGGGCAGTGATTTATCCTACGCTGTTATCAGAATATAATCCCACGTTTGTCGGGTATTCCAATTACATACCGGTTTTGATTTTGCCCTAAAATGTTATTATTTGAAGATGTTTAGGTTGCTTCTTAAACCTGCCATTGTTTGTCATAGTACCTAGCCGTGATTTTATTTTATTAGTTTCGCATTATGTAAAATATATTCGCTGAGAGTTGGCAAATCCTATGATATGATAAAGTCACGAAATAGCAACTACCGCTTAATTATAACAAATTTTCGATTGTCACCTGCGAACTGAGTTTCGTAGTACTAGACAACCAGTGTTTGTCAAAGGTGTGGCCCTTTAGTGAGTGGACATGGCGACCATTATTTTCATTTCGTTCTGGAATAGGCTTCGATTGTGTCCGTTAGCTGTTTGCATGTTGTTTACCATTTTTGTTTAGCCCTCTTGTTCTGAGAGGAGGCCTGTGTCCAGCAGTGGGACGTATATAGGCTGGGATGGATGGATGAACACAAATGATCGGCTACTCTTATAGGATGTTATTTGAGCTGTTTCTTTTTGCGCAAAATTGCTGCAAGTTTGTGCGTTCACATATACTTCAACTCGTTCTATTCGAGGCAAGTATCATAGAATCTATTCCATAGTTAAAAAAATATAATATTTGGAGAAGTAATACTTCAAGGACTCAGGCATTTTCATTTATTTACAATACAAATTTTTATTTTTATAGGCACCAATAACTTAGCACACTCCGTTGATGTCTGATTAAATTACTTTTTGAGCACCGGAAGTGATATAGTATAAGAACATCGAAAAATGCCCCTAATATAATAAAATTTAAAGCACCTAATGATCGTAAACTCTGTTCTACTTAAACATAATCATGGCGGGCACGTGTTTCCGAGTAATTTGCACTCTGCCTCGGCTCAAATTTATTCATACTTTAATATTGTTAGAAGATGTTGATTACATCATGTATTTCCGCAACGTTGCGGCATTACCTACCGCCATCAGTTATGTTAGTATGGCTACTTACAATAATTTTCCGATTAGGCCGGCTCCCTGGCCGCCGAGTTAATGACACCACATAATAAATGAGCCGAAAACGTTTTCCCGTTTCGCCCGTTACTCATTTCAACTTGTCCGTCTTATGTGTAATTAAATAAACAGGCATACTTAAAGTTAATAGGGAGTTTGCTTAAGAGTTTTGGAAATAGGTTTGGCGTTTAAAACCGGTGCGTTGGCAGGTTTAAAACGTGGGTTGCTTATTCGCCGACACAGTATTGAAATTGTTTTCTTGCCTTTCAAAGTAATTTAAAGTTTTAAATTTTTGACATCGACTTATGATTCTCTTTTGTTTGACATACTTACAAACAGCCAGTGCTTAGATATATATACTCGTACCTTTACGTACACATAACTATGACAAGTACCTATTTGGTTCTGGCGTGAATCCAACCTTTGACTTCTGGTTTTATGGTAAAATAGTGTTACCAACACAATTTTAATTGCATGCCTTGTTTTTGGAAATTCAAAGTCAGTCAAAATATCTTTATTCAATTTAGGCTATAACAATCACTTATGAATGTAAAGAAAAATCTACCACCGGTTCGGATAAATCTCTGCTGAGAAAAATCCGGCAAGAAACGCAACGAGGTATATATATATAAACAGGCTTACAATATTATTAAATGATATCTATACATCACAAGTATTTAACACGACTTCATTTTTATTAACACAATAGATTCGCTATTTGAAGTAAGGGATCGTCAATGCGGATCGGAAATATTTCCAAGTATCCCTAATGTAATCATTAATTTTATAATACGCCTTAGATATTAATGCCTTCTTGACAATAGATTTGAATTTTGTGAATTTTATTATAAAAACGTATCCCAGACACGACTTTTTGGTTTTAGCCAGTCTGTAAGATGGAACTTTAAGCTTCCTTGTATTTCTAGTTGCCTTTTGCTTAATGTTAGTGGGAAAATCACATATGGTCTTCCTAACATACATGATTATTTCAAAAACATAAAGCGATGGCAGGGTTACGATACCTGTTTCCTTAAAAAAATATCTTAAGGATTCGCGCTTCTTCAAATTATAAACTGCTCTAATTGCTCTCTATTGTAAGATGAAAATTGACTCAATGTCTGCAGGAGATCCCCATAAAATGAGGCCGTACGAAATTTTGCTATTAAAGTAAGCAAAATACACCAACCGTGCCGTCGCCACATCGGTGCTGCCGTATTTTTCAAACTGCAAAAGCAACAGAGCTCAATCTACCCGCGATTGCTGTGACGTGAGGTCCCCTGCTTAATTGTACGTACCTACAGTCAAGGGCATGAATACATATATTGTACGTTAGCAAGACGTCAAAAATATCTATACACCTTTATGCTACAACTAACCATAAGGACGATGTATACATATATTTGAGGCTGTATAGATATTTATACCCCCTACTGTACATACGAGTACATACATATAAAGTTTAAAGCATGATTAACAATCGTAAAACTGAATTAATAAATAGACTGTTGTACAGTCCTCATTACCTACTGTAAACGCATTTGTGAACCACATAAGGTACCCGAAAATGGAACAATTTAGACTTGTCTCCCACGATGAGACATTATTTTACTGCTTATCATTAAGAAATTTGGCACGGGTGTTGTTTATGCAGTGTTTCCCACGGGAATTTTTGCAAAATCCCAAAATTTGAATTTGCTGCTAAACATAATGAATGGTTTACGCGTGCGACGCCGCGGGCAAAAGTTATTATAGCAATCGAATAGTACAGACGAGTAGAAATGTTATCGTTTGTTCAAACGCTGTCATAAACATCCGAGCTGTCAAGATGCTCACAATATATTATCTGAACACATTCTTAAGGGATTGATAATGAAGTCGTGTTCAGATATTTCTTTGCACGTTCGATGTATCGTATACAAAGGCGACTATATTTCCTTCTAAAAAATGTCTCCATTTGTTCGGCTCTCTTGGTACCTATACGCACACTAACCGAACACCTAAAATCCTTCGCTCGCGCGAGTTTCAATACACGCATTCGTGCCAAACAATAACTTTGCAGCCTTGCGCAGCATAACTATTATTAATGATGAAGTTCTAAGTAAATGAATCCAGAAAGCTTTTGCACAGCGTGCGGGTTAAAACAGCTTATTGGCTAATGTGGCCACATTTCGCAGCTTCGTAACTGCTAAGCTAAAAGCATGTAACCGCATTTAATTTTCGAGTTCAGCGAGCCCTCCACGCGAGTGCTACGAACTTTCGTGCGCTGTCGGGAAGCGCTAGAAGCGCTACATCGTTACGCCGTTGACCCGCGACAAGTCCACTTGCTATTCAATGATTACTTACTTTCGACAGGTTTTTAACTTATACTTAATGTTGGTTCAGGTCAAATATTGCAAGCCGTATTTCACCCACATCTAGTGCTCGGATTTCGGGATTTACACGTGAAATTTACATTATGAAAATGTATTCAACAAACATTATTTTTAATCGAAAGTTAGTATAGATAAACAAAGTAGGGACAAGGTAGTTTTTGGTTCTTACGGTTCCGTATCTCAGTTGGCAAAAATGGAACCCTTAAATAAAGGATCACATTGGTGTCAGTCTGTCTGTCCATCCGTCTGTCAATGCCTTTTTCTCAGGAAATTAATATCAAATATTTAATATCAAATATTTAAGTCTGCTACCACTTTGAAGCAGTGAAAAAATCAAACTTCTAATTCAATGCAATTAAAAGACGCAGTCGTTAAAAAGGTGTTTCCATAGTAGCTTATTAATACAACTTATACGAAAAGTTCGGAAATATTATTTTTATGTCTGTCTGTCTGTCTAAGTAACCAGCCATCTAAAATGACCCCATCTGCGTAGGTACATTTTGCTTAGGAAAAGCAACTCTGAAAAGCTAACACTGGAAATTGATTGCCTACAAATTTGTGCGGAACCCTCGGTGCACGATTCCGACTTGCACTTGGCCGGTTTATAAATAAAGTCGTCAGCTTTTCATACTCGCTAATAGCCGCTTCGAAATCACCGTAAATAAATCAAACAAAGCTATTCAAAATCATAACTCTCGACAAGCAAAACAAAAGCAGGGTAGTAGGTACATTAGGCAAGTACGAGTAGGTACACACGGACATACATCAATCAACCTCTGTGTCACATTTTCCCCATGACCGGCTCGCTTAATGCACAAATAGAAACCATTGATTTGTCCCAAATTCACTGGAGGGCGAAAGTAATATTCTTTTACGCAATAAAAGAATTCACGTTTCGGTGGGATGTAATAACCTGCTGCATTTGTTGTAGGCAGGAGTGCCAACCTTTTTAGGGTTCCGGAGCCAAAATGGCAAAAACGGAACCCTTATAGTTTCGCCATGTCTATCTGTCTGTCTGTCTGTCTGTCCGTCCGTCCGCGGCTTTGCTCAGGGACTATCAATGCTAGAAAGCTGTAATTTTGCACGGATGTATAAGTAAACTATACCGACAAAATGGTACAATCAAAAATTAAAAAAAAAAATTAGGGTAGCTCCCATAGACGTAAAGTGGGGGTGATTTTTTTTCTCATCCAACTCTATAGTGTGGGGTATTGTTAGATAGGTCTTTTAAAACCATTCCAAACCATTAGGGGGTTGCTAAAACGATTTTTCGATTCAGTGATTTATTTGCGAAATATTCAACTTTAAAGTGCATTTTTCATTAAATCGAGCGTCCCCCCCCTCTGAAATCTAAACCGGTGGGTGGAAAATTTTAAAAAAAATCAGGATGGTAGTAAGTATATCAAACTTTCAAGGAAAACTATAACGGCTGAGTTTGCTTGAGAATTATTAGTAGTTTATGAGTAAATAGTAGCCTAAGGTATAAAATATACCTAAACTTGGAAGATTCCGTATAAATATTTCCGTACGAAATCCTTAGAAAAATATTACTTAATTAATAACATTTTTTTATTTTAAGGTTATTGCATTGGTTGAAGTACAAATGAGGTACATACCGTACATATTTACACAGCGTACAAAATTTTCGGGTAGCGACCGTCCCTCATCTAGGGACCAATCTGAAAACCAGCGCTGGGCATGCCTAGCATACGCTGAGATTGGGACCCATTGCCTAAAATTCTAAGTGTTTTTAGTTTTTAATAATTCGTTTTATTCTAAATTTTATTGTATGTTTTTTTTATTTTTTGTGAGTTGTACTGAGCTAGGTTTTTTTTTTGGCAATAAAGATTATTTTACTTTACTTTACTTTTACTTTAATTTTTTCGAAATGGCTACGAAACCCTATTTTGGGCGTGTCCGACACGCTCTTGGCCGGTTTTTTGGTGTTCCGCATGTTTGATGTTTAAACTGAATAAAAGCTGTGGAAAACATTAAGCAGTCCTGATATGCTTTTCTAATGATAATGACAATTAGGTGAACATAGATTTTTATTTGTAGATTATAAATTTATGCAAAAATTTTATAGAATGAATATAGGATTCCGTGGACTAAAATCGAGATGGTCTATCTACTATCTGAAGGAAATTTCGACGGAAAAAAAAACGTCAAAAAATTTTCAGTTAAATTTAACACAAAAATTTTAAAGCAGTGTTTCCACCAGAGATGTGCGAGTATGTGTTGCGAGGACTTTGTTTTTCATTAAACAATAGAAACGCTTGATTTGCTTCGCTTCGCTCATCTATTTCCACCAGAGATGTGCTGTGCGAGGATGTGTAAATGAAGCGTTTCTATTGGTTAGTGAAAATTAGATTCCTCGCACATTATTGGTGGAAACGCCGCTGCTTAAGTACGTACAATCCGTGAGCTCTTAGAAAAACCTTCGGGTTTCGGAGGAAATCGGAAGCATTCGTGTAGTAGAAAATGACAATTGTCTTTTTGACTTAGTAGCAATCCATCACGCGGAGAGTGCACTCGTTGCGTTTTCATTGATTTATATAGAGCAGTTAAAACCACCACTTACTTATTTATTTAGTTTATTTTTCGAAAATTGATTTCTATAGGGAGTCAACTTAAATAGGGTATTTCTGTAAATAGCCAATAACGGGAAATTGTTTATAATTTATAATGTATTTTTTTTTAAAGAAGCTGAAAATTTTAATGAGGTTCAAGACCGAGTTATAGAAGCAACGAGGATTTCGAAAAGTACATTAAAAATATTGTAAACGAAGCAGACCAAAAAAAATAATTTGACATGCCCAAGAGAAGTAGACACAGCTAGGTATAACAGCTACAATACTTTCAAACAAAAGTAGTGTGTTAAGGCGGGGTGTTCTCTATTTAAATTAACGATGGAAGAATTGGAAAAAGCTGATTTTGTTTTATTTGTATTATGACAAAAAGTCATATTTTATTTAAATTGGAAAAAGATAAAGAAGCATAATATTATTCCAGTAAGGTTTATTTTGTACTGACGGTTATTCTTTACATAACTTTTTACAGTAACTTCGAAAAGTTTTGCAAGTTGATAACGCAGGGCTACTACGAAACTCGAAACTCGAAGTTCGTGTCGTCCGGTTCCTCTCGCTCTCGTATTAAACAGTATAAGTGTCAGAGGGACCGCACGACACGGACTTCGAGTTTAGAGTTTCGTAGTAGCCCTGCAGAACAGAACCGCATATCACGATCGCGTGTCATCGTCACCAAAGAATGCTTCTAAAATCCGAAGGTTTTTTAAGAGCTCACGGAAATGCTTTGTCAAAATAGCTACTTAATGCTACCAAAAAGATTGGCTTGACCACCCCATATCTTACTTTTTTCCACATCCAATGATGATAATAATAATAAAATACAACGGGAAATAATAAGTGTAGCGACTAAAGTTTTATTTAGCATCCGCAACGGAACATCTTTTTTGTATGTAAGCAACGGGTTAATAGAACAGCTTCTATTGAACTAATATGCCATCTTTACAATACCAGCAAATTATGCAAAATCGAGCGACAATTTACAAACAACAAATAATATAACTCGGCTCGGCTCGGCTGAGCTATATTATCTTCAAAACTGATGATTTAGCGACTAATATTGTAAGAGCTACTTTATTTATTTTTGAGCTTCAATATCTGTCTACTAATTTAATCAAAATCAACCCCCAATAAAGAGCATCGTAAATAATGACTTAGCAACAAAATTAATAATTCGTCTTTTTTATTAATGAAAAATTAGCAACACACCTCGTGGTGTGCTGCGCGGGAACGAGAGCGCGCAAGCACCGTAACCGGCCGGCCCGCCAATAAGCGTGCTGCATTCAGAATACCGCAACGGCTTGCATGTATTTCTTTACAATTAGACACGATTTAGAAGTGCTCGTATTCTTTAACAAAAATACACTCATATTATTTCATAATAGGTTCGTTCGTTACCTTTTGAACCTCAGAGTAGAAAATAGAAGCCCCGCTATAGCGGGACTTCGTCGTCTTTCTAGCGGGCCAATTTTGTCTTGATACACAATACAGAAGAAATGATAATTTGTTCCTCATCTTATGCCCCTCAGATTATCATTAACCGTTTTTTTTTTCATGTTTAATTAAAAAGAGATTTAGTCGCTAATTACAGACATTCTAACACATGTATAAAAATATCGGTCATAATATAAAATTTGACCTACCACTATTAATTTTTTGATGACAATATAAATAAATTTGATGTTCATTTATGGTTGGTTCAGTCATCATTTCCGTATACTAATTTATAAAAATAGAGGTGATAATATTAAATTAGTCTGTTAAAATTGTTAATTAGATGCAATAAAGACACTTTTCAGAAGCTAAACATTTGTAGACATATTACAAATTTAGTTGCTATATAATAATAATCGTCATGCTGATTTATTAAAACGTAGCTTGGATTACACGATATACGGTCGCTTGAAAAGCATTTATTAAGCGCTTAAAATTGGTCGCTGATTTATTAATTTAGTAGAAAAAAATAAGATTGGTTTTTTGGTATCTTTTTGTATTTTTTATTTCAATTCCATTTTTTTTTACTTTTACGGTCATCCCGTAAAACCTAAATTGAAAATACAAACTGAAATATAGATGCACAGAAAAACCAGAAAAATAAGACCATCACTGGGAATCGAACCCAGGTCCTCGGTATTCCGTACCGCGTGCTATACCGCTACACCACTGATGGTCAACGGTACCGACACGAATTTCCCCTATGCACCTCATATCTCAGCTTGTTTGTTTCTTATTTAGCCACTTAAGCAGTGACGCTAGCGACATAGATGTCGCCGTAGCCCTCATCGAGAAACTTTTTCGGCACTCCATTGAAACTAACCGTTCACCCGGACAAGAGATATCGTTACTAAGCAATCAAATTAAGATTGGTTTAAAAAAAAAATTTGAAGGCAGAAATGACAGTTTAAAGAAGATGCGTTAACAACAACCCAAATACAATTACTTGACAAAAGTAGAGAGCTCTAAAAACCGAAGAGGCTATTTTACGAAACAAAGGACCAAACGTCGGTAACCTGGCATTTTATTTGAAATTGTTAGGTCGAGCAGCAATAAAATTTCTCACCATGTGAACTCATTTCATGACTCGCGCATCTTTACATCTCAATTCAGTCGGCACTCAATTTTATAGCGCTAAAAGCATTTTCAACACGTTTTGGGGTGTGACGGAAATTCCCGGGCGATAATAACGCGCTGAACAACTAATGTGGCAAGGTGTAAGTCGTGGTGTGAACGGTGAATAGGCTGCATTGCATAGTAAGTAGCAACGGTTTTCATGGAATCGAAACACTGGTTAAATAGCTTTCTTTTTTATTCTAACAGGGGAGATTTATCAGATTTTACTCGTAGCCTATTAATTTTAGACTATTGAGCATTTTCAATTATTTAATAATCAATTTGTGTATTTTTGGGTTTGATAACATCTGTGGCGTGGTGCAAGGTGCTTTCACAATAAATATGAGATCGCGTTGTCTGGCAAGGAGAATAATTTAGGCATGCACTGCGCGCAGGTTCTTCCTTGAGTCACATTTCAAATGGTTTGACTATAAGTACCACATACTTTTAAGTTAGTTAGTTAATTCGTAATCGTTTTCAATGATTCACGGTTATTTACAGTAGATTTGAAAGGGATAGATGATTTTGATACAAGCAACTGTGTCGAAATATCGGGAGCTCATTAAAGGCAATCAATGAATTGAACTCACTCGTAGATATTTATTGATCAAACTATGCAATATCGAATTAATATTTAGCTTATTTCCCACGGAAACTCGTTTAACATTAACATAATACTCACTGACAAAAAATAGAGACAGATATATATATAAAACATGGAAACATAGAAATGAACAGTAAGAAACGACAGCCTAAAATGAGCAAAGCATTGAAATCGCAGTTGTAATTCTGACGCGTGAAAATGTGGCGATGTTATCGAGCATCTTTCGTGTATTTCCCATTTTCCCGCGGTATTTTCTTTCAGTTCCCGGGCCATACCCCGTACCGTACGTCGTTCACCGCGATTCGATATCCTGCTGTCGACACGTACCTCTCGTCAAAAATTGATACATCCTTACATGTCTGCCCGCATTTATTCGCGTTATTCACTATTTCTGACGCCATTCTATTTTATGAGTGCACTTTATCTTAACAGCTTCAGATGTCGAGTGAGGCTGTACTCTTCGAGAATCTTTGATTATTGGTTGAATTTAACGCGTCAATAGATAATGGTTCATGAATTGCTTCATTTGGTTACATATAAGTTCTGCATAGCTCTATGTTCTAACTTCTAAATGGTGACGTTCATAAATAATAATAAAAAATTGAACCGACTACAAAAAAACCATGAAAATAATTTTCTACCAGTCTGAAGTCGGTGCCTCATCACGAGCCAGTAGGAGTGGACCTATAATCGTCTACCTCACGTACGATCTATATTATATTGGGCTTCAATCACTCCTTCAATCCAAGATATAATAGTTTGATATCAACTGCTCGTCACCTTTCATGAAAGATTGCTTTTTTTCGATGTAGAGACGTTCATATTGAGGAGTCCTGGTGCTTCACCACCCGTTCCATTTCACCATATTATTATGCATTACGAGGACCATAAATTGCGTAGCAATAGCAACTGTATTAAAGAACCTACTTAATTGAAATTCAACCCGTGAAATACTTGTTACCTATTGAGTAGTAATTCCGATGGACTACTGTGGTCTTCATCCTCAGTTCCACTTCACCAAATGATGATTTTCAATTGTAAATGCGCGAGTTACTACTAAGTAAATATATCCAATTTACCATAGGTTTTCCTAGAATACGTATTTGAAGAGTTCCCTCGATTTCTTTTTTTTTTTTTTTTTTTTTTATACGACTGGGTGGCAAACGAGCAAGTGGGTCTCCTGATGGTAAGAAATCACACCGCCATAAACATCTGCAACACCAGGGGTATTGCAGACGCGTTACCAACCTAGAGCCTAAGATGGATACCTCATGTGCCAGTAATTTCACCGGCTGTCTTACTCTCCACGCCGAAACACAACAATGCAAGCACTGCGGCTTCACGGCAGGATTAGTGAGCAAGATGGTGGTAGCAATCCGGGCGGACCTTGCACAAGGTCCTACCACCTGCAAAAATTAATTTCTTTAATATTCAATCATCAGATCCTGATTTGGTGCTTATAGGACCTAATTGAAGTTATTTCTATATGAACGCAAAAAATCTAATCGGTTCATAAATGATACGGAGTTCTGAGGTAACAAACATAAAAACAACCGAATTGATAACCTCGTCCTTTTTTGAAGTCGATTAATAAAATTAAATATTAGCCAGCAGATACTTAAATATTTACCTACTTGAAACTGTTTATATGCCGAATTAACATCTTTATTTCTTCTTTCTTTCTTTCTTTTTTTTGGTAGCCCTTTGGTTTATCGGAGTTTAAAAGGTATCCAATCATTTGGAAACAAATATTCATTTAACAAACAAAAAACGTTTCGCAAACTTTTGTTTCATAGATGAATCGTTTTATAAAACCACATTTCACTAACTGATCATTTCACAAACTCTTTATTTGACGAACCGTCATATGACAAATCATTACTTATACTCATATACTTATAATATTTGTAATGAAATGTCTTCAATTCAATCAACTTTTGCGTAAATTAGTCATTTAGGTACCTAAAAGTTGCGCAAAAGAATGTTTTGCACATAGCTATAGGTAGGTACATACGCAAGAAGCTTGTTTTTGTTCAACGCTTTACTTCCAAGTTAAGGCATAAGACATTTCGTGATCTATTTTATGGCAAGATAAAAGTTTCAGGTAGGTAACTGTTCAATTAATCGAATTTTCATTTATTTAGTTCTGGATCTGGGGGCTAACAGATAAAAAAAGTTGGTTTAACTTCGTCCTGGATAAGAGTTCCTCGTAGATATCCGCTGTGGATTTCTTTGGCTTGTGTTAATTACGTAACCAACGTTAATAAATACTGTAAACATAGTTTGCTAATCTAGACATGCGGTAGCGTGTTTAGCCAAGTTCAAGCTTGGTTCAAGCTAATAGAACTGGCGAGCAGCACCGTGTATATTAATATTACTTAGTACCTACTTAAGCCAGGAACGGTCTGACTATTCGATCTTTTCAAATGATTTTAACCGACTGCATAAAAGGAGGAGGTTCTCAATTCGAGTGTCTTTTTTTTTGTATGTTTGTTACGCGATAACTTCGCCAATTGTGGGCCGAATTTCAAAATTCTTTTTTAGTTCTACATACTTCTGAGGTGGTCCCATTGACACCAAGTCAGGATCTGATGGTGGGATCTTAGAGAAATCGAGGGCAACCCTCGAACTTTTAAAGCATACCTATAGCGATTTTGGCATTTTTAACATCAAGTAAAGTATTTACATTCAGAAAGTATCATTTGGTGAATTGGACCCTGATAAAAATGACAATGTAATGATTGAAGCCCAATATATGTATGTAGGTGAGGTAGACGACTATAGTTCCACTCTTGCTGGCTCGTGCTGAGGCACCGACTTCAAAGTAGTAGAAAATTATTTTCAAGGTTTTGAAGTCGGTTCCATTAATTGTAAAAAAAAAAAACATACGTGAGTGCGTTCACGACGGTGGCGCTCCCCGCACCCGTAATTTTATAGTTTGCTAAGTTAAACTTAATACGTTTGTTACGACGGGATGTAGACCATGATAACCTTTAATGAGGTCTCAATACAGTTGCACGCATCATGATTACGGGTAGATTGAAGAATTTGCGGGTGAAGATTAATGGTTAAACGTAAACCGTGCTCGCTCTGCCCTCATTCTTGCGCGTTGAGTGCGAGCAAGTATCTCTTGTATAGTACCTATAGGTACACTGGTGAATTTTTCAATTAGTATATAAGGCCGCTGCAATAACAAAATAATCATCATCATCATCATTCCAGCCTATATACGTCCCACTGCTGGCGCAGGCCTCCTCTCAGAATAATAAACAACAAAAATTAAAGAACATCCCTGTGCAATTTTTTTTTTCGGTAACCTCCCAATTGATTGCTTTTATTTATTTTTATACATATAAAACTCATAAAAACATTTAAGTTGATCTTGGTAGCTAAGCTAAGGTAGGGATTTTACATATTTTTTCATGTAATTAAAGAGTTCATTCAATTTCAATACCTCATGTGGAGGTAAATCATAGCTAAACTTATTTGGTGCTTCTGATGATGACTTCATTATAATGATGGCTTAAAATATAGCCTTTTATGGGGCCGGCGCTTCGACTGAGTTTCAATAGGGAACATTGCTTTATTCGGGATAAAATGATAAAAGTAAGCTATTACTCAAACTCAAGAAGAGTGTTAATTTCTAGGATTCTGTAGTAAAAATGGAAAAAACAGAACCCTTATTGTTCTGTGTTTGTATCAATTTATTAATAGGTACATACTCGTTACAACCACACTGATAAAGTGGTTGAAAAAATTACTGGCCATGTGCGTGTAGAAAAATACCAGAGTTCTTTGTAGGAAAACCTCCATGATTCTCCTACGGAACCGTAAAAAAAACTAGGTTAAAAACTGTGAAACCTAAGTTAAGCAAAAACAGCGATAATCCAATTCTGGCAGAGGAAAATAAGTAGTATTTACTAGGAACATAGCTAGTTAACATTGATGTGACATCGCGTTGCGAACCTTTCTGGTAATGACAGCGTACTACTCGTAGCAAGAGGCCTTTTTACGAGCGCTATCAATTTAGTTAGTGTAGAGGAAAGTTTAAGCACTCTCGTAGGTACGTAAGGAAGGAAAACATTAGATATCTCTTCCTTAATCATGGCGGGTAAACGGCGCTCGCTGCTCGCCTCCTTTAACAAATATTTTCGTCGGCGCTTTTTATGAGTTTCTTTAGATGTAGGTACTTAGGTATTACGGGAAACTCGACGTCAAAATATCGCTATGTCTGTTTGCGTTCTGCTGAAGCGGTCCTTGACATGGGAATTTTCTCTTTTCGTTGTCAGCCTGCCATTTTCAGATGTCGGGTGGTCGAGATATCGATCGGTGCTATCTTTGTTGAACATTAAAGCAACCGTGTGCTCATCAGTGACGCGGTGTGGACCATCTAATTTTAAGGGATGACCTAGTTGAAAAAATCGGTCATCTAAAAAGGTCCCCCTAAAAGCCGTATACGTACCGCGTTAATATTTTAAAATAACCTGAGTTAGCTTATACATAGTTAACTTATTAGGTCATTGAATTATTATTTTAACCTAACAAACCTACCTATCTACTATATGTATTTATTACCCTTGTGACAGTACATTTATACCTAAGGTCGTCTAGCAAAAATATCAATTTAATGTTAAGCTGAGTTTAGTAATGTCAAAATATAAGGCACTGTCAAGCTTAACCTACGGTTAAAAGACAATTCTACAGCACCTGATTTCAGAACAGTGGTAATTATTTTTTGATCTAAAGTCGTATATAGTCGTATACCTATATTTACTGTTAAATATTACTACTGTTGTATGAAAAAACCACAAAATAATGTTTCAATTAAGACTAAACGTAGAAATTATTAAGTTACAACTTAATACCTAACTTCCTAACTTAAAAGCTTCTTAGTTTTCATGTACATACCTACATTCCAATTAGGGCTTGCACTATCCGGTAACTTTTTATTATCCGGATATTCGGATATTTGAAATCTCAGTATCCGGATATCCGGTTATTTTGAATAATTTGAATAATTTTCCAAATATTTAAAAAAACGCTAAAAACAATTTTAAATTGGTTTCATTAGACGAATCGTGTTAATTAACTTAATCACTGATTGTCTTATACGCACGTAAAAATCATTATTTTGTCACTTTAATGAGTGAAATAACTTAAAAACACTTTATAACTTCTCTGTCTCCTGCTTGTTGTTATTTTGCCTTACGGACCAAGAGCCCACGACAGCCAGACCTTCGTTATATTTTAAAGGCTGAAAGTTTTTTTTTTTATTTGGAGGGGGTGTTAATTTTTAATATAACTGAAAACCGGAAAGCACTTTGCTCAGAAATACTCAGAATCTAGAGTAGATTCGATTCATCATGTCAGCCGAAAGACGTCCACCGCTGGACTTAGGCCTCGCCCAAGGCTCTCCACTCAGACCAGTCTTGTGCTTTCCGCATCCAACGCAATTCAGCGATCTTAACCAGGTCGTCGCTCCATCTTATTGGAGGCCTACCGACGGCTCGTCTCCCGCTCCGCGGACGACATTCGAGAACCTTCTAACCCCATTGGCCATCAGTCCTGCGAGCACGCTCACTGCCACTTCAGTTTCGCAATTCTTCGGGCTATTTCGGTAACCTTAGTTCTACTGCGGATATCATCATTTCTGACTCTATCCGTAGAGAAATCCCGAGCATAGACCTCTCCATAGCCCTTTGAGTGACTTTGAGCTTCCTAATGAGGCCCATCGTTGGCGCCCACGTCTCAGATCCGTATGTCATCACTGGCAACACACACTGGTCAAAGACTTTTGACTTCAAACACTGCGGTAATTTGGCCGAAAAGACACTGCAAAGCTTCCCGAATGCTGCCCAGCCGAGTTGGATTCGACGAGTGGTCTCTTTCTCGAAGTTAGACCTACCTAACTGGATCGTTTGTCCCAGGTATACATAGTCGTCAACAACTTCGAGCGCAGAGCCTCCGACTATTACGGGAGCTGGCACAACATTAGACATGACTTTCGTCTTGTCCATGTTTATTTTTAAGCTAACTCGGTCGGAAACAACTCTGCTGAGGTCAGCGAGCATAGCACTGAGGTCCTCCATAGTCTCAGCCATGACTACAATATCGTCGGCGAATCGAAGGTGAGTGAAGTACTCCCCATTATTGTTAATACCTCGTCCTTTCCAGTCCAGAACCTTAAAATCATCTTCCAATCCAGCGGTGAACAGTTTCGGAGAGATCACATCTCCTTGTCTGACTCCCGCTGCAAAGGAATAGGCTTCGTGCTCTGGTCCTGTAGTCGGACTATAACGAAGGATTATAACGATACTATAACGAAGGTCTGGCTCTTGCGGGCTCTTGCTCTATTATAAGAATAAATAACACAATACAATACAAAGCGTATTGTATTGAACACCAAAAAACATTCATTATAAAATGAAATCAGAACTTAAAGGTAGGGTAGGAGACGAGAAAACAGGGGTCTAATGCTAAAAAGCGATCTCTTCTTCTACCTTCTTATTCGACCTGACGATGTTATTAACATAGAATCAAGAAAAAGGTGATCAAAGCAGGTGTGTGTAATGTAAGGTAAAAAATATATTGAAGATTGAAAAAATACATAAAATATAATAATATTAATAAAATAAACACATACATTACTTACATACACATTTACCAAAAATTCATCATCGCCACTACCAAACAAGATGTTAAGAATGAACCTAACTAATAAGTATTGCATGTAAACCTTCCTAATACAAAAAGAAATGTATCTGTGTGTATGCATACACTACACTAACCTCTCACAATTAGTCACAATGCGCGAGCGCGCGCTTAATATCAGATATTCGAATTATCCAAATTATCCGGATAATGAAGAGCTTCCTATCCGGATTTGAAAATGGGCGGATATCCGGATAATATGGATATCCGGTTATCCGGATTGCAAGCCCTAATTCCATTTAGTAACCTTATACCTATATTTCCCAATTCCTACATTTTTATTTTAAAGCCAAATATTACAAAATATCCACTATACATAATCGTAGATAGACGAACTACTTTTAAATAATAAGTAAAGCAGAACTTATCTAAATGGCACCTTCTTATTTGTTAACATTATTTTGACCTCGTTAATAGCCAGTTAAGCTCATGTCTCCGGAGAATACATCAACAGTATTCAGAGACACGAGGTAATCTAATCCCTTACGTCACCAGTATTTCAATGTTAAGGTGACTCTTCACAAAGGGACTACTATTACGATACATTCTTTATGAAACGGGCCCCGGGACGCCGCAGACTTAAGCGGTTTACTGCTACAGGTAATCCGCCCCACACGGCCAAATTATTACGTCATTTCATTAGCTGGCTGATATTAAATAATATGAAAAGGCTGTCGTAATCAACAAATAACGATTTATCTACCCCTACATGATTTTATAATCTGGTTAATTGTTAACCTCATTAGGATGTGTAAGTACATTATAAAACTAGCTGTTTGTCCCGGTTTAGCACGGCTTTATTATTTTTTCCGATATTTTACCAAATAGATGCAGTCGTTTTGAAGTGATGCGCTTACGTATATTTGACACTTGATATTAATTTATACAAGGTTTTTTCATATTATGGCGACGTTCGACTGACTGTGACACGATGTGAGCGACAGATGATGATAAAGAGATAAAGACAGGAGATGTTCAAGAGGTTTATTTGTAAGATAGAAGGCACAATTGTGCTTCAAGATCCCTTAGAGGGTTAAGTAAAACAGCATACAAATGTGTGATGAAACTTGTTATAAAACACTGTAGTTAACTGCACTGCGAACTGTTATGAATTATGATCGAATAGATATTGATGTCAAAATAATAAAAATATTTAGTACATCCTTATAGTACGGCTGATGATAGCAGAATGAATTTGACATAAAAACAAAGTGCTGAATTTGAAAGTACAGTGGATATTTGAAAATTAAAATATGAACTGAATTTTAAAAACGAACCAAAACATGAGATGAGGATGAGGTTAACAATCGACAAGGCTTGATCAGCCTTGTTACAACTAAACACCTCTTTAAAAAAAATTCGGCCCTTTTTAAGTGTGGCTAATAAATGTTTCAATACATTAATCCATGTTATAGTGCTGGTACCGAACATCAAAGGTGTGACTAAACTTGGGTCAAAATTACTTTATTATTATTATTGTGTATTAGTTGACTTTGTTTTACACAGAATAGAGTTAATATAAAATACAAAATAAAAATACAAATATTTTATTCATATAACATTGTACACGGTAATATAAATCATGAATATAGTTTAGTCGTAGTCGGAAAAATACTGCGCTGTCGTAATCTTCGGTGCCGTTATTCCGGTGGCATTTTGTTCACCAAAATTACAGATATGGCAGCGAAATTACTAATTATGCTCATTATCATTTAATCTAATGGTAGTATCATGTTAAACTCCCTGATTTCGCATTCGATTTATTAGTGATCGAAACTACGTTCGAATAGTAGGAATTAAGAATAAAACTTGAATAAATAATTTGAAACTTTAATTCATTGCTTTTAATCTATTTATTCACGAATATGCACATATATATAAATAAATTACAGTCACGTAAATAAATCATTGTAATAGTCCATAAGTTCAAAATAATTTCCTGTGTAAGACGTAATTAAACTGTCAGTAAATATCGTAATTACGGTGGCGTCTTTTTTCAATGTCGCATTGCTGCCTAGTTATTGAATTTAAATAGGTGCCTCTTGTATCATTGAAATCCTAATCCAAAGGAGTAGGTATCTCAACAAGTGTTCATTTTCACCAAAAGTACAAAAAAATTGCCTACCGAAATTACGTAAAAGAAATATTTGAAAAATTCACCCAAAATAATCTGAAATAATTTGAATAACTATAAATAAGTTACTATACATTTAAATACGAATATTGCAAAGTATAGGTAGTGCAGGAACAAACAAAATTGTGTCCTGGACTGCGCTTTACATGCTTTTACTTCGAAGTGACATTTAGTTAAGAGTTAAAGAACGATCTCCCGGTTTACATTTCCGTGCCGGTGGCAGTATAAGCTGCAGCTCCTCGCGAACCGCTGACGGAACAGGATTATCTTCGATTTGAATTCAACGCCAAGTCTTCAGAATATTTTATTTGACACATCTTTTCCAGATTCCGTAGGTTGCAAACCGTTTTACAATTTTCCGTACAAATACAGTCAAGCTCAAAAGTAGCTGGACTCTTCGTAAGTACTTTGTCACTGTCATTAATTAAAAACATTTCAAATTTCCTAGTGTTGTAGTGTAGGAACACATTCGTCCGGTGGCGTATCAATTAATTTAAAATTGTAATATTAACTTTTTGTTTCGTGGGCATCACAACATCGACGTCATAGTTCCTAAAAACAGATTTAGGTTTCTATCGCTTATACCTTCTGACTTATCCCTATTGACTCACTTTGATTGATCTCCCTGTACATATACAACAATCAAATTTAGCACCGCCTCCTATTTTAATAATCGCTTGTTTTCAATACAAAGTAGTATTTTAACCGACTTAAAAAAGGAGGAGGTTCTCAATTCGAATGTATGTTTTTTTATATGTTTGTTACGCTATAACTCCGCCAATTGTGGGCCGACCGTCAAAATCCTTTTTAAGGATTCCCTAGTCAACTAGGAACCCTTATAGTTTCGCCATGTCTGTCCGTCTGTCTGTCCGCGGCTAACACCATCTGCCGTGAAGCAGCAGTGCTTGCACTGTTTTTTCGGCGTGGAGAGTAAGACAGCCGCTGAAACTAATGGCACGTGAGGTATCCCTTAGGCCTCTAGGTTGGCAACGCGTCTGCAATACCCTGGTGTTGCAGATGTTTATGGGCGGTGGTGATCTCTTTACCATCAGGAGACCCACTTGCTCGTTTGCCATCCAGTCGATTAAAAAAAATAGTAGAAAATTATTTTCAAGGTTTTTGAAGTCGGTTCCATTTTATGTTATAAAAAAATTACTACTCAAAAATGGACTAATTAATGTATCGAAGCAAGGAATTATCACATACTTCGAAAACTTTTAATTCGGGTCGGGTGGCCGGTTTTTGTTGTTGTTGTTGTTGTTTCGGTTGTATCGGCACCTACGGTCGGGCACTGATTATGTGTGCCGGTATTTAAAGTGATTTATTTATTACTAGAGCGTGGCGGTAGAGTCCAGTAGCCTTTGCGAGGAAAAGTAGAGACATCATCTAAAGTTCAATTTTATTGCACATCATACCTAAATAATGAAGTCTTACTGAATTTGTCTGTTATGTTAAGTAAATCTCATATAATAAAGCAATGTTTTGGTTGATGTTACTTGAACGATAAATCATTGCATCTGTCTAGGTTAATTGTTACTTATAGGTAATTAAATTATTAAGCATCTTGCGATAACTTGGTAAGTAAAAAAAAAGTGACTTTTAGCTAAATTTAATATGTACGCTTCGCC
>NC_133479.1:9329963-9338191 GCF_025370935.1 Choristoneura fumiferana | reverse complement strand
GCTAAATTTCATGTCTCTAGCTTCAACTGTTTAGGTTGTGCGGTGTCTGTCAGTCAGTCAATCAGTCTCTTCACTCTTTAATACTTATAGGTACAACAATATAATACATATAATTTAAATGCATGCAATGCATTCTGTGCTCTAGACACTAGTGTATGATTAATTCCTAAGGTGCCAAATTGAATCAAAAATGAAACATAAAACACAAAAACTGCAAATACTCATTATAAACTAGCTTTCCACCCTGGTTTTACATTAGTGTACTTAATTTTTTTAGTTTTCTTTCATACAAATCTTCTTCTGACAAACACCTATTTACAACCACAACCATACTCATGAGCGTACTACTTTCAGCAATAGCTAAATTAAATATCTTCTTCCAACCAATATAACTTTATCAGGATTATATGGAACTTAATAGATACCTTATACTTATTTATGGCCCGATATGTCGAGCCTCTGAGTAAACGGCTCGTAAACGATGTACAACACGGTTTGATCCAGTTAAAGTTATCGGTATTTAGAACGTGTTTTGGAGACATTTTGCCTCAAAAACTTACGGTAAGACAATAAATAAGTTCTTATACTAGCCAGTTGCCCGCACCTCCGTCTGCGTAGAATTCGCTTATCGCTACTTATCCCGTAGGAACTATAAATTTTTCTGAGATAAGAACTATTCTATGTCCTTCCGCGAGACTCAAATTTCGGTTCAGCGGTTTATACGTGATGGATGAGGTAACAAACAAAGAAACGGACTTACAAACTTTCGCATTTATAATATTAGTGAAATGGGATATTAAAACGATCAAGTCGTTTATATTTATTATTTTATATATAATTTTATTAATATAAATGGGGGAAATACGAAAACGGCTCTTACGATTTCGATGAAATTTGCTATGTGGGAGCTTTCGGGGCGAATAATCTCTAGTAGATAGGAAGTTAATATTGACTTCTAAAATTTGATCAAATGACTATCTAATTTTATAATTAAGAGAAGCTAATTTATGGGTGTTCAGTTACAAAAGTTAAATTATGATTGGTTTTTTGGAGTCTTTTTGTGTTTTTTATTTCAACTCCAAATTCGTTACTTTTACGGGTATCCCGTGAAACCATATCGAAAATACAAACTGAGACATGGATGCACAGAAAAACCAGAAAAAGAGCCCAGCAATAATGCCCGAGCATTATGAAAAACCGGGCAAGAGCGTGTCGGACACGCCTTAAATAGGGTTCCGTAGCCATTACGAAAAAATCAAGTAATATTTTTCTGAGGATTTCGTATTTTATACGGAATCTTCCATAGTTTAGGTATATTTTATACCTTAGGCTGCTATTTACTCTTAAACTACTAATAATTCTCAAGCAAACTTAGCCGTTATAGTTTTCCTTGAAATTGGTATACTTACTACCATCCTGAATTTTTTCAAAATTTTCCACCCTCCAGTTTAGATTTTAGAGGGGGGGGGGAGGGGCGCTCGATTTTTTTTTTTATTGTACCATTTTGTCGGCATAGTTTACATATATATCCGTGCAAAATTACAGCTTTTTAGCATTGATAGTCCCTGAGCAAAGCCGCGAACGGACAGACAGACATGGCGAAACTATAAGGGTTCCGTTTTTGCCATTTTGGCTCCGGAACCCTAAAAATAACCGATTTATCCCTTGGTCCACAACATATATGTATTATTATCACATCATACAAACAGTCACTACCTAGTGATAATAATGATAATTAATTAAAAATATTCAGTAATTGACATAAAAACCCCACTTGTATTATGACAGAAATGATATCCCCTATATGAAATAAAAAAATAGAATAAAAACACGACTAAGACACTTTAACAACACACATGCACACACACACACACACACACACGCGCACACACTACACACTCGAAAACATAACCTCAAAACCTTTATTTCTGGCGGCAATCGAGTAAAAACACTTGTATCAAAATGAAACAATATAGGTACAGTCAACATCATAAATAAGTGATCACTTTTGTACCTTGTCACTTTAACGTCATGTTTGACAAGCCATACGAAATTGTGTAAGGACTGAAAGCGACAAGATACAGAAATGATCACTTATTTATGACTTTGACTGTACATGCGAAGTTTGGCTGAGTATGATTTTAAGGAAACTGTCAGAATTATAATAATAATAATAAATCTTTATTTCGCATAAGTAAGAATTAGGTACAAACAGGTTCATGCTAAGATGAAAAAAGAAAAATAATAAATTAAAATCTATCTTCTTCAAAATTCACAAAAAACTCATAACAACATGCAGCGAATGCATACAAATCGCCAACAGAACTCCAACTGGTACGAGTAACGTGCATAATGGGTATTGTACACGTGTAGCCAACGTACATAGTTCTCGTAGACCCTCGTAGCCCCTCTACGAATACGCTACGACGCTCTACGAAAATGTATATCCGTGTAGCATCAATAAATATTACCAGGGGAGTACCGGACTTCGAAAGTGCATTCAGACGGGCTTAAAATGAACCCCCAATAATAGTAGATTATTGTCGTGGCCTGGAAGTAGGCAATTGCTGGCTGAGTTGAGTATTAAAAGCAAGCAAGTTCGCAAGCTCGTCCGTTTAACTAATACGAAGCCAGCAATTGCTATTCCAGCCGAGACTAATATAAAGCTTTTCTCAAAAATGGTGAATAATTCTGAAATAGAATAAACTTTTTCTCAAAATGTATTATAAAATTTAATTTTATTCCAATATTTTTTTTATGCTTTCGCGCCTTTTTTCATTAAAAATAAATTGCAGGTGTATTTTTCCACCGAAAACACCACAAACTATTTCAGATCCAATAGAAAAAGTCCGGAGTTCCAACAAAATATCTGATACCGGCCATTAGACTTGGCTGTATACGACTTGTGCCAACATTTCCATGGCCTTTTTCTTTAAAAAAAAATGTGACTGATTGCAGGCGCGCTAATGAGGGCTATCGCGTATGAATTCGCCGCTAGAGGCGCTAGTGTAGCGTGAGGTCTCCGAAATGTCAAATCTCATAGTTTTTGGGTGAGCTACGCGGGTTTATTTATAATTAGAATATTTTTCTGAATATTTTGCAACCTCGTATCTACCCGAATTGTATATAACAAATCAACACTCTATCATACTTTGTTACGTACGCTATGTGCCTACGGATCAGGCGCTGACCAAACACCGCGCGCCAGCGGCGGACGCAGCCTCCAAGAGTTAGTCAATTGCTAGCATCGCATTGGCTCAGGCTCTTAGGTTAAGTTAGGTTTAAGAACTATTTAATGTAATTTTTATATTTTAAGTAAATTTATTCCATCTAATTGGGTTTTTGGGCTCTTCGCCTGCACCTTCCATATTTACTTAACATAAATATGATTCTAAAGCAATTTTATGTGGCCAGATACGAGGTTGTGAAGTCTCATAAATAAAGTTAGTGGAACAACCAACCCCACCGGATGATTACCGGATGGCCAAGTGGTTAGAGAACCTGAATACGAAGCTTGAGATCCCGGGTTCGATTCCCGGTCGGGGCAGATATTTGTATGAATAATAGGAATGTTTTTTCTCGGGTCTTGGATGTTTAATATGTATTTAAGTATGTTTATCCGTTGCCTAGTATTCATAGTACAAGCATTGTTTAGTTTGGGACTAGGGCAATGAGGGCAGGCGCTAGTGTAGCGTGAGTTCTCCGAAATGTCAAATCTCATAGTTTTTGGGTGAGCTACGCGGGTTTATTTATAATTAGAATATTTTTCTGAATATTTTGCATTAAGTACCTGAAATTAATTATGGCAATTATGCAATACGGGGCGCGGCAATGAATGTCTGTGTTTTGAGACAGTTTTGTCTTTCGGAAACTATTGTCCTCCCTTTTTTCCGAACAAAACGGGACTACGCAACACTGTGGTTACTCGATATTTTTATGGTACGGTTTTAAGGTGTATTAAATATGATTTTAATCTAAACTTTGTTTTCACGCCCGTAATAACGACTTTGAAAGCCCACACTTAAAAACCTCACGCAACAGTGGCGCCATCTAGAAAGACAAAAAACGATAGCCCTCATTGGTGTCCAGTGTCCCATGATATTTATGTAATTATTTATATTTATTTAACTCGACTATAAGACATGTAAGACTATAATACACATGTCAACATAATAAATATTAATTAACAATTATGATAGTCTTAGCCCGGTTTCTGCGAGGGATAAGATTGGATTAGAGTGCATTAGATACAAGATACGTAATACCCGGACTACAGTACTCCAAAGTTGTTAGTATCCGAACTAGCGGCAGGTCGCCTCTAGTTAAGTCCGCGTAAATCGCCGGCTTGGAACACAACTTAACCACAGCATAGCATTCACATTTAACTTCACATTGTGGCATAATGGTCTTGTACATACGCTTGGTTTTCTCGCGGACAAAAAGCAAATTAAAAATGTTACTTGCGACGTACCTATATGTTATGGACCAAGTGATTAGTACTAGACAGGTAAAGATTATGCTTTTCAAAGCGTTTTGCCAATCTTTTTATGTGTGCAGCCTGTGGGCTAACTTTAGGCAGACGACTTACAATGGCCTACGAGTCCAATACGATAACGCGTTCCGGGTGCTGATGGGGCTGCCGCGATTCTGTAGCGCCTCGGGTATATGTTTGCGGAAGCGCGCACAGACGGCTTCGCTGCGATAATGCGAAGTAGATGTGCCTCGATGCTGCGTCGCCTTCGCGACAGCCCCATAACCGCATCCTGAGTGTTTTGGCAAACTGCTGGGACTCCCCTATTCTCACCCGTTGGATACGACTGCATAAAGTCAAGTTACTAATAAAAGGGTGTGCTTGTCATTGTAGGTACCTACTTATTTGTAATTTTGTTGTAATTGTGTATTGTATTTAATATGTCTTTTTTGATCTGTACTAACCTCTACTTTATACGATTTAGGGGCGTTATCATCATCCATTGATTAGTGTTAACTGGTGGTTAGGTGTGATGCCGTCTCTATTTGTTTTGTTCGAATAGACGGAGACGGCATCACATTTAACCGTCGGTTAACACTAATCAATGGATGGTGAAACAGCCCCTTAATGTTTCTAATGTAATACTAACCATTTTATGAACAATGTCGGAAATAAAAAAAAATTGAATTAATAAGGGCATTATGAATAATGACAGGCTATACCGGACAAAGTGAGATAATTATTATTTATCAATCACATTGTCCGGGTATTATGAATATTGCTACATGATCGTTCGGCAATTTGTTTTTTTTTTATTCGACTGGATGGCAAATGCGCAAGTGGGTCTCCTGATGGTGAGAGATCACCACCGCCGATAAACATCTGCAACACCAGGGGTATTGCAGATGCGTTGTTTTATTTTATTTTCAGGATCCAAAACCCAATATCTGTCGTTCAGGTATTCAAACTATTTTATTCAGAAGTTAACTCGTATCGTTGTCATATTAAGAACTCTTAATTAATTTTTGAAAACTACTTCAGTAATAATAAGTACCTAAGCATTGTTTTTTATTACGATTATTGCATTAACTATTAACATGATGCCACCGAATAATTTTAGTAAGTATTTTATTAGGTAGGTAGACACCAATAATAAACAAACAAATCCACGCTCCCTGAAATCTCCCGATGCGGATTCGAACATCCTTACATCCCGTAACATAAACAAGGATATAATGTCGTTACAATATTAGGTACAACCTATTCACATAAGTCTTTGGATGATAAATGAATAATATCTTACCCACCCGCAAGTTTAATACTCCAGAGATATCAATCTGTGTGTTTTCATAAGAGAAATGAAAATTTACTACCCTACAGAAGAAAAAAGTTTGTGGTTTTGAGGTAGCCCAGAGGGTAACCAATAGTGGTTAAGTAAAGTTTCAACGTGACCCGTGGGTAGTTTGTCATTTCTAACATCTACGTAGGTATCTATTTACAAAATAAATAAGTTACTCGATTTCCATGCCAAGTGTTTGGTAATTACCTACCTATATCGTAAATACAAACTGAAATATGGATGCACAGAAAAACCAGAAAAATAAGACCAGCGCTGGGAATCGAACCCAGGTCCTCGGCATTCCGTGCCGCGTACTATACCGCTACACCATCGCTTTTCGATATGGGTTTTACGGGATGACCGTAAAAGTAACAAAAATTTGGAGTTGAAATAAAAAATACAAAAAGATTCCAAAAACCAATCTTAATTGGTAAGTACCTAACAGTAACAAAAAAAAAACGGAATAAGACTGCTAAGCTGTAATTAAATTATTTACAAAAAGTTCTTTTGTGAATTATCATAGATAAATTGGATGTACGGTGATTGAGTGGTGGCAGAAATGTCGAAGACGGCGACAGTATCGTGGGCCTCGGCCGCAGCAGCATTGCAGAGGGCCCGGGGCCGGCGCGAGGTGTGAGGGCGGGCTGTCACGTGGAGCTCGGGGCGCCGGCGCGGCCGGGCCGCCCGGGCGCGCGGCTGGGCTCGCGACATTCCCCTGCCGGCAGCCGGCCGCTCCGCTATGCGCGCCGTCCCACGCCGCGCCGCGCGCGCCGCGCCTCCGACCGCTCCGGCCGCCAGCCGGGCCCGGCGCTCGCCCTCGGCCGCGACCAGCTCCGCTAGGCTTCGACTTGTATGGTGGAGCGCGTCGGGCGGCGGGCGGGGAGGCAGGTGCCGCCGCGCAGGTGCGGCCCGCGCCCGGCCCGGGTCCGCATTCGCGGCGCGCGGAGACCTCGCCGCGCTCATGGAGCCTCCGTGGGAAGTAGAACTGGAGCTGCGCCATCACATCGAAAACTGCACGTGCACCTGCGACCACATGGGCTACGGGAACTATATGGACTACCAGGTGGCGCCAGCGGCTCACGCGTGCCTCTGCCGCGCGATCACCTCGCCGCACGCCCACGTATGTGTCTCCAGCCAGCCCTCACCCTCACATCCGCATGACACCTGCAACAGTCCGATAGGGATCCCGCCATGCTGCCTTGTTTTTAGTGTTTTCATCTAGCCCGCTCACTAACAGTTTACAATGTTTCTTTGTGATTGGCATGCCGTTGTAGATCCAATGTAGGATTTTTTGACATCTCGAATTTTAATTAACGAATTCAGGTATTTACTTATTTTATATTTTTTTCGCAGACGGATAAAAGTTGTCGAACAGAATTTAGTGAGCGAATCTAATAATATTATTGTTTTCAAAATTATGTCGTATTATCACCGTTCACAGATCTAAGATTACCATCATTTGGGATAATCAATCAATTATTTTACCCATACTTTGGCCGTCTCCTGCGTTACCAAAATTGTCTCTGGCGTTACAAAAAAATCGTACTTCCAACAAGATATTGCACGGTTTAATAAGTTGAACTTACGTAGGATGGCATGTATTCATGTTCACCATCTATTGAATTACAGAAAAAATATGTTTACTTACAAAAATCTGCAATTGTTTAAAAAATGTCGCGACAGATTAGTGTGGGAAAAGTTGATTGGCCCATTTACCTTTTCACTGCTGCTTAAATTTGAATTAATTACACGTAGGGTTGTCAGGCGTCCGGATGAAGCCGGACATAGTTAGGCTTTTTCAGTGCGTGTACGGCCAAATTAAACGGTGTCCGGCTTGTCCGGCTTTTGTTAGGCTTTCACATTTTGACCAGTTACAATGACATGGTCGCTCGAGCGAGCGGGGCGGCGCGTTGTCGTTTCTGCCCTGCACCGTACGCCTGTCGGTCTGCCTGCCTGTTACCTCTTCACGCTCAAACCGCTGAACCGATTTAGATGAAATTTGGTATAGAGAGAGTTTATGGCTCTGGGAAGGACTTAGGTTACCATTTATAACGAAAAAAATCGGGAAAAAAAAATCGACGCGAGCGAAGCCTTAATAATTTAGGGCATCCGGCCTTTCTGCCTAAAATTACGGCTAAACTGGATGGTGTGTCCGGCTATTAGGTTTGAGGATCTGGCAACCCTTATTACACGTAATATTGGCTGGGGAACATGACTTACATAGTCATATCTGAATTGATTTATTTGCAACTTACTTCCAGTTCTTCACGTATTATTTATAAAACCTATTGACAATTAAGCGTTCCTTTTTTTATTTGACTGGTAGGAAAACGAGCAAGTGGGTCTCCTGATATTAAGAGATCACCACCGCCCATAAACATCTGCAACACCAGGGGTAATGCAGATGCGTTGCAACCC
>NC_133479.1:8625186-8686829 GCF_025370935.1 Choristoneura fumiferana | reverse complement strand
TGGTTTAGGCTGTGGATTTTTCCTATGATTATACACGACATTAATTTTGCTTAAAATAACCTCTGACTATTCATTATAACCTACGTTTTACCTATACCTACCTTACACTTCAGTCTACTCGTAAGGGCTAAAATATACAATAAAATGAAAATCACATCCTATTCATGTAAATTTTTATGTTAAAAAGCGGTCGGGTTAATGAACCCTACCCGCTTTAAAAAATGTAACGATCGAATCTCACTACCAAACATGTTAAATATAATGAAAAGAACCATGAAATGTAAACTTTCTTTTATTTTATTTTAAAGGAACGTAAAAAAAGACAAGCAATACTTAGGTAATCAAAAGTCTGTTATTGAAGTTTTTTTTTTAAATAAAGGAACATTTCTTCGAGTATTTCTCCTGTCTTCAGTAGGCAGGGTATTGAGAGAACGTACATACCTACTTTCCCACCAGGCGGCGTTAAAAAATTCCACCCATAATTTGTTACTAAGGGGCTGTTTCACCATCCATTGATTAGTGTTAACTGGCGGTTAGGTGTGATGCCGTCTCTATTTGTTTTGTTCGAATAGACGGAGACGGCATCACATTTAACCGTCGGTTAACGCTAATCAATAGATGGTGAAACAGCCCCTAAATATTAAATACCTACCATTACCAACGACGTTGCGTCTGAATTATCAACCGATTTGTCTGTTAAGCTGCGCTGCTTTTGCCGATTTTTCACCACCTCGTGTCGGTTATCCTTGAACTATGGGCAAAGTTCGTCTTAAAGGTCCGATAATACGTAGTAGACAACACTGGCGTTTTATTGTGAATTTTGGGGTTTGAATTGAATCCAGAGGACGCTGTAGTTTGCTTATCTCATTCCCTAGATCATAAATTCCTCAGTAAATGTTGTGCGTCAGATGATATTTCCCCAGGCGCAACAATTAGCGTTTTTCTGTTAAACTGGGCAAAATTAGCGTGCTCTAATTTAACATACTTTACCCAACCGAACTGCTAATAAAGCTGTCAAGGAGGAATCATCATAAGAAGGTAAATAAATGGAAAATAGGTAAGTACCTACCTATACATAGACGTACCTAATCTACCTACCTACGTACGTACAGTAAAGTTATAATTTCTCTTATTTCGAAGCTTATTTTGTCAGTTGCTAGAAACTACTTAGAGCCCTCTACATTTTTCAAATTTTCATTGCATCGCAATTCATTTTAAGTGTTTTTTTAAACTACCTTCCTACCTCTACTTCCTCGGGAAAACTGTGCATTGTCAATTCAGTTCTTATCGTTAATATTTTATCATGTTTAGATAGGTACCTACGTACGTACCTATCTGATTTTTCGTCAATTTTGTCGGGAAGGTATCCTAAAAAAAGTAATGATTAAATACAGAGTCAATGAGTCAATGGAGCTCATTCAAATATCAATCTCATCAAATATTAATTTTTATTACCTACCTATCTACAGCGCCGTGCAGTCTTGCTCACGAATTCAATTGCATTGCAAATTTATCTAATGGAGGTTCTACATTAGCTGTGAAATTCTTGACGTAACGAGGACGGCTCTCCAGACCATAAACCTAATAATACTATGCTCCAGACAATTTAGACTCACAAAATTCACATGCCTGCACTTGTTTGAGGTGGAAGTAACAAACCAAAAATCAGTCGAGAATTAGAAGATAATCGGTAATAATGTGAAAAAAAAGATAAAATAACAGTAAGTACCTACTTTGATCATAAAATATTACTTAGTCGCAGTAGTAGTCAGTCAGCGAGTCGTGGTCAAATGAAATGGCGGCAAATTTTTAAAAGTTAGGATTGTCAACACATTCCACAGATAAAAATATCTGTCACAAATAGGTACATAAATTCAGGGGCGTCCGTCACACTACACGTGTGCACAAACATTCGTTATTCGTATTCGTAAGTATTCGTACAACTATGGTACAACTAAAAGGCCACCAGCCACCACCCCGTAGCCACAGTCGGTTCCGCACGTTGCCAATGAATGACATTAAAATATCTACACACCGGCGCGTGGAACTGCGCAGCAAATTTGAAATGCCCTAAAATACCAGGCAAGTATAACAAGGCAAGGCGTTTTCCTTCCGCACTAATTTCTGGGGTTGCCAGAACGAGGTTAGCTTTACATTGTTTGGGATAAAACTCGCTGGTCAGTAGGATGGCCAGATGATACTATATGGGTTACCTCGTTTTTCGCGCCACTAAAATTCGGGAACCCGCAACGGGGGCGCATGCGCAGGCAGGTAGATCCATTAAAACCACAAGCCACAGATCTAAAAAGTCTGTGGCTACATCAGTAATTAACTCAAAGTTTACCGAGGATGCTGCTATAGGATATTTTTCGAGATTGGTAGACGTTACTTTATTTTATTTACCAGAGTTGCAAGCAATGGCAATACTACGTAGTATTCGTATACCTGTGGTAAACCTGTTGGGCTACTACGAAACTCGAAGCTCGAAGTTCGTGTCGTGCGGTCCTCTGGCACTTATACTGTTTAATACGAGAGCGAGAGGAACGGCACGATACGAACTTCGAGTTTCGAGTTTCGTGGTAACCCTCCTGACCGGCTAGACTGTCAGTCAGACTGACACTGACAGACAGTGACACTGACAGTGACTGACTGAGCTGAGAGAAAGGATTACTGCGTTTGTTGCCAAACGGCTGCTACAAGCGTTACAGTTAGATTAATTTATTTTTAATCCATTTATATATAAATGAAGGAAAGAAACTAAAATTGGAATAATTCAAAATAAGATAATTTTTACAGAAGTGCCATTTCAATTTGAATATGAAAATAGCCGTAGAAGGTTGTGCCCATGGCGAACTAGAAAAAATATACGAATGTATCGAAACTTTGCAAGAAAGGGAAGAATTTCGCATTGATTTATTAATTTGCTGTGGCGACTTTCAGTCGGTGCGCAATAAAGATGATCTTCTGTCTATGGCTGTGCCGGAAAAATATCAGAATATCTGCACATTTTACAAGTAGGTTATCTATATTATTAATTAAAAAAAACTATAAATAATATTAATACTTCGAACCTTAGTTCTTAACAAAATGTTTGTTGGATTTCAGATATTATAGCGGAGAGAAACAAGCTCCAGTGTTGACAATATTTATTGGAGGGAACCATGAAGCATCAAACTATTTGCAAGAACTGCCCTATGGGGGCTGGGTTGCGCCCAATATTTACTACATGGGGCGAGCCGGGGTAGTCAAGGTTGGAAACTTAAGGATTGGAGGTACATGTTTCATCTCATCATCATTAATTTAAGAGCTTAGCTCTTGTCGGTGGAGTAATCGCCACTCTTTTCGGTTCTCTGCCAGCGTTTGCAGCTCCTGATGCAACATGACATTGACTTTTTCCTTGGCTTGATCTATAAATGACCGTCTCGGCCTTCCCTGCAGGCGGCCTTCCCATGTTTTATCTACAGCTAATAAAAATCTAGTAATGATGAGGACATACCTGATGGTCAAAATATCGAAAGTAGTTTAGGTTCAATATTGTGACTGTTTATATAAAGTATTGATATTTTAATTTTCAATATTCAGATATGTGCCCGTAACGGCACTATGTACTTGATGTGGCTATGAAAAGAACTCTAGAAAGTTGATAAAGTCTTGTCTTTGAGTTCAATTTTGAAATTTGGAAATCTATTTATTTTTTTATTCAGGACAACTTTTGAACTTAAATACTTGTTCAAAATCCTCAACCTTCTCATTTGTTGATGTTTCAGGTTTGTCTGGAATTTTTAAAGGGCGAGATTACTTGCAAGGATTGTGGGAATGTCCTCCATACAATCATAACTCCATGCGATCTGTCTACCATGTGCGGTCATTGGATGTTTTCCGCCTGAGTCAGCTCAAAGACAAGGTCCATGTCATGCTCTCCCATGACTGGCCTGTAGGCATCACTGACTTTGGAGATAAAGAAAATTTACTGAGGAGAAAACCATTCTTTAGGTAAGTTTAATTTTGTCAGCTCAAAATTATTGAGGACTTGTTTAAATCAATCTAAAAAACAGGTCATACAGCAAGAAGTTATTGGCTGGTTAGTGTTTGCTACTCAAAGATGTCATAACTAGTGATATAAACTGCAGTAAAATTAATTATATCATGATTCATGACCATTTCTGAAACTGTTTTAACCCTTCATAAGGCCCCATTTATTGGAGCATATTGCCACAGAATCAAAAGCAGCTATTGAATACATACCTGACAAAGAATATTTTTAAAGCTAGTAGTATTTTAAATAATCACAATGGAAATTGTGATATATTATGAAGTTAATAAGGTTCAGTCAATGTAAGTGGTCTCTTAATCGCCTATACCTTATTCAGGGTTAAGCACAAAGTTGTCTGAAAAATTCCAAAACAATTAAAGATGTTATGTATATGTGTATGTAATTTCACTCTTTATTGTACAAAATGAAAGAAAACTACAATTAAAAAACTGTGACTCTGTGCATGGAAATTATGAATATTTCGAGCCAATAACGAAACCTCTTAACTTTTTTGTAGTATTATAAAAAAAATACTATATCATTATTATAATAAATGATAATATATATGATAGGATGTTATTGATAATAAATGGTCCTGATTCAGAATTAACAGTCATATTTATTTCAGGGAAGATATTGAGTCCAATCAATTGGGAAGTCCTCCTGCAATGAAATTACTTAAGGAGTTAAAACCAGAGTACTGGTTTGCTGCTCATTTGCATTGTCAGTTTTCAGCATTAGTAAAACATGATGACAGTGAAACAAAGTTCCTAGCACTGGACAAGTGCTTACCGAAGCGCAGGCACCTACAGATCTTAGATCTGCCAGAAGAATATGATGGGGATAAACAACTGAAATATGATGAAGAGTGGCTGGCTGTATTGAGAAATACAAACCATCTTTTATCTGTCAAAAATGTGGACTCCCATTTGCCTGGTCCTGGTGGTAATGAACGGTAAATAAACATAACCTATATTTATGTTAATGTAAACCTCATCAATAATCATAATAAAAAAATGACTCACTCTTATTATCAAAAGGCCCTACAGGATAAAAAAAACTAATCATAGGGTGCTCCTCAATGTAAATAAAATATAACTTGTGTACAAAATTATGAGCTAAAAATATTTTTTTGTTCTATTCCAGATTTGATTTCACACCAACATCAGAAGAAAAGGAAACTATTATACAACTAATGGGAGACATGCTTATAAAAGCAGATAGTTTTGTCAAGACGGCCCCAGTGTATGTTCCAAACTCCCCACGTGGAATGCCAAGTGACCCAATTATCAATACGCAGACAGTTGAACTTTGTGAAGCCTTGTGTATTGATGACCCTTTGCAAGTTTTGATGGCTCGTTCAGGGCGAACAATGAAACAGCCTGATGTAAACACTTCTGACATTCTTGCCATCCCAGAACCTGAAGTTACTTCTGCACCTACACCTGTGAAATGCTCTAAGATGTCACTGCCAGCTCCGGTAACGCCCAGTGATTGTGACAGTGAAATATCCCATACAAATTCTTTGTACTCGCCTGATACACCTTCTGAGACAAACAGTATTGTAGAATGTTCTACTCCTATTTCAGAAGGGAAAAAGACATTTAAAAGACGCAATCAGTCTCTTTATACTCCTGGTGCGGATGAAAGTCTGGAAACTTCCAGCTCTCTGTTGGATGAAGAAAGTCCTCGCTCTAGCAAATTATTGTCTAAGAATAACCATAGCTTTAATAGTTAGTATTTAAGGATAATGAAATTGTACAGTAGCTAATTGCCTAAAGCAGCGGGTCTCAAACATTTTTGGAGACTGAACTCTTTTGAATAATTAAATATTTGCCAGAGCTTTAAATTAGTCAAAACCCATACTATAAATGTTCCATAAGCATTTATTTTAAATATGGCCATTACTTCTGCGGACGCTCTACAGACCAAACTTTCAGAATGACTTCTCTAAAGCATAATAAAATATTTTTTTTAATTTATGAATTGGAGCTGCCCCGAATACTTCTATTTGGCAAAACGCATTTGTTTTGTGATTCATGAAATACTGAATTATTCGACATTCAAACTTAATAAAATTGTTTAGAATAAACTTTCAATATATTTTTATGTAAATATTAATCCCTATTTCTGTTGGTCATGCCGTAAATTGAGAATGACTTTAAAAATACCCATTTAATCCATCTTCCTTTATTTTTCTAATACTTTGTAAGAAGATTCTTGTGGGAAAAAAATTACAAAGTTGCAGAAAATCAGAAAATTTAAGAAAAATGAATGACTATAACTGGTTACAATACCTCAGCATGTTAAATTACAACCACTAGATTAGAGACATGAAATTCAAGAATTTCACAATGTAAGTTTTGGTATTTCCCATGGGTTTTTCTTTTTGAAATCCTGGAATTTCTCCTTTTCAACGCCACGGTCGGCCACAGACGACAAAAAACATTATAAGAATCGTTCCATGGGCGCCAAGAAATGCTGACATATAATTTTCAGCTGTCGTGTTTTGCCGACTGTGGTGTTCTAAAAGTTACGCGTGCGAAACCGCGAGTAAAATCTAGTAAATAATAAAACTTAAGACTTAACCGAACTTTATTTTTTCTTGAAAAATGAAACAGTTTTAATTATAATATTTATGTTGAAAAATACTGGTGAGTTATTTGACTATTATATGGAATGGTGATTTAATCACTGTTCAATTATTTGCAGCATCTCTATAAGGAATGTCCATTGAAACATGACAAATGAATGAAATTATGGCAAGCTTATTTTGGCAATAAATAAAGTGCAATTTTAAACTGTTTTTTTTTTACCTACCATTATCTTTGGATAATTATCTATACCCACATCTAGTAACATTTTAGTATTTTATCACATAATACTTTTTAGCTCGAAAACTGGATTAGAATACCCATAATTCAGTTAATCCCCGATATGCTTAACAGGTTCCCTGTCCCATGAGGCACATGTGCCTCATGTCAGTGATGTACATAATGCAGTTGTTCTTTTGATAAATAATACATTAGTAATTCTTAATCATAATTCATTTATTGCATGATAACGGGTATAGAAAAGTAAAGGTAAAAATACTGCTCAAAAGAAAATAAGGGCCACATGAATTTTATGGGTGTAGTATATAAAAATAATTATTTTTATTCTTGAACCACATTAAGATAACCAATGAAAATTACTATGGGGATATTACATTACTTTATCATTAATATACTTTATTCATGTGTAAGAAGTGCTGGCCGCTTATATCGACATGGTGCGCTAAATGACCTCATCCGTCGGGCCCTCACTACCGCATCAATTCCAGCAACTCTAGAGCCGTGCGGTTTGTTGAGGGACGACGGAAAAAGGCCGGATGGTGCCACCTTAGTGCCTTGGACTTTGGGACGAACTTTGGTGTGGGACGCGACGTGTGTCGACACTCTAGCCGCGTCTCACATCCAGAGAACCGCGCTCAGAGCTGGGGCGGCTGCTGAACAGGCTCAGATAAACAAGCGCCGCAAATACTCAGCTTTAACAAACTATCATGAGTTTGCGGCGCTTGCTTTCGAGACAATGGGTCCATGGTCGGAAGACACAAAAAAAATTATCAAGGACTTATCTACTCGTCTGGTTTTGACCTCAGGTGACCCCAGGGCTGGCACTTACCTCTCGCAAAGATTAGGAATAACAGTTCAGAGAGGTAATGCTGCCAGTGTCTTGGGGTCAATGCCTGGGGCAGAAAATTTGGATGACGTTTTTATTTTGTAACATAGTTTAGTTTATAAATAGTTTTAGTCTTGGATGTTAAATAGTACTTATTGTTATGTATGTAAATAATTTGTTTTAATATGGGGACATGTCAAAAGAATGCTGCACATTGCTTCATGACAGGGAACCTGTGCCAAATTTAATGCTATCTTTGTTTTTTTATTTAAATAAGCAGTATTTGTGCTTATTAAAACAGATGAGACTAGAATGCAGTACTTTTTTAGTTCCTGGTTACGAGGGGTTAATCTATTCCAAGTATCAGTGTGCTGAATTTCATACAATGTTGAAACTATTTTGGATGTGAGAGTACTTTAACTTGCTGCTAAAATATTTTTCAAAGAGGTTTAACATTGAATTAATATCATCTCTAAAAGGTCTCCATTAAATCATAGTTTCATATGCTAGGGTTTTGGGATGTATATGTAAACAAAGATTCATGAGAAAGTAAATGTTTATTTTACATGAGTGAACAAATGTTCCTTGAGCTGAGGCATATTCTTAGGCTTAAAACTACATTGGTTACACTGTAAATCTGTTGACATCAAGCTCTTGTGTAATTCAGTTGATATTTTTTGAATGCTTCCACTTTCTTTCAGTTCGCTTAAAACATCTGTAAAGAAAAACATGATTGGTTAAATTCAGATTAGTACAATTATAATTTAAGCTTACTTTGAAATCATCGGCTTACCTTGGTAAGGAATAAAAAATTTCGTAGTGAAGCTGTTCCAGTGAACTTTGGTTTTCAAACATGGAGAAACCATATCTGAGCTGATGACATGCATGTGGAGTCGCTGCAAGCTCGGCACAGCATGGAACCCGGCTCTGAGCGTGGCCCCGTCGTGGTTTTCTTTTAGTTCTTCATAGAAATCGCCGAACTCTTCTAAGAGACTTATGTGATTCTTATTAAGCCCGTAAATACTATTAATATCATCTTGCGGCAAAACAAGGTAATGAACTTTAGCTTTAGGATATTTATCTCGAATCGCCACTACACGATCAGACTGTTTCACTATAAGTTCTGGGTCTTTCATAGAGCCAACCAGACCCAACGACCAGTGTCGCGGTTGTTTCGTGCTTTTATATGCATCCCCCAACATACTCGCGTTCCTTTTGCTCATTTTGTAACGTTAAATTAATTTGTTGATCTTAAATTGTATTATTGCTATCACATTTGCTTTAAAACCGTATTTTAATTCGTGAATCGATTTATATTTTTTGTTTTTATTTTTGAAAGAAAAGGATGTGAACGAACACGAACAGCAAACGTCAGTTTGACGTTTCGTCTGGGTGCGTTCGATCGTGGAAATTTTATATATTTGTATTGATTTGAAACGTTCAGTTTATATTAAATGCTGTCTATTCCGTGTCAATCACTATCACTAAAGCCGGATGTTAAATTCTATAATTAATGATTAATCCGCTTGAGGGCATAAGCTAGTAATCCGCTTACTTATTATTTATTCAAATCCTTTGTGACTCGCAATTTTTATTTTTATTTTACACAACTAATTACTTAAATTAAAAAAAATCTCTTGTAAAAGGATACACACCTAGTACTAGTGATGGATGGCTGTTGCAACAAGCAAATCTTTGTTGAAATTGTTTGGCATAGGTGCCTACATTTTTACACATTGCAATAGTTGACTGACACCAAGTTGACACTTAAAAATTAAAAAAAATAGGACAGCCGCTCTATAGGTACTAATACTTTTTGGACAGCCGTGAATTTACGTTACGCTGCTTGAAATGGTTTGCTGGTTGAAATTTAAGGCATACCTAATCACTTTTCGATATATTGCCGTGCTTAGATAATAACTATCTATCTATACTTTGTACGGCACAATGTGTGTATTTATGACGGCTAGTAAAACCTCGAGGTCAATGAGCGCCAGATAATTCGTTTGTTGGATGATGTTATATTAGGTGCCTTAAAATGACGATGTCAGTAGGATGTCACGTTATAAAACTTGAATAATACATAGGTACTTATGAACTATTAACAGTTACTTTGCTCACCTACGCCCTTATGATAGCTGTGTCTATGCAACAAATGTGTGTTCATGCTGCTCTTCCACCTCCACACTGTAAGAAACACGCACAAATCACACAAACCCGATTATCACCACCACCGGTACTACTTCGACATCTTCAAAAATGACCCAGCTTCTTTTTCAAAGGGCCGGCAACGCATCCGTAACTCAACTTATAACAATGACATCAGGGCTTTTAAGAAAAGGGCTTATATATCTACTTTCTTAAAAGGTCGGCAACGGACCAATATGACTCTCCTTGTGTATTTGATAGGTACTCATGGGCAGTGGTGATCATTTCCCTTTATCCCGCTTGCTCGTTTACCTCCCTCTCATAATAATAAAATAAACTTATGTTATGGTTGCCCATGTGCAGCGGTGGTTGCTTTCCTTGAGGTGACCGTCCTGCTCGTTTGTAACTAAAAACTGCACTACACTGATGAGTTTCGAACTCAGCCAGAGTTCATCCTCAGAGTAACACAACCATTCACCATGCCACCAGATGTTTAGTATTTAGGTAGGTAACCTAAGCGTATAATTAAAATGAAAATAAAAAAATACTTTCCAATTAGATTTATTTTAAAGCTTAAATTAATCACATTACTACCTAGTATCCTAACCTTAACCTTACATGATTTGATAAAACTTAACCAACTTATTTAATAAACGACAGTCATGGCTGAAAAATTTTATAGTCACATCTCGCAACTTGTGGTTTTTCAGTCATAAGTTCACATTCAAATGCTAATAAAAACTAATAATAATACAATAAATAAGTGCAACAAGGTAACTTAGTATAATTTTACCTACCAAGTTTATGTATTTGAGGAAAACTAAGGCAAGATAATAAATAAACTGTTACAAATAATACTGATTTTACTGCAAGGTGGGGCGTCCCGTATAGCCGGAGTCTGGGAGTGAGTGGTGTGCAAGCTCCCTAAGAATTTGTTCGAAGCTTTTACCCGAAGGCGCTTGTAAGTTATTATTTTTCAGCATTGTTGAGTTGAGACGAGTGGCTAAGTAACACATCTGAAAACCAAAAATAAATATTTACGGATATATGCAGATAACTGTATCTGCCACAGCGGAGCGTCCAAAAATATCTGACACGTCCTATCGGGCCTAGGAATGGAATGGAGTCGTATTAGATAATGCATGCTCCTCGCTTTGTTGTGCCAGATATCGATGCTAGTGACTGTACTATAAGGTAGATCGTCACAAAACCATGAACATACTCTACATGTTAAAAATATGTGTAATAGGTATGGGTAGTAGCTAATCATAGAAAATTTAAGTTTTAAACATAAATATAGAATCACATATATACATATTATTTACATATAAACATAGAATTTATTTTTAAACGTAAATATAGAATCACATATATACATATAATTCACGTATACCTACGACAAAGCAGAACTACAAAAAAAAACAACTGAATTGATAACTTCCTCCTTTTTTAAAGGCGGTTAAAAAATATTTCGAAATCAGTCTTACCAAGAGTGCAGACATAAACAGCAAAGCTCCTAAAGCGGCAGCAACCATCATAGAGGTCGCGCACGTCGCCTCCAGTGGGGTGCGGTGGAACAACTCTCCTGGCATCACCACCGTATATTCCAGGTTCTCTTTGAACCTCGTAAATGGCGTGGAACCATTATCTGCCACCATGGCCGAGCTGGTGATGTTGTGCGTGTGTGAAGCATCCGGCAACGATCTCCGACGACGCCCGTGACCTAAAATATCGAGAAAAATATTATAAGTATAAATCAGTCAAATAAAAACATAACCTAATTCATACTCCCTTTTCGAGCATTAGATATAATAGAAAGCAACTAACAATTACAGACGCATTATTGTCCCTGCATGTCAATATATATACCGAGAAGCTTATCGTACTTAGCAAGTGCAAGTACATTTGCTATAGCCATCATAAACATCGGTGCTGTCTAAAGTAGTCAAAAATATCTGCACCTTCTCCGCAAAAAAGACTCTTGAGGTCAAGCTGTCTATAGGGGTTCTGAGAGTCGACATTTCGAGTGATGTACAGTTTCGTGGTCATTTGGACGGCAAAGCTAAACTAGCTTCAAAGAAACTGGGAGTACTGAATAGAGGCAGTACTTCACGCCGGCCCGTCGCCTACAGCTTTTTAAAGCACAGGTTAGGCCGCTTATGGAGTACTGTTGCCATCTCTGGGCTGGAGCACCTATCAGCTTCTTCCATTTGACCGCATCCAACGTAGGGCTGCTAGATTTATCGGCAACCGGGAACTCTCTGACCGGCTTGATCAATGCAATGCGGAGGGATGTTGCATCTCTGCATCTTGTACCACATATGTAATGTGGAGTGTTCATATGAATTATTCGGATTGTTGCCTGCAGCTTTGTTTCACTACCGTACTTCGTTGATGATTGGCAATCTAGCACACCGTCCGCTTTAAGCGAAACTTTTTTCCACGCACGACTAAAGTATGGAACCAGCTGGTCCCAGGAAGCTTCCTGGGACAGTGTTTCCGGACAGGTCTTTAAAAAACGAGCCTATCAGTCTCTCAAAGAGCCGGCAACGCACCTGTGATACCCCTCGTGTTGACAAGGTGTCCATGGGCGGCGGTGATTGCTTCCCATCAGGTGACCCGCATGCTCTTTTCACCCCTCATATATAAAAAAAACCTACTACCAACTCAAAATTGCACGATTGAAAATACGCATTGGATGGAGTAGGTATTTCTGATAAAAACGGAAACTTAGGTACCGGAAGGTTCGAATAGATCGAGGCAGTAGTCTGGCTGGCAGTCAGCGGCGTCCATACAGGCTTTGATCTGAGAGTGAATCCACAGAGTGGATCGCTCCTTCATCGAAGCAAGGAGGAAAGCTTCGAAGTCCAGGAACACTTCATTATGGCGCTCCCGATACCGAGCTGGCTGATGCGGGATGATAGATTGGAAATCGCGGTTGCGGCAACTGAAAGTTTTAAATTTCAAATTAATTAATTGTCATACTTTACTACCTACTATTTGAATCACGAATGCATTGGCGTATCTAGGGTTATTTTCAGGGGGGGGGGCTGGATTTTAGTGCGAAGATCAGTGGTGCGAAGATATTAATTTTGAATAGGTAGCCCAACATCCTGGGGTAGGCAGTAGACCATACTGGGGTGGGCACGGCCCCCCCTCTATGCACGAATATGTCGTACGTAATACATACCTACTTGATCTTTTTTTACATATTTCTTTTATACATTTAACAGATTTCCATTGAAAGCGACCCGACCTTCATTTTCTTCATTTCATAATTGAACATGATTTTGACAAGTTTCCTAATTAGTTCTCAAGCTCGTATCTTCCTTAATTAACTTTTATTTTAGGAACAATCCTTCGATCATGCTGTTGACATCCATTCAATGCTTTAAAAACCCATTGTTTATGTTTATTCTGCACCAAGTGGGTCAAGCTGGTCATAAATTTGATCGCACCGATACGCAAACTGTAAAACTGTGTAGTAAACGGGCGTTGCACTAAAACGAAAGCTGTCCGCATTTTTGGAATAGCACATTTGGACGGATGCAGTTAGTCGAAGTGCAAGACTTTAAACCGGTCGAATGCAATATAACGCTGCGAAAGCGAGTTTATTCAAACTGTTCTTTTAGGATTCTACTCCAAATAACCATATTATTTTACTGTCATACAGATATTAAAGCCATCTGAGACACTCGTTGTAAAATAACCGGGTGCCCAAGATCATAAAAGCAACCTATCAGAGCAATAAGTTTTAAGAATCAGTAAGTGTACTTTAGTAGGTACAGTTGCGAACGATATTTATGATAGCAAATGGACCTTAGACATTTATTTTATCCTTCAAAGAAATTTTACGACAATGTGGCGCTCATTAAGTAGTGCACTTACATGCGCACACTAATGCAAGTTAGGCTCGCAAATCTCTGACGAACTTAATCACCTAATTATGGACCCTTGTTTTTCGTACAGACCCTGACCTCCCATGTATTTTACACTACATTCCGCATTACGCTATGGTAATGGTTGTTAGGAACTGGGTGTTTTTCTTATGGAATAGGGGGCTAACCGAGCAAACGGGTCGCCGGATGGTAAGCGATTACTGTCGCTCATAGACACCTGAAACAGTAGAAGAGTCACATGTGCGTTGCCCGCGACGCGTGCGTTGTCGTCGAAAAAAAACCGGATCTCTCAATACTAACGCTATCTGACGATATAGAAGACCTACCTAAAAGGCGGGCAACGCACTTGTGACTCTTTTGATGTTGCAGGTGTCCATGGGCGACGGTAATCGCTTACCATCAGGTGATCCGTTTGCTCGTTTGCCCCCTATTCCATAAAAAAGAGGTCCGTTTGACGTATAGTCTTGCTTGTGATTGGCTCATTCAGTTAACCAATCACAAACGTGACGCAAAGTCAAAATTGTTGTCAAACGGAACTCACGATAACTAAACTAGCGCCCACTAGCCTACACAGAAACCTTCATTGTGCCTTACTCTTAAAGCGTCAAAGGTGTGAGTGACCCATTTAAAAATAAGACTTTCTAAGCTAATAGGGAATATTACTGAAATTTTCTCCCGTCAGAGTGCAGCACTAGCAAAAAACCGTAAACAGCTTTTTGAGTATCTTAAATGTTATATCGTATTATTTCAATTATTTTTTTGGAAATATAGCTCTATCGTTCGTTACCTCTTATCGATGTAAAATAATAATAATAATCATGATTTCTATAGGTACTTGATAGGTACTAATACTCTTTGGTCATGATCTCTCATGGCGACAAAATATAAAGAGAACTGACGTTGTCATGGGTTTGCGCTAGTGTCGCCCCCCTGTCGCCCCATGCGCAGACCTTTGCCTAATATGCCCTATTAAAAGCCGTTAAAGATCTATTGAATCATATTTTGCAATCGTATTTTGTCGGAAAAGTTCGTATTTGACTTGCTTTCTCAATTGGGTTCAGTAAACTTCAGTAAGCTAGTTGAGATAGCTAGATAAAAACGAACTTTTCCGACAAAATACGATGGCAAAACATTATTCAATACATCTGTATATGTATTTGCTTCCAACCGAGGCAACTGGAGGTCTTTGGGGGAGACATGTTCAAAAGTGGATGTCCTATGGCTGATATGATGATGATGAGGTGGAACGCGAACTTCGAATTCCGGAGTAGCCCCTTCCTCTGGCAGCTGTTGCATATGTATAATTATGTGTCTGCTGGCTTACCCGTCCTTGACGAGCAGCACGGCTCCGGGTGCGTGCGGCCGGTCAGGGTCCGGGGACACCGCCACCTCCAGAAGTTTGATGTGCCGCCACGCCGACTCCGGGTTGATGCGTGCGCGCAGCTGCAGCTTCGTGCCGATAGGGACCGCCTGCAAAGATGATAAGGAGCCAGGGATAGTGATAGTCAGTGAAGGAATGCATCTGACTACTTCTTGAGAATCCATAGAAGTTTATGAAACTTATCTGAAAGTTGTTATCTAAGATAAGTATTTTTTGTTGTATGAAGAAAGATTAAGACCCGATAGATATCTATCAATAGCGGTTGTCATCATCCCAGCCTATATGGGCACAGGCCTCCTCTCAGAACAAGAGGGCTTGGGCCATAGTTCCCACGTGGGCCCAGTGCGGATTGGGAACTTCGCACGCACCATTGAATCGCTTCGCAGGTTTGTGCAGGTTTCTCCTTACTATGTTTTCCTTCACCGCAAAGCTCGTGGTAAATTTCAAATGTAATTCCGCACATGTATTTCGAAAAACTCAGAGGTGCGAGCCGGGGTTCGAACCCACGACCCTCTGCTTGAGAGGCGATAGGTCAAGCCACGGCACACGGCAGCGATTGTAAAATACTCAAATAATAGGTATGGAAAATTGAGCATAGACACCATAACTGGACCCTTGCAATCATTTATCAAGCTGATGGCGGGGTGTACATAGAGTATCGGACATTGCAGATTAAGTGCGAATTTAGTTATGTAGCTACCTTGGTAGGTACTTTTCTAAAATGTAGCAATATTATACCGTTTACTTCTGCAACATACATATCTACAAGGAAAATATAATCGAACGTACAGCAGTTACCTGATCGACGGGCAGGTCGACGGAGTGGTTCGTGTGGCGGGAGACAGGTGGCGCCTCCTTGTACAAGGCCACCTCGTACTCAAGCCGGCCTGGCGTCTCTTCCACTACGCCGGACACTCGCGCGCCGTGCGGGCTGGAATCAAATCAAGATAGTTCATCATCATCTCACCATCATTATCATATAAGCCGTAGGCCGCTGCGATTCCGTATTTTAAGCAGCGGTGTGGAGAGCATGCGATAAAAACGGTACGCGCGCATACGGTGCGTCACTGCGATTCCGTGCCGTCACCGTTTTTTAAGCAGCGAACGCGGAAATCAAATGATTATTCGACAATCCCTGCTTATGTTGCCCTCCACTATCGTGATCGCTGTACTCTTGTAGTGTTGTAGTCTAGTTTCATAACGGCAGCTAGATACATCGAGAATTCCGATCAGAATTCGATTTGAATTAAATTTTGAGTTTAATATAAAAGCTTGCACACTAACTACATAGAAGTAAAAAACCGGCCAGGAAATAGGGTTTCGTAGCCATTACAAAAAAAAGTAATATTTTTCTAAGGATTTCGTATTCTGTACGGAATATTCCAAGTTTAGGTATATTTTATACCTTTGGCTGCTATTTACTCTTTAACTACTAATAATTCTCAAGAAAACTTAACCGTTATACTTTTCCTTGTAAGTGTAATATACTTACTACCATCCAGAATTTTTTGAAATGTTTAGATTTTAGAAGGGTGGGCGGGAGACGCTCCATTTTAAAGAAAGTTTGCACTTTAAAGTTGAATACTTTGCTAATAAATGACTGAATCAAAAAATCGTTTTAGCAACCCCCTAATGGTTTTAAAAGACCTATCCAACGATACTCCACACTGCAAGGTTGGATGAGAAAAAAAATCACCCCCACTTTACGTCTATGGGAGCAGGTAGGTACTCTAAAAAATTAATTTTTTGAATTTTTATTGATAATTTATTACCTTTAAAAAGTGGCACACGTAAAAGAAAAAGGCACGTGAAAAGAGATACTTAAATAGATATTTGTTCGCACGTTTTTTTAAATTCTTCCTGTGAGGGGGTGAAATAGGGGATGAAAGTTTATATGGAAGATCGTCATTGTCGAAGATAAATCGATGGTTCTTTATGAAACTTGGCATTTGGGTACTTATAAGAGTAAAATATATATTTGTTCAAGCGTTTTTGAAAATTTTACCTGCGAGGGGGTATATGTTAGCAGAGGGGATGATGCAGTGTTAGCAGAGGCTTCTAAGCTCATAAGCAAAATGTACGAAATGTGGAGTAATTTTAGATGGCTTATTGACATAGACAGTCAGACATGAAAAATTATGATTTTCAGATTTTCTTGTTTATTGTGCTATATAAAAAAGCAAGATAAAAGAGATGTCTGGCTGACCCCAACCTAATTGTTATTACTAATTATTATTGTTAATTCTTGTTATTGTAATTGTTATCAGTAAACACATTTTATTTCTTTCTTTAAAATATTACCCCGAACCTCGAAAAAAATAGAAGTAGTGATACTCACAAGCTGCCTGCGAACCCGGCAGCCTTGTTCTCTATGATGGTGGGCTCCGGTGGTTTGCACATGATGATGAGCTCCTGGTCTGACTGCATCACCACGCCGGGGAACTGCGGGAACCACACGCGCACGTGCACGAAACCCTGCACAAAGTGACGAGGAACTAAACGTTAGTATAAAATAGGATAGAACTACTATGTATGCCCTTACCAGGGTCTCCAACTATCTCAATACCAAATTTCAATTTTAATCGGTTTAGCGGCGTAAGAGCGAAGGGTAATACGAGTAGACCGACAGACAGATAAAGTAAGGTACTAGCATTTATAATGTTGGTAGGATTTGCCATCAAACCACCGTATGTATTTAAGTATGTATTTATCTATATAAGTATGTTTATCCGTTGCCTAATAGTACAAGCTTTGCTTAGTTTGGGACTAGGTCAATGGGTGTCAAGTGTCCCATGATATTTATTAGGTATAAACGACAGTAGGGATTTGGTACTTTACACTTATTTGCAATAGGTAATTTACAACAAAAACCGGCCAAGTGCGAGTCGGACTCGCGCATGAAGGGTTCCGTACCATTATCTAGGTATACAACATTAGACATTAGTAAAAAAAGGCAAAAAACAAATTGGTTGTATGGGAGCCCCCTTAAATATTTATTTTATTTTAATTTAATGATTTATTTTTAAAGTGATTATACAACTAAATATTCTGTGAATATTTCAAGTGTTTACCTGTTGCCGTTATTAATATCGAGCAAAACACGGCCGAAATCACGTTTGTTGTATGGGAGCCCCCTTAAATATTTATTTTATAAAAAAAATAGTATTTGTTGTTATAGCGGCCACAGTAATACGTAATCTGTGAAAATTTCAAGTGCCTAGCTATTACGGCTCAAGAGATAGAGCCCTGTGACAGACAGACGGACAGACAGACAGCGGAGTCTCAGTACAGTACAGTTGGCACCCTTTGGCTACGGAACCCTAAAAATGTCCCCATTGATATAGCTAATCGAATTAAAGTTCGATATCGGCGATATTACGTGCTACGTGAATTCGGAGCGAACGCTGTTGCTACATGCACCCTACATTTACTTTTCACGTTTAGCCACTTAAACAATGCTCTCTACTTGCATAAAAATATGAGAAGCCGTGAACAATGAGGGATATCATCTTCTACTCAGAGGTGTGCTTAACACGTTAACTTAACGGATTTTGTCGCCTATTTTCCTGTCCAATTTCATCACTGTTTCGATTCGTTAGGCCCGTGGTTGTCTTGTCATCATAACTGTAGATATGGCACTTGGAAAAAAAGTGGGACGCAAAGAATAACGCTCTTATTACAAATAATTGACCAATAGTCAATTTTATACCTCCATTTCGATTTGTCCAAGTTGTAATAGGCGATGGCTTCCGTATTTTCAATTAGCTTTTACTTAAACTTTCATTTATTAGAAATGCGTTCAGTGAAATGCCTCAGTTCCTAGAACACGTGTTTCTAAGCTTTGTGTTGAGACTTAAGGCTCGTTTAAAAGTAAACTGCATTTCCATATAATCGGTGCAATGGCACAGACACCTAGTTTTCTCTCACCTCGATAACGTTAGTCTACTACTCGTAGCTAGTTAATCGTATACTTGTATTAGGTGTAAATAATACTTAGGCCTCTACTGGGGACTCGACTCACATCCATACTGTTAGTAACGGCATAAGGTTATTACTTGACGGTGACACATATCTAATAACGACTTATGGCTCGCAGTGACGAAAATGTGTTTACGATTTGCAACTCTTGTTTCATCGCAGTTAACAGTTTCCAACCAAATCGAATTAGGTGAGAGGCGTGCTTAGGTGTTTACTATCTAGCTAAAGTATAAGACATACTGCAGTATCTGAGACGTTAAAACTACGTACACATTTAAAATTTTCCTTTTCAAACATTTTGACACATTTCGTCACTTTAATAATCGATGGTTCAATTCATATTTCGTATTAATACATGAAAACATTCAAGAAGTGTGCTCGAAGCCGGAGAGGCGAAAAAGTGAAAGAAATTAAAACGAAAACATTTATATTCCTTTTATTTATCAGTCCTGTCGTCCTACCCTGTGCTGGCTAGCACAGAAATTTTCCACAATGATCGCTCTTTTGCTTTTCACCTGATTGATGCTTCCCATCAAGTGATCCGCATGTTCGTTTTCCCGCTGTTATATATGTAAAAAACCTGGGATCCACATGCAAACTCACTTACATTCCTTTTCAAAACTCCGCATCTCGTAAAGTCAGTAATCCGGAGTCTGTACAGCAATCCAGTGGGATCCTCAGGCTCCGGCCGTATCTGGCAGACGGCGTCGGCGACGGGGTCCGTAGCTCGGTCGTCCGCGAACAGCGGCGCGCCGCGAAATCCCTCCGGCTTCCGCAGGAGGGCTGACACCGAGTCCCGCAGACCAGAACCGCCCGTAGAAAACGTGCATTGAATGTCGGTTACTGTAATCAGTTTTTTTTTTCAAAAACCTTATACAGTATTATTACAGATTAAAATTGATGCACTGTGTAATTACGAGTAGGTGCAATATAAACTAAAATACAAAATATGAAAAATATATAAATATAAGAAAAATATGTAATATGGAACTAATGGGATTTGATACAGGCAGCTGCGTGCTTATAAGCATATATGGTATAATCAGTGTTAATATATAGTTCTTATGGGATTCTATCATTTGCAGTAGCTTAAAATGTTACTGGTGGAATTTTTACGGCTATATACGTGTGGTGTAAAATGAAAAAGCTTTTGTATGTGTAATTCAAGTTAGAATTAGAACTGAAGACATGAGACTAGACAGAAAATCTAAAACAAAGCAATTAAAACTAAGGGAAAACTAAAAGCTTAATAAAAGCATAATAAATAAGCTATCAAATATAGCTAGGACATAGAATTTTATGAGATACTTATAGAATATAAGTGAATTTGTATATCGCTATTATACCTACCCTAACACTATCTAATGCATCGTCTGCAAATAAATTGCATAAAATGCAAAATGATTTTCTGTGTAGTTATGGATATCTTAACTCATCAAGGTAAATCTGGGATCGCCGCAACCGTTAAGATTTGTGCTGCGTTTCTCGGAAAGTTTATTTACCTTTTACAGGCACTTAAATTTACTATCATCTGCATATTTCATCTGAGTGAGTACCTACTCTAAATGGTATTCGCGAACTCGATCTGTCTGTCTTGAATCATTTTCGGCTAAGAAAACGATATAAAGAAATAATATCATTTTCATTTACAATGGCAGGCATGTACAGTTTGTATGTACCCACCACCGGGGCCGGATTTAGAGATCTGGAGGCCTTGGGTCACCAAGTCTTTGTACCCTCGCCTTATGTCGTGCTGTGACAGAAAGAACTGATGAAAATAATGATTCCAAGCGTGTAAAGTGCATGGGCGACCGAGCTCCGCTTGGGCTAAAACTCGGTAACCAGCGTTTTCTCAGAGATAAGACCAGCTAGATCGATGTTTCATGAACGAAAACCCCTACCTACATACTACATACATAGCAAATTTCATCGAAATCGTTGGAACTTTCCGAGATTCTGATACATTTATACGAAAAATGCTCGTTTAAAGGTGCTAGATAGATAATAATATAAAGTACGTGATTAAAAACGCATCAAAGGCTCACCATCGTAGTCTTGCGCGAACGCAGCTCCGACCTGTAACAATGAGCATTGAAATTGGTTAAAGGGAAATAAGTGGCCAATTAACACTTGGCTCAATCTGTGAGTGATCAGACCGCATTGTTTTGTTTTTAAAGATCAGTGTGGATGGATATGAGCAATTAAAACAATTAGTGAAGCAGTGGTTTATTTTTAACAATATCATCCTCATCCTTACTACTCGTAATATTATAAATACGAATGCGAGCGTTTGTTTCGCTTTCACGTCTTAACTACTGAACCAATTGTCATGAAATTTGGCATACAACGTCATAAAAATATAGCACCGTTTCCAAAACTAGTTTCAAACGAACATAACTTTTAAACCTTATCGCTATAATTACTGTCTCAATACTAATATTATTGGAATCGTTCATTCTCGTAAAAACAATAATCGCTAAAGGTGGGCATTAGAAAAAAAGTATATGTAGTAAAAAAATTAGTATGCAATTTTATTAAAGCCTAGATAGTATATTAGAAGACCAAAATAATGAGCCTTTTGCTTTGAAAAAAAAAATTGTTTCCGAGGGCGCGCGATAAACGAATTCTTCGCAGATGAAGTCGCCGCCAAAAGCTAGTTCTTATACAGAGAGCACCATTACTCAGAATGCTGTTTTTTTAAGTAGCCTATATAGTGTCCCACTGCTAAGCAAAGGCCTCGATCCCCTCTTGACCTCCATAACTCCCGTTCTGACGCTATAACAATGAATGCTGATAATGGTTTTAATTCTTAACTCATTGTATTTTCCGAACCGGTCTGTCTGTCGTTGTTTAGGTGTGAATAATATGGTATTTTGACTATACAGAAAAATATTTCAAGCTAGTATAGGTGCGATTCGAAAGAGAGAAGAAGAGAACTTTGCTGACCGTCACCATGTAGATTAGGTGAAACTAGATTTAAAAGAACGAAGGCGTAAGTAAAGGTGTTGGTGGTAGGCTATCAGCAAACAGTAAAGCATTCCATAAACCTGGATAACTCGGCGCTTCGATTAAAATGCTTTCTTATCTAATTTAATGGAATGAAGGAGAAAGTCTGCAACACGAGTCATTTTTATTTTTGGATATCGTAACTGTACCGCAAGTATTGGCACAGTTTTATAAAATGCCCAAGACAGTGGCTGCAGTAGGGTCAAACTAAAATGAGAGCTGTGTTTTGGATAAGGCAGGTTACTATGAGGATTTGTCACTTTTAAGAAGCATTAAGTATCCATTTGAGCAACGGCCTCAAGTTTTCTAGAAAAATCACAGTAATATACTTGGTTAATGGGCGAGTTCCTTCTTTGTGCTTTGCTACGGGTGCAGTAGTAGAGGAGGCGAGAATAAATAAATGATTATTTATATAGGTCCTACTATCATGACATGACTTGTCGCATGATCGCGTTCTGTGGACGCTCCCTCCCGTGGTAAAGCCGAAAGGTAAAAAAACCGGCCAAGAGCGTGTCGGACACGCCCAAGATAGGGTTCTGTAGTAGCCATTTGTTACGAAAAAAACTTCTAGGTAATATTTATCGTATTGTGAACGGAATCTTCAAAGCTTAGGTAGGTATATTTTATACCTTAGGCTGCTATTTACTCGTAAACTACTAATAATTCTCAAGCAATCTTAACCGTTATAATTTTCCTTGTAAATTTGATATACTAACTACCTACCATCCTGATTTTTTCAAATTTTCCACCCAACAGTTCAGATTTTAGAGGGGGGTGGGGCGCGCTCGATTTTAATGAAAATTTGCACTTTAAAGTTGAATATTTCGTAAACAGATCACTGAATCGAAAAATCGTTCTGGCAACCCCCCCATTGTTTTATAAGAACTTTCCAAGACACGCCACACTATAGTAAAAGTCAGAAAAGTGGAGAAAAAAAATCACCCCCACTTTACGTCTATGGGAGGTACCCTAAAAAATTTTTTTTTAGTTTTTTTTTATCTTACCACTTTGTCGGCGTGACTAATATGTATGTATATGCATACTAAATTACAGCTTTCTAGTGCTAACGGTCTCTAAGCTTAGCCGCGGACAGACAGATAGACAGACAGACATGGCAAAACTATTAATAAGGGTTCCTAGTTGACTACGGAACCCTAAAAATGAAAGAAATAAAAACAAAAATCGTAGCTTTTTTGAACATGAAACTACCGTGAGACTCACTCATAGTAATGATATTGTAACGGATAACTCACGTCATTTCAAAATCGTCAAGTCATTTAGAAATCGTAGCTACCATAAGGTCGCGGGTTGTGTAGGTACCTATTAGTGTGTGTGTGTGTGTGTGTGTGTGTGTGCGTGTGTCTGTGTGTGCAGGATTGTCTTTTTGTTCCGGCATAAGTAGGTACTTAAGTAAAAATAAGTACTAACTTTCTTGGTGCAATACGGTATTTGACAACTCCTGATTTTGCCATATCTTAATATTATTATGAAAATATTGATAAACAGATAGTGTTTAGTGAAGAAAAAATTTAAATCGGTTGAAAATTGGATTTATAGTGATTTTTTGAAAAAAACTATATACCTGTCTCTTTCTCAAACGCTTTTCTCTATGCAGCAAGTATGGCGGTACTGGCGTGTGACGTCACATGCCAGTATGTCTTTCTCTGTCTAATCTTGAATTTCAAACCTGTATAACTTTGTTATTTGTAAAGTTAGCTTAAAAATTGTTTTTCTATTCGATAACAGGCATTGTGTAGTTTTAATTTATAAAACATAGACAAAATAGTCAAATACCGTATTTACTCCCAGTCAACCATGTACCAACTAAATAGGAAGAAAGTAAATTTAGCGAGAAAGTGTTGATTTTTTAAAACAAAGTAATTTGTATTTTAAAGTTGGTTAACCGCCGAGTAGCATCTCGCAACCGCAAACTAAATACGATGGGGCTTAAGTACTTACTCCGTAACATAAGTAGTCATGGTTTATTTGGAGTGACTAATCGCTCTTTTACTCTGAAAACCTTAAAAACTTACTTTTCTTTAGAAATGCTTTATGCCTTTGGGTAGGTGAGTTACATTTTCTGACTAGTTATTTTATTAGTAGATGTTTGTACTGTACATACTCTACCGGGTGATTGGAGATTAAATTATAAAAAAAAGAAATAATATTTATTTGCTTAAACATGGTAAGTACAATGTAATGTAGGTGGTTATTATAACAATTATAATTATGATTATATCGACCAAATTAAGGAGAGATAAGAGTGCAAGTATTAAATTATAGTGATGAGACTGTATGGGCACAATATACGTAACAAATACGTAACAACTTAGTTATGTGTATTGTGCCCCCAGCATTGAAGTATGTATGGGAAAAAATTAAATAAATGTTAAAGAAAAAGAAAAGCAAATACGATTGGCAAACTTTGAGATACGTGTACGTACAAGGACAGACTTATCAAGTAATCTCTACCAGTCAACCTTTGAGTGGATGAGAGGAGCAATCAGTTAAGGACCGACAAAGAGTGAGTCTAAAAGTCAAAAATAGTGGAAGCTACACAATACCAGTACAGTGCTTTAATGATATGATATAATTCTTACAAAAACTTATAAAAATAAACTACGAAGTTTGCTTCGCGTTTAAAACGCAGCAAAAAATCTCTCGCAATTCACAAATAGGTAAATTTATTGTTCTGCGTGCTCTCATATTCACGTAAACGACTTCTAAAGAATTATCTTCTGTTCTTATCTGATTCAGCGTAATTATTGTTCAAAAACATAAACCACCCATCAAAAAGCCAATTTGACAGCGTATCAAATCATCTCCTAAACCGAATCTCGGCTAAAGGCCAAAACAAAAATGTTGCAAACTTTCTTTTTTTAATCCAATCTTATCAGCTACCTATAATCTTTGTTTCGTCTTAATTTGGCCGGCAATGTTTTTGCGGTTTCATATCGAACCACTTTAAGATTCGTTCACGGACGTGAGGTCAGACGAATGCTCTTTGAAAGTAAATCAAAACTCAAAAGTAAGTCAATCTGAGGCTCATCATGCGTCGCGGTCACACGCACACCGTTGTGACCTTTCTTACCATTTTATCAATTCATAGGTATAATTACTATAACCATATTTACATTGACGTGTAACATAGGTAAATAATTGATTGGGATTGGGGGTGATTAGCTGGTATTATAAAATACTAACCATTGCGACAAGATTATAAGTACTAACACTATGGGTTCGAAGTTCGAAATAAATGATATGTATTTGTATTGTATTATAATCTAAGAGCAGGTTATGATAATACTGTACCCTGAGAAATTATTAAATATTAAGTACCTAATACTTGCAGATTCAGACTTGTAGCTGATGATTTCATGTCATGGAATGGCAACAAGACACATGGTATATTTTCCATATTACATTTTCAGATCTATATGATGACCCTGACTGCATGGATACCTACCTTTGTGGCTCTGTACTTTCTGATAATTTTAGCTCGTTATATGATCTGAACTTATTTATAAGTTGCTGCTTATATTTATGATAATTTGCAAGTCCGAATTATTTACCATAAATCTAGTGTATTTTTTTATATGTACGTTATGTTGCTCCGAAATATTTGAGTACCTCACCCGCTATAATATATCTGATGGCGACTCTACCTCCCCTCACCTACACACATATATGGTGAGGATGTTTTTTTTTCCTATCTAAATCCATAATATCGGATATCGTTAAATAGGTCTTTCAGACCTTTTTAACATAATAAAGTGCAAATTTTTGTTACAGGCAAGTTCAAGGTACTCCCTCTAAAAGTTAACCACTGTCTTTAAAATCAAAAAAAAAACATAAAGGTAGTATTTAACGAATTTTGAAGCAAAACTATCACAGTCAGTAGGGTTTACAAATTGACAAGATTTCATATTTCTTAGACTATAATTTGATTCGTTCTCTGTATTCTGTTTGGAAAGAGAAAAACGCTGATATTTTTAAAATTTCGCTTCAACTATTAATTAATTTATTTCAATTTTTTTAAGATGTGCTTATTCTAAAAGGGCATAACTCCAAAACTACCACACAATAGATCCATTACTTCTGTATAGTCTCTTAAAAAAAAGATCACGTAAATCAGACGAAGACGTTGCATAGAGACGTTGTCAAAATTATGACAGCTCCTTTTTCTGGTGAATAAGGCAAAGGAAACATATCTATTCTGTGGTAGTGTTGGCAAATTCAGAGATATTTTTTAAATTTTTTTGTATTTTTTTAAATATGGAGAAATCAATTATAATAAATATTATCCCATGTTCAGAAGGCAAAACTCTTTCGATTCCTGTAGTAATTTACAGGTGTTAAAAAATGAAATCTTGTCAATTATCGAGTACCTAATAGTTGATCAAAGCTTAAGATTGAATATACTTAGGTATGTTGCATATTAGTACGGAACCTTGTTTTGAGCGTGGCCCGACGAGCACTTGGCCATCAGAATCTCTGTGCGTCTAGCACATTACTATCCCAGACAAAATACGAGAAAATTTAAACGAGTCTTGTTAAGTTCCTTAGAGGTCACCCATCTGACCGCAGTTTGCACGTCGTGCGGAAACAACGATCGGATGCTGATAATCTGTTACGAATGCTTGTATGCAAATTTGCGTTCAGACGAAACGGTTCTCCTAAACGGGGTTACTCTGATTATTGTGCGTGAAGAGGCTGAATGAATTGATCGTGCGTCAAGTTCACAACGGTTGTTTTCGTGAGCACGTCGTTTACTACAGGCTTGCGGAAAAATGTGGTGATGTATGTTAGTATCAGTAAACTTTCAGTAAAGTATTGATAAGAGGCGTTATAAAATGAATCTCAAATATTTCAGAAGAGTATGGGTAAGTCAGAATAAACACAGTTGAATGGTTTTCATCCGATTTTGTTCAAGATATTATGAAGTGTAAGTAGTTTTGACACGGCGCATTTAATTTATAAATATACTGGTTACTCTTCACACTTCATAAAAATTTACAAGCAGTAAAGTTCTGCTCTTTTGTTTGCTTAACTCTTTGGTTTGATTATTATCTATTGATATGTTTGTTTGTTTGCTTCAATTTTTGCAAGTTAATTCTGACGCGCTTCCAAACAATTGCTCGAATTGACGTTATTAAAGTACCATCAGCAAAAAGGCCTAATGTCCAAGCTGGAGATCTATGTCCAACAGTGGACGTTCTACGTCTGATATGGTATGGAACTACTTTTCAATTCTCCAAGCAATGACTCAAAAAAAAACCAGCCACGGCTTTTATTCAACAGCGCTGTTGATTATTTGTCACAGTGTAAAACTATTTCACGATTTATTTACCAAGGCATATCAGTTAATCGCGCATTTAATTTCAAGATTAAACGTTCCAGATTTTAATTCTGAGTCCCACGGTACGTTATCGCATTCCCAGGCCATTTGGGAAAATTGTAAAGCTAATTACGTTGCACCGCGGAAGCTGTCGCATCTTTTAACAGTTAGATTGCCGTGAACTTCTGAATTCTATAGAGTTAGAGCTCTCTGAGGAGCCTACAGCACTTCAAGTGATAACAAATTCTTCAGACTTTTCATTAATAAGACGTTAAAATGTGCGTGTAGAGCAAGAGTCATTTAACTTCATTATTACATTAATTTGTTGATGTTACGTGCAGATTGTGCTGGGAATAACGAAGTGGCTATGCATTCTACAAATTGTTTTGATCGTTAAGCACTGTTTGTGTGGAATATGTTGGACAATACCTAAAAATATTTTTTTGTTCGCAGGTTTTTTAAAGAAATATTTTATGAGTATGACCCTGCATATGTATGCATTAAAATGTAATATAATTGTTTGAAGTAGTTGCTTACTAACGTCATACACTGCTAAAAAAGGGTCATTTTGTATGGAAAAAATTATGTGTAGGTACCTACATGCTGGTGAACCTTTAGGGACTGTAATATCAAATTAAATAAAATTATGACCAAATAACTAAAACTTAATTAATTTAAATTAATTAATAAATTTTTAAACTTAATTATCGAGTACATACTTTTGCTTGTCAGTATATTTATTTATATATTACAATAAGTAATACAATTGCATCACCTCGGTGCTGGCCTATAGTGTTATAGTATTGTGTAGTCGACTACAATTCTCCCTTATCAACATTATTTCAGTTCAAATAATTTTAGAAGGCTTATAAGATGATTTGCATTAATCAGTCTGTAAGTGAAATCTTCCTTGCCCATTTTCACCAACTTATAATGACTGAATTAGGTAAGTTAGGTACCTATACAGTTGTGGTTTTACTTTTAAATATGTACTCCACATAACACAATATAGTACAACAATATTATATTTTTATTTTAAGTTAGTTTTTAGATAAGGTCCTCACTGAAAATCAGCGCCACGGCTTGCCGTGGCATTATGCTGAGTGGGGACCTGTTTAGCGTCATGTATGTCTTTATTTGTTCTATGTTTGTTCCTATGTTGGTTTTTATGGCGTTAAATAAGTGTATTTTCTTTCTTTCTTTCTTTCTTTCTTTCTTTACAATACTAATTTGATTGATGTGAATTAGCGTGATGTAGCTTGAATATACTATCGACAATGCTAACAAAGACAATACGTATACCTACCACGTAAGTACGCCGTGGCGCGTGCCGATTTGGGTGCGCGTGCGCCGGTACTGTGCACGATTGATACGGCTCCATCGACTAGGTAGTTAGGGCCTGGAAAACAGACCTTGTATCATACTCGTAGGAGCAAATTTTTGTAATCGACTCAAAAATATATACGAGTTAGTTGACGTTTAACCGCATTAGGTATGTACTTATATCTAGTGCCATCCACGAAGACGCGTGATTTTGTCAAAATTAGCCATTAATGACATTGTAATAAGAACCACGGCACGCGTCATCATGAATGACTCTACCTATACCTATTTAATTTAAATCTGTACCTAGTGTAATTTTTAGTTATTATTTTTAAGGATATTATAAATATAAAAAAGATAGAAACTTAAATACAATACACATTGGAATGTGTATGCATGTCTATTATGTTACCCTGCATTTTGATTTGACTTAGTAATTTCTGGTACTCAATAAAAAATTGTACTTATTTGTATTGTGAGGGAAAATTCCTAATATAATGTTTAATGGTTCACCTAAGTGTGGTAACCCTGACCGTTACCGTGGATCATGCATCGTTGCGGTAATTAGCCGGCGGTTCATTGAAGCCTTTATTGGTTGACTGGTTGACCGAGACCGGCCGGGTCTTCTTCGCGATATTCAGGTTTTATTTAAAATTCAATTCAACGAGTAAACGCTGCCGTCTTTTGAAAACAATGCAACGGGGCGGGGGACATTTCTAAATTTAATTTAGTTTTAAGGAACTAGTTTTTATTTTTTTCGTTGTTATTTAGTGTAACATTATTGATCTCAATTCAATTGTTAATTCCTGTTACTTATTAAAAAAAACATTTACCCGTACCTACCTACATAATATCACTTCGATTTATATTGCTCGGTTTCAACGAAAAATGGACCAATCAATTATTTTACCGACACTTTGGGCGTCTCCTGCGTTACCAAAATTGTCTCTGGCGTTACCGAAAAATCGAACTTCCAACAAGATATTTCACTGTTTAATAGGTTGAACTGTAGGATGGCATTTATTTATTTATTTATTTATTTAATGAAATAATTACACAGCATTACAGACAAGCCAAAGCACTGTGAAATTCATAAAATATTAACAAGCACAACACATGACACATGGCACAAAAGATAACAGAATTAACATTTACAAACAATTTAGTGAAGATGGACGGTTATCCTTCGCCTCACAGAACCTCATACACTCGCTACATAAATTCTTCCAGCTACTAGCAAAGATATCACACTGTGGCGCCGATGCGAGAAGCGTATTAAGATTCGATAGAGCTCGAATAAGAGGTGAGTTCTTGTGTGACACTGTGCGAGCTTTGGGAACAGCCAGCAGGTCACGGTTGCGAGGGCGAAAATTGAACCGGGATTGGGACACCGAGGGCGCGAGTAGGCGCACTAGTTGCGTTACCAACTCGGGGCAGTCAGAATCTCCACGCAATATTCGACACACGCTGGTCATTAGCCCGTAATTACGTCTCACCTCCAGAGAACTAAGACCTAAGGTGCCAAGAAGGAACTTTGTAGGGTAACAGAAAGGGTAGTACCTGTAACTTTTTTTGTACAAAAACCTCAAAAACGCCTTTTGGACCCTCTCAAGAAGCAAGGAGTACGTGACTTCATGAGGATTCCACACTATGGACGCTGCCTCTAGTTTGCTCCTGACTAAAGCAGTATAAACAAGCTTGATAGCCCGGGGATTGGTGAAGTCACGGGCGTTGCGGATAACAAATCCCAACCTCCGGAAGCAGTCAGAAGCTAAGGTCCTCATGTGGACATGAAAATTGAGACGTGTGTCGAAAATAACTCCCAAGTCTTTAACAGTGTCGACGCGAGTAATAGGTTCCGTTCCCAGCTGGTAATTTGCAGAAAAGGAACTATGAGCGCGACTAAAAGTCATAACCGAACACTTCCCGATGTTGAACAAAAGTTTATTCTCAATGCTCCATTGAAGTATACGGTTAATGTCCTCCTGAAGCGATTCGCAATCAGAGGGTTGTTGCACGCCATAAACAAGCTTTAAGTCATCGGCATAGAGTAGGCATCTAGCATATTCAGGGAGGGAAGCTAAGTCATTTATCATGATCCCGAATAGAAAAGGTCCCAGAATCGAACCCTGGCTGACTCCTGAACGGGTGTGATAGGAATCAGAAACGAAGCAGCCGTGCTGCACGTACTGCTGCCTGTCGCGTAGATAACTAGCAAAGAACCGGAGAAGTTTAGGCGAGAAGCCGATTTTGCATAATTTGCTTAACAGTATGTCATTATCCACGCGATCAAAAGCCTTTTTAAAGTCAAAGTACAGCACGTCAACTTGTATACCCTGGTCTAAATGTTCAGAAATGGAGTCAATCAGGGTCAAAAGATTTGTTTCCACAGAACGCCTCGGCCTAAAACCGTGCTGTGAGTCACACAGTATGGCTTAATTTGCGAGGCTAGACTTTGTTCAAGATGGACTCAAACAACTTGGCAACAGAGGAGAGGATGGCTATGGGACGATGATCCTCAACACCATCTCCCTGACCCGACTTAGGAATAGGGCGCACACGTGTGAGCTTCCACTGACTGGGATACTCTCCTGTACTAAGAGCAAGGTTGAAAATATGCGACAGCGGCAGTACCAACCAATCCCTACAACCCTTCAAGATATATGCAGAAGACCATCAGGACCAGGAGAGCTTTGGGGCTTCAGGCGAGCCACGCCAATTTCTATATCCCGTGGGGAAATCGTGTCAATATGAACATAACTCGCATCACAAGACGTGTCTCCTGAATAATCCGTGTATAGTCGAGTAAAGGCGCGCAGGGAAGAAAAACGCTTGAGAAAAGTCTGCAAAGGCTCGGGCAGTATCTTTGCCCTCATGCATAACTCCATTATAAGACACTCGATTTACGAACCCACCCTTGGATCTAAGGCTACTTATATGCTGCCAAAATGCACGAGGATTACTTGTAATTTTACTCTGAATATGGCTAATATAATCATCGTAATTCATAGAAATTTTCGACTTAATATCTGCCCTAAGCTTAGAAAACTTTGCGTATATATCCCTGTTCACGGAGCGCTTCCATTCACGATGAAACAGGGCTTTCTGTTTAATATCTTTAATAAGATCCGCTGTAAACCAGACCGGATACAGCATGTACTCGTTTTCATGTACACCATCTATTAAATTACAGAAAAAACATGTTTACATACAAAAATCCGCAATTGCTTGAAAAATGTCGCGGATAGATTAGTGTGGGTAAAAAAGTTGATTGGCCCAAATACGAAAACTTTGTTTTTACCACAATTTGTAGCTTTTGAATTGGTGGTGGTGGTGTTTGTGGATTTTATTTCTATATGGTAACCCTAAAAGTATTCACATGCTTTATATCCGCTCCATATGTCCCTATATCATCTAATGGATGTGCGAAAACAGAGCTAGGAGTATGATGGGAGCAATCTGAATTTCAACCGCCTGCGATTAGGTAGGTATCCACGTACCTACTACGTCCTAAATTAACGTACTTAAATGATGTCACTAGTAATAAAATTAATAGATCTGCAAACATAAAACTAAGAATAAAAATAAAATTACTATCAAAGAGAAGTGAGGAAATAGGTAAATGACCACCAAAATTTAGACTCCCATATTTTTGTACCTATCCAAAATTTTAACACTATTTCTAATTTTATTAAACTAATTATTTTTAACCCAAAAATATTAAAAGACCACTAACATTCTTACCATATATTAATAAAAAATGTCCACCAATTAAAAAAAATAGAATCATTTGAGTTGAGATTTCTCAAGCAGAGGATCGCGGGTTCAATCAAACCCAAGCCACTAAGTTTTTCATAATTTGTGTGCCAAAATGAAGTACCTATATATGTATAATGTCATATAAAAAAATGTATTGAGTTTTCCAGTAAAAGTTTATAAATAACCTGTCTATACTATCAGATAAGTGATAAATGACGCCTAGTTTAAACCACTAGAGCTAGAGACTTTAAATTAGACTAGATATACTACTTGGGGAGGGATCATAGAGGTGCAGTAGTGGATCTTCCGAATTCTCACGCGATAGAGCTAGTTAGTTCTGTATTTTTCCAGATAAACGAAGCCATCAGATAAAGCTAGCGACTTAGTAGGTAAGGTTTTAGTAGCCATCACTTCTCACAGAATCAGCTACAACCTATACAAAGTTGTATGTGGATTGTGGAATGTAGGCCACTAACCGAACACGCGCACATTTCGCACTCCCAGCCAGTTCAACAATAAAATACTCGAGTGAACTACAATAACAAGTATATTCATTAGCACACAACAAGTGGCTAAACTACCGACACCAAACTACAATTCAATTTTTTGGCAAGGCAACTACAAACCGAGCATCTTCGCTTTTGCCGAGCAATATCAAGTCATTCTTTTGTTACTTTTTCTGTGCGTTTAACACAAATCCGTCAAGCGTGAAATTTAATTTATAATGGCTTCAATCACGTATCTATTATGCTTAGGCGGGTCAAGACAAATTTTACGGTGTACCTGCTCTTACTTTAATAGTCGTCGTAAAAACGCACTTTGAACGTAGCCCTTAACGAGCGGTGGGAAATCGGGCCGACGAAATCTGCATTAGGTAAATGGGCGATTACTTTCCCTAATGGCTTTTTCACCGTTCCTTTGCACATTTATCTGTTAATTGCCACACTTCGTATTTGTATTGATTAATCATTGATTTGTGTGCTACAGAGAAAAAATTACCAACGCAATTAACAAGTAGGTAGGTACATATAAACTTTAGGTACGGTCTTCAATGGATTAAGTGGGTATTTAGGTATAGGTACTGATTTGATTTAAAGATTTGTGTACGATTCACTTTATATAATGTATACATAAAAGAATCCGGAGCAACGGCTCAGTTCGTGACGACGAACCCTAATCCTAGCCTTGTTATAGTTTTCCTTTTAAATTCATTGTAATGTATTACCATCACATTAAAAAAAAAAATTCAAGCCTCATATTTGGCTACTTAGTAGGGGCAGGAAGAAGAGATACCCTAAAAAATACCACTTCTCTCGCGTAGTTAATATTGTATTACATGTAAAACAGCTTTCTGGCACTAACAGTTTCTAAGCCAAGCTACGGACATGGCGAAACTAGAAGTGTTCCTATGGACTACGGAACCTTAAAAAGAAAATTGATTGACTGACTCATTAATGCCCAGGTCCTATACCTACTACAAAGTGCAAAATTTGAACTTCGTATATCTTGCCGTCCCGCTGACGCTATAATATTATTTAATACGAGAATTCAGTAGTAGCCCCCCACCCTAGCTCAGCCCAAACCCAAAAAGTCCAGTTTTGTATAGAAATTACATAAAAAAAATCAAAAACCGACTGCCTTAAAAACAAAAAAGAAGAAAATAAATCTAGTGGCTTAGATAATTTAAGACTAAATAGTGGTCTAGAACTCTTTAAGGGTTAAGTAGCTAATTTAAAGTTCAACAGTCGGGACCTATTAGTAAGAATTTTTGAAGTGGTCACGATTTAAATGGGTCTCGACTGTTGAACTTTAAATTAGCTACTTAACAGAGTTCTAGACTACTAGGCTTATTTTCTTCCTTTTTGTTTTTAAGGCAGTCGAGTTTTTGATTTTTTTAATTTAATGTTTTATGTTATACTTTTTTAATATTTTTGTGAAAATGGTAGATTAAAAGTATAACTCATATATTTTTCGAACGGGCTAATTATAAGCTTTCATTTGATACCCATATTGTTATAAAAAATATTTTTTTTCATTCTCCCGCCATATTGTTTTTCCATATTGAAATTATAATGATACCTCATATGTTAAAATGCGTCCAGCCGTTTAGGCCGCAGCGAGGACCAAAGAAATGGACAAATCTACCCACATACATACATACATACTCTCGAAAAACATAACCCTCCTTCGGGCAGTCGGGTAAAAACGATGCCTCTATCGCTATCGCTAATCAATCTATCTTGGTGATAAAATAACTAAAGAACTGTTTACTGTACGAGCGCAGCGTACCTACTGCTTAGTGGAAAAAGTGTACTATAAAGTGACACCCGCTTATTTAGTACGTATACTAGCTTTTGCCCGCGGTTTCGCCCGCGTGGAATTCGGTTATCGCGCGCTGTTCCCTCGGGAACTGTGCAATTTTTTCGGGATAAAAAGTAGCCTATGTCACTTTCGGGTTCATAAACTATCTCTGAGCCAAAAATCACGTCGATCCGCCTTTCCGTTTCGACGTGAAAGACGGACAAATACACACAAACACACACACTTTCGCATTTATAATATTAGTATGGATTAGTCTTAGTATCAACTATCTACTCGAATAATTATCCCTACCTAGTGCTATAGAACTAACTTACTGTCGAGTGATAAATGATAGAATGAAGCAACGAGAAGGGGCCAAGTAATAAAGTGGAAGCGGAACTGTATGTTTTGTTTACATTATCGGAGAAAAATAAATAATTAACGGAGGTATTTTCTTAGTAATAAGTAAAATAAATTAAACATAGATCTTAGCCCCTTTATCATAAAAACTTTAATTCTGTCATATATAGCGTTTACCCCATTCAGTAAAATAAAATTTACGTACTCTTAGACAGATTTATGCACTGTTGTGATTTGTAGGTATGTATGTATATTTCAAATTAAAATTTACTCTACTATTTCATATAGAAGGTGTTAATTAAATAACTGTAAACCAGAAAGTAGTTTGCTCAAAATCGAGAGTAGAATTAATTACACTTTGTTTTAAATTAGGTCATGTTTGTGTCTTAAAATCCTTTTTTTATTGCGCCCAGTCTAAAAGTTACGACTGCAAAATGCGCCAATTAAATATTTTAGCGAGGTTGCATACTGTTTCGATAATTTAAAACTGGCCATTTTGCTGTCAATGTGTGATTTTCTTCTAAAAATATCAAAGCGCACCTGACAAGTAAGAATTATAAGTGTAGAGTTAGAAATGAAGTCGAATTGACTAAACAAAACACACGAATATCTTTTAAAATAATGATAGTATTCAAGTGGGGAAGGCCTATGTCCAACAGTGGACGTCCTACGGCTGAGATGATGATGATGATGATGATTCAAAAATAAATGCAATCAATTGACTTTAAATGAAAAAAAAATTTGGGGTATCTGAGGTTTTCAGTTATTTAATTAACACCTTGTATGTAAGTTTACCGTACATGGTAGAGTCAGTCCCTTAACTTATTTTAAGTTATTAATTTAAGTTTGTGTGCACTTTGGTAGCGTGAGGACAAGAAGTGACATCAAACTAAGTAAGCTAGTTTTAACTACAGTACCTGGGTTTAAAGGTATTAGATAGATAAAGAGATATATATTATAAAGACATTTTTATATGCCTTTAGTACCGTTACTTTTTAAAATTTCTTAACCTCACTACCCACTACATCTTGTGGGCCGTTCGATTAAACTGCACGCTAAATAGTTTTTCTAATAAGCATTAAATTGTTAATAAAAACCAAAATATACCAGCAAGAATAGCACGAGAGCGCAGTCGCCGGCGCCCGTCATGCTTGCGGTCGGCCACAGTCGAGCGCGGAGCCAACCGTTAATGTTATCTGCCCCGATTACCGCCCTGATGCTACTGGGGAAAAAAAATCTCCAACTGGAATACTCAGTCTTAAATAAACTATCGCAGCAACGGTCACTTATTAACCTACTTATTTCAAAAAAATCACTAGCACAGTTTGTTACAGAGCACTCGAATCGTGGTGTTTGTCGAGTTGACGCGCGGTTTTTCCTTTTCCCGCGTAAGACGGTGCGAGTGTAAGAACGCAGCGAGTGTTCGCGTGGTGCGCATCGACGTCTCGAGACGGGACTGCGCGGTGCTCGCTCTGGTCGCTCGGTTGATGATGGTGGAACAGTTAGCCAGCCGGGGAGGGTACCACCTGTCCGCCTGTACCTTACCTATCGTTCTCACGACACGATCACCGATCCGCCTCGCAATTCGGCAATCTCGTGATCTACATAGTTGATTGGCATCGGATTAGGGGAATTGGGCTCTATCGTCGACCACAGACGCGTTCGGTACCGTGACATTCGCGTGGAGAAATCGCGGAATATTTCAGGCAGAGTTGAGTGGCAGTTTGAAGCTGGAGCGGGCGTGCGGCGATCGGGTCACCGATGTTATGTTTGGGTCGCAATCTCTTCATCGATGACTCGGATTGCAGGAAGTGATTATATGATAAGATAAACTAAATAGTTTATTTTTCTACGGGCTCATTGAATCTGTCGAATCACTGTAAAATTAGATCCACCGTAGAAAGTCAATCAATTTTAAGATTGGCATTTCGGTCTTTGGCTGGTTTCGCTTATGCTCGATAACCAGTGCAAGTTGATTCACAGTTAATTTTGTTTGTTTACAGTTTGTTGTTTGTTATACTTAATACCGCAATTACAGAATGCCATCATATCCCTTGTCAAATCTTAAAGCTGAGACAAAATCAAAGTTTAATTAACCTGGTTTGATTAGTTCAAGAGTGGTGGGCAATACTTTATGCAGCAGGTGTATTCGGCAGCTGAGGGCGGCGGTGCGCGACCGTGACCGCCCGTTCGTGAACCCGGCCCTACAACGATAGCAGTTCAAATACCGTGTCACTGGAGTTAATCAGACAATTAAAAAAAACAGTCTTTAAAAATAATACATCCTTTTATAATCCAATAGTTAACATGTGTAGGGAGTACAACGACTTAGCTGGTGCTCAATGAAGACCTAGACATATTTGGTTCAAGACTTAATGTTTTTGGTCAGCAAATTAAGAATTGTCCTCAGTTCAGTTGTGTGAGGATACCAAGTATAATATAATAAACTTTGTTTATTTAATTAAATGCATGTATAAGTTTCTCTTGTATTTATATAAATATTGATACTTTTCTTTTCTTTAACACACACACACACACATAAGTAGTTTGAATTGTAAATGATCTCTTGCCTTAATTATTCTCATTTACAGTATTGCTGCATGTTTACAATTTGTTTTGTGTGCCAAAGTTAATAAATAAATAATAAATTAATTAATTAAAAAGTAATAGATTCATCTCAGAAATATTCAAATTTGAAGCGCAGATTTGAAGTGGGATCTATCTAAGTGGTGCTCCAGGATGACTTCAGCATGTCGAAAAGCCATAAAAACATTTTTTCACACTTAATAGTTTAATATTGTTGTAAAGATTCAAAGAATTTATCAAAGGACTTATACTTAACAGGTTAACTAAATCCTTTGATAAACTACCGTGTGAAAGTTCGGTTACTTTGTATGCCAAAAGATACAATGTTGTCCTTAATTTAGTTACGGTAAACCGACAAGTGTTAACAATTTGCTCTTTTAATTTTACTCTTTATTACCTTTTTATCTTGCATAACGTTATTTTCCCTAGTTTGGTATTTAGAGGGATCCCTAATAATCTATGTACTTTTGCAAAGCTTGTGCACAACTTTTGCAAAGTTTGTGTAATTTCACAAGTTTAGGTATACATGCTGTAAATAAAATATTTAGTCTTGTTTTAAAATTATGGTATGTAACTCGTTGACTTTTTTTCTTATTCTAAGTCAATTTGCGCAAACTTTCTTGTATAATCAAATGCAGACCAGTGCCACTAGCCACTACCATGAGTTTACAGTGACCGTATTCGATAGCGACGGCGTAAATTATTTGTAGAGGCGCTGTACAATTCTCCATACAAATAATTTACGCCGTCGCTATCGAGTACGGTCACTGCAAACACATGGTAGTGGTACTAATAGGTCTCTTAAAATCACGGTTGTGAAAATACCATTCTTAAATTAATGTTCAATACAGTGTGTAATAACCTTTTTTCTTTCTTTAAGTCAAGAGTGGAGTAACTGTCTAAGAAATCGACAATTGCCACGAGTGTCGAATTTTAAAAGACGCAAGATCTACCTAGATATACCTATCTATCTAGATATATGTTGTGTGATCTTACCAATAACATAATCAATATGTTTTATGAACGTATTTCTGCATTGCCACTGGACCAAGGATCACAATCGGCCTATTACTTAGCCACCCTTAGTGTAAATAAGTAATACACAGATATTTGGCAGCCATGTCAATTTACCAGCCCAGGCAGCCATTACTATCTACCATCGTGCAAAAATATCTGACACGTCCTTACGCAAAGAGTCCTTACGGCCTAGACAGTCGTCAGATATTTATGCATGCGATGTAGTGTCAAATAATGACAAGTAACTGTAATAAGATTTTTGTCATTTTCGAATCGTCTTTCACGGGTTTCAAAAATCGCCCCCTGGCCAGAGGCCGTATTGTCTAACGTTTCTGACACTCGCGAACACAATGAAATCACAGTTTTTGTATGTGAAAAATGTCATTTGATTGTGATCGCGTGTGTCAGAAACTTTACGCAATAGACCCTCAGGATACAGTTACGGAAGCGCCAGTCCTCCCAGACAGCGAAGTCATTTAGCAGTCAGACAGCAGGCGCGCGGCTGACACACGTCAACATGTCCCGATTGTGTGCTTTGAGATGCTTTGAACCACATGGCCTTTCGAGGAAGCAAGAAAGCATGACCGTGTTTATTCAAAGTCATGAAAAGAATGGACTGGTGTACGAGTTTTGAACTGGGTGCATTTATCACAATAGCTAATTCAGGGTGGCTGGTTGTCACTTACATATAAAGCATCAGAGTACTCTTAGAATAGAAGATTGTGTTTTGAGTGTTATTGTATTTATAACCGACTTCAAAAAAGGAAGTTATTTGTTACCTCAGAACTCGGTAATTTATGAACCGATTTGTTTTTTTTTGCGTTCGTCTAGGAATGCTTTCAATTAGGTCCCATAAGCACCAAATCAGGATCTGATAATTGGACCCCAAGGAAATCGAGGGAACTCTTCAAATGTTGTAGGGACGCTTATGATAATTTTGATATATTTAGTAGTAACGCGTGCATTCGCTTTTGAAAATCATCATTTGGTGAAGTGGAACTGATGATGATGAAGACCACAGTTGACCATCGAAGTTACTACTCAATAACACGTGTGTCACGGGTTGAATTTAAATTACTTTAACAAAGTTTCTAAGCAATTTATGCTCCTCGTAATGCATATGGTGAAATGAAATGGGTGGTGAAGCACCAGGACAGGACTCCTCAATAATGAGTCTCTGCATCGGAAAAAGCAATATTTTGTAAAAGGTGACGAGCAGTTGACATTAAACTATTGCATCTTAGATTATTTACATCTAAAAAGCGTGAAAAAAAATGTTATAGCAAAAAATTTAACCGACTACAAAAAACCATGAAAATAATTTTCTACCAGTCTGAAATCGGTGCGTCAGCACGAGCCAGAAGGAGTGATTGAAGCCCAATATGTAGTACGTAGGTGAGGTAGGCGACTATAGGTCCACTCCTCCTGGCTCGTGCTGAGGCCGACTTGAGACTGGTAGAAATTTATTTTCATGGTTTTTTTTGTAGTCGGTTTAAATTTTTTGTTATAAAATTTTTTGTGCCTACGGTGGCTGCAGCGCAGGCAGATCGGTTATAATTTACTAAAGAACAACATAATTACCTAATATTTTGTATCCTTGGTATGAATACTACTGAAAATGTACCTACCTAAGTATGTTAAACTTCTATCTAGTGTTTTCATTTCATAACATTGACTGCCTCTGTACACTCAATACGTTATTCAATAGGTACTTGTACATATATGGCTATTTGATTGCTAACTGATGAAGCGAAGGAATGCCGTCAAGCGGAAAAATGTCTGCCGAGGAGTATATCCGCTACTAATTAAGCTTACACTATTGAATAAGCAATAGTACAAGTCTTATACTTAAACCATTGAATCATATCTGCCGTGTAAAATGGGCAGAGTTGATCTGAAATAAAATAATGTTAGATACATTTTTACTTACCTATTATTACCCTATGAGAGCCTTTTCTTATATTGCTTTGATAATACAGTTTTGAAGTTTCACTGGCGTTTGTCGCATACATTATACTATGTAGTAACCTACATTATACATACAAAATATTTTATTGCTTTTCCATAATGTAAGTTACAAAAATGTTAAATAAAATTATGTGAGCATCATAGGCCCTGTTGGGCACATCAATTATATGTATATGAGAGGGCAATCCATCTCTATACCTTGCAAGGTTAACTTAAATCAGGTACTGGTGAGAAAGAGTTAGGTATTTGCTTTAGATAAACGACAAAGTGCGGGTTTCAAGTGATTACCTATTAATCTAACCATACCTCACTTGTTTTGGGTTACATTAGTTTCGTTTAATCCCCCGCTGATGGAAAATGACAGCACTGCTGTAGTCCTCATTTTGTCGCCCATTAATATTACTCAGCCAATCGAATGCTTTGACCGCGATGATGACCTAGAAAAGATAATTGAAAATCTATTGAGGAAGTTTCTTCTTTTAGATGTTTTGATATAGGTAGATAAACTACGAGTATAGCTATTTACTTACGACACTATCCTGAAATGACAAATACACTTTAAATAATTTGATTGGGACGTTACTAATTAATAGAGATTAATACCAATGAATTGCGTTGCGATCTTTTGCATTGCAACACGTTGCAAGTGAAAAACAATAACGCGTGTGAAATATAAGCCTATCTATATCGTAATTGTGTTTTCATGTCTAAACGTTTCCTTGCCCATTTTCAGCTACTTAAATCGATATTATGTGACACAAACACCACACAAAAAAAATAAGCTTTAGAGCTATGGATTGACTGATAGATGTTAGTGTTAGAAGATTCATTCTTTTCTTCAGCTTATATGTACTTATTATGTCCTTACGACGTTTATGATTCTCTCTTCGTGTTAACGTCTCCCATTATTTGGCAGCCTAGGTATTCTATGATAATGATGTCATCCTTCAGTAAAATATTTCGTTAGATGGGAAGGTAACGAGGTAACTAGTTATTATTAGGTACTTCCAACGCATAATCGTAGCCTTAAGCACTCCACGTCGTTTACCACGCATTACGACCTACCGAGCTTATGCTGTTCAAATTCCACCTACCCACTTTCCCATAACTATAACTTCATAAAATAAGTTGTTCCATAATTTTAAAATCAATTTTATCCCCACGAACCTAATAGCTTGCACTAGATGCGAGAGCATCAAGGGATGCCGCTGCGCGAGTGCGCGTGCCGGCGTTTTTGTCGCGCGCCATTACCGGCGCAGGCGCAGAGTGCGTCGAATGCTATGATTGATGATCGGACCTTCCGTGAGGCGAGTGCCGGGACACTTGTGTCGATTGTGATATGCGCTAGATTATCGGACACATTTAAGGTGAAGCCATTGTTACATTAACACTCTTTTTTCAGCTTGGTTGCGAATCATAGTCGTTACTAGAGGTGCAGGCTGCGGTCCATTCAACATTGAGTGAGAGAGATTTTAAATAGATGACTACCTAAGGAAAATAAAATTTGTTTTGAACTAAAAGAATTTAATTGCTCACCCGCGACCTTACGATAGCTAAGCTTATGCAAAATATGCGTGTTCATGCAGTTCCTCCACCTCCACACTGTAAGAACACACATAAATCACACAAACCCATCTGTCACCACCACCACACTACACTGACGCGTTTCGAACTCAACCAGAGCTCATCTTCAGAGTGACACAACCGTACACCATGTTACCAGTTGTTAGTCAGTTTTCTTTTAGTTCATTGATATGAACCTCCGCAAAGTAACGCCTGATGCAATAAATTATATTTTTTTTTCCCTTAGGTAGTCATCTTTTCATTTAATGAGACTTTAGAAACACAGCCAGAGGCACACTTTAGGTATTTTAGAAGCTGATTAGTCAGGGATCTTGTTTTTTATCGCTATTTATAGAGGTATTAAGTACCTATTCTAAGCTAGTAACTCGAACGAAATAGGTGCCATTTTGAAAATGATAAAAGTATGTGTTGCTGCGAAACAGTAGCTCAAATTATATTTTCGGCTGATTAATAAAATAAGGACTATAGGTAATTATCAGATTTTTATTTTTAATCATATTTCCAATTCAACTCGGTTTTTCCCCACGTACGAATGTAATTTTCGGGTAATGTTATTTGAAAAAAATCGGTCCCCTGAGTTATTAAAGGTGTTTCCAGTAAGCTAACATTCAGATAAACAGGTGCCATTTTACTCCGATCGCTCAAAACCTACTAAAAAGTAATTTTTTTTCCAATAAAAAAAAGGCGCACATTAATACACATGGCCTTAAATGACGGCTGAACGTATCGCATCCCGTGAACCGAAGTCCGAATTCAATGCGAACAGTACTCAGCCCCGTTACGCAATCCCCGGTGGTGTGCAGAGATGCAGTTAGGTACTGCACACGCTAGCACTATAACGGCTAGCTTTGTCAACATGCATGCATTGCAGGTGTTAGGAGCACCATCTTGCTCGCTAATCCTACCGTGAAGCAGCAGTGCTTGCACTGTTGTGTTCCGGCGTGGAGAGTAAGACAGCCGGTGAAATTACTGGCACTTGAGGTATTCCATCTTAGGCCTCTAGGTTGGCAACTCATCTGCAATACCCCTGGTGTTGCAGATCTTTATGCGCGGTGGTGATCTCTTACCATCGGAGACCCACTTGCTCGTTTGCCATCCAGTCGAATAAAAAAAAAATACGTCCTCTTTTCGCTTACTATCCTCTTTTAGTAGAATAGAGTGAAAGCCCCCCATCCCTCTCCTCCCAGTAAAGCTCTGTTTCCACCAATAATGAGCGAGGATGTGTTACGAGGAATGTGTCTTCATTTACCTCGCTTCGCTCCGCTCAGCTGTTTTCACCAGACGTGCTGTGCGAGGATGTGTAAATGAAGCGTTTCTATTGGTTAATGAACCTCGCAACACATCCTCGCTCATTACTGGTGGAAACGCTGCTGAATGGCATCGTAGGGTGACGGCACCAATCATGGACATGTTAAGCACAGTGGCATCGTAGGGTGACGGCACCAATCATGGACATGTTAAGCACAGTGGCATCGTAGGGTGACGGCACCAATCATGGACATGTTAAGCACAGTAGTATCCACTAATGGACAGCAGGATTCAATGCCTTATAGCACCATTCATGAACTTTACCAGTTATGATCATCAGTTATCTGATAAGTTTTAGAAAAAGTAGCGTCCGTTTTAAGGGTTCCGTAGCCAAAATGGCAAAAACGGAACCCTTATAGTTTCGCCATGTCTGTCTGTCTGTCCGTCCGCGGCTTTGCTCAGGGACTATCGATGGTAGAAAAATTTTTTTTTAGAGTAGGTACCTCCCATAGACGTAAAGTGGGGGTGATTTTTTTTTCATCCAATCTTGTAAGTGTGGGGTATCGTTCGATAGGTCTTTTAAAACCATTAGGGGGTTGCTAACACGATTTTTCGATTCAGTGATATTTTTACAAAATATTGAACTTTAAAGTGAAAATTTTCATTAAAATCGAGCGCAAAGAATTGGGATAGCTATACAAAGGGGTAATGCGGCCTGCGTTTTGAGGTCCATGCCAAGTGACGTCTATCGACGTGTTTGCCTTATAACTTACTACCTTTTGCCCGCGACTTCGTCCGCGTGGAATTCGGTTGTCGCGCGCTGTTCCCTCGGGAACTGCATTTTTCCGGGATAAAAGTAGCCTATGTCACTCTCTGGCCTATACCAAATCTTATTAGGGGATAGACATTTACGTGAAGTCGAGAGTTTATGAAGCAAGTGAAAACATTGGTTTACTCTTGAAATGTCGACAAACTTTTAATCGAATATCAGTTAAAAATCAACGTTTCCTATTTTTTCATTTCATCGAACATTCATTACCTCGAATGATTAAAATAAGTATTTTTATATCACCGATTTTTAATTTCTGGAAAAATTTGTTAATGGTTGTAAGTTGTTTCTCATACAAGATTTTAATAGAATTTCGTTTAACAGATATTTTTTCTTATATTATTGTTTCATAGAATAATCAATACATGGAACACTTACTTTGAAGAAATTTGTATCATTGATTTTTGTTACAAATAAAATTCATTATTTAGGTATTCATTTCATAGAATAACAAATCAAATATTCTTTATTCTTTATTATTATAAAACTAATTACAAAAAAAAACAGTTTCTAAACCTTTTAATTCATACCTGCAACAAAATGCATACCCTCCTATAACGGTAGCGATTCACTTTCTGGGTGTTCACAGTTCTTACCTAACCTAACCTTCTTTTCTGGTTGCGATTCGCTTAGTGGTGATATCACAGCTCTAACCTAACCTAACCTACTTTTCTGATAGCGATTCGTTTTCTGTTAGGGTCACAGTTCTAACCTAACCTAACCTACTTTTCTGGTAGCAGTTCGCTTTCTGGTGGGGCCACAGTTCTAACCTAACCTAACCTACTTTTCTAGTAGCGATTCACTTTCTGGTGGGGTCACAGTTCTAACCTAACCTAACCTACTTTTCTGGTAGCGATTCGCTTTCTGGCGGGGTCACAGCTCTAATCTAACCAAATCTAACCTACATAAAATGATTATATTAAAATGTGTTAATTTTTATTAAATTATTTTCGTTGAAACAAAATATAGTGAATAAAAAAATCGAGAAAAAAATATTTAAAAAATAATTCTGTGGTTTGACACAATTGTTAAACAAAATAATTTCGTTATAAAATTCATCGAATTATTTTTCTATTAAATATGTTTCATTGAAGTAAATAGTAATTGAAACAATAATATTCGAAGTAAAAATACAAGGACTAAATATTATATGACACATTTTCTGCGAAACGAAATTCTGTGAAATTTCTGTCTGTGAAAGAAGTGAACACCTTATTTAATAGATAGTCTATTTGGAAGAACTTCATTTCATATTTTATTATTTCAGACTTTTTGAAACAATTTTATTTATTTCTTGATTTTGTAGCGATTTATTATTGTTGGGGTAACAGTTCCAACCTAACCTAACCTAATTTTCTGGTAGCGGTTTATTTTTGTTGGGGTCACAATTCTAACCTAACCTCACCTACTTTCCTGGTAGCGATTTATTTTTGTTGAGATCATACTTCTAACGTAACCTATTTACTGGTTGCGATTTATTTTTGATGGGGTCGCAGTTCTAACCTAACCTAACCTATTTTTGGTAGCGATTTATTATTGTTGGGGTCACAGTTCCAAACTAACCTAACCTACTTTTCTGGTACCGGTTTATTTTTTTAGGGTCACTGTTCTAACCTAACCTAACCTAACCTACTATTCTGGTAGCGATTTTTTTTGGTCGTAGTTCTTCTGATGTTTTATAATAATACGTCGAAGAAATAAACAGCGATATTTATTTTTTATTTTTTTATTCGACTGGATGGCAAACGAGTAAGTGGGTCTCCTGATGGTAAGAGATCACCACCGCCCATAAACATCTGTAACACCAGGGGCATTGTAGATGCGTTGCCAACCTAGAGGCCTAAGATGGAATACCTCAAGTGCCAGTAATTTCACCGGCTGTCTTACTCTCCACGCCGAAACACAACAGTGCAAGCACTGCTGCTTCACGGCAGGATTAGCGAGCAAGATGGTGGTCGCAATCCGGGCGGACCTTGCACAAGGTCCTACCACCTGCATTTAGTTGTTCTGTCTCATGAATAGTTGATGAAATGTATTTTTAAGCAAATAATAATCCTTGTACTGTTGATCTAATAATTGTGGCGGCAGGCTTAGCGAGTAAGAAGATGGTTTAGAGAATTATACTTATCTACTTGGGATAACTTCATGGGTACGAATTATAATATATAAATTTAAAATCTATTCTAATCTATACATTTATTCTATAATCTATTTTATAGCAGTGTTTTTCAAAGTGTGGGTCGCGAACCCCGGGGGTTTCGCGAAGCCTCTTTAGGGGGGTCGCAAAGCCCCTATCAGAGAGCCTACTCCGAAAATCGAAAATCGAAGTTCGTGTCGTACCGTCCCTCTCACTATCGTATTAAATAGGTAGTACCTAGGTATAAGCGACAGAGGGACGGCACGTCACGTACTTCGATTTTCGAATTTCGTTGTAGCCCCGCAGCTTTGCTGGAAAAAAAAAACATTTATTAAGAAAAATGTAACTAAATAAATAATAGTATTTATCACAAAATAAAATACATGAAAAAAAAGCAACAGGTAGGGGGTTGCGAAATATTTTTACATACTAAAGGGGTCGTGTAATGAGAAAGGTTGAAAAACACTGTATTTATAGGGTATCCCTGCTTGCTAAATAAAATTGTGAAGTTACTAACATCTCTGAGTAGCCTGTGGTTACTAAAAATAACTTATTAGACATACCTACCTACTTATAACCTGCCTTTGTATTGGGAAAAATTCTCATCAAATCAGGTGGTCACGCTATTTTTCCATAATTATTAAGTATCATACAGGTGATTGAATTTCCAACGAAACGCGGGCACAATTTACCTTAACTCTTTAACAATAAGTGCATCGCATTGTTTCGGAGGGTTAGGACAATGCTCGGCCTCCACCACAACCGTTACTTTAAAATGTATGCTTTTAGCAAAACGTTAACCTCTAACAACGTGCTTCCGTTTAATTCGACTAACGCCACCGAACATTTTATCCGCGTAACGCGTAAACTGTTTGCATAACGGGCCGTTCACACGGCCATCCTCCACGGATGACCGCCGCGCATTTCGACCGGACTAATCGTAATTTCAGAGTACTCGGAAATAGGGCAGAAAGCAGAGGCCGGAACAAGCGGGCAACTGGCACAGCGAAAATTTGAATAATGACGCTCTAGCGGAATACTCTTCAAGCTACGGTGGCTGCGTCCGCCGGCGTCTTTTGGTTAAAAGTGCCAGCTATCAGCGAGCCATTGTGTACGGAAACTCGAGTGCAATTTATACTCGGCTGGTTTATGAATTAATTAATAAGATTACTTACGGTTACACAAGGCAATGGTCTGTGATGTTTATTAACGCGTGCTAGAGGCGCTCGTGCGCGTTTGGCATCGCATGCCAATTACAGAAGACTGTAACAACCTCAAAATGACAACGGCAGTTTGGTAGCGTAAAGTAGTTATACAAATATATACACGTTCTGATAAATTTTAGTTTGTATTAATTTTTCGTACGTAATCCATGGACCTTGACAATTCAAGAGCATCCCTGTTTGCGCTTTGGTAATCTTAGTGCAAACATCCTTATAAGGTATTGTGCGACTGCAGATCAACGTCTAAACGAGATAAAATAGCGGCAACTCAAAATATGAAGCTTCTACATCTTATGTTTTAGAAGTACTTACCTGCCTAATTCGCATTATTTGGTACTTCTCGTTGGATGTGGCTCACCTACCTACTTAAGGGTAGTTATCTATAATATTACATTAAATATCTTTAAACGAGCAATTATTGTATATTCAATTGTTTCAGGAATCTCGGAAGCGGCTCCAATGACTTCAATTAAATTTGCTATGTTGGATTTTCGGGACGAACAATCGATGTAGCTTAGTCTCATTTTTGAGTTTTGGCGTTTCAAGTTTTACGAAACTTACGATATGTATCTTGTTAAATGCAGTGCAGAGGACTGTATTGGGAGACTACAACAGACATAAAAAGAGTCGATACGGGAAGCAGAAGTCGTCAGATCTGACGGCACGTCAGTAAATGAATTAAAAACCGGCCAAGACCGTGTCGGACACGCCCAAAATAGGGTTCCGTAGCCATTACGAAAAAATTAAGTATTTTATACGGAATCTTCCATAGTTTAAGTAAATGTTATACCTTAGGCTGCTATTTACTCTTAAACTACTAATAATTCTCAAGCAAACTTAATCGTCATAGTTATTATTATTAAAAAAAGTTTGATATACTTACTACCATCCTGATTTTTTTTTAAATTTTCCACCCACCGGTTTAGATTTTAGAGGGGGGGGGGACGCTCGATTTTAATGAAAATTTGCACTTTAAAGTTGAATATTTCGCAAACACGGCGCTGAATCGAAAAATAGTCTTAGAAAATCCCTAATGGTTTTAAAAGACTAATCCAACGATACCCCACACTATAGGGTTGGATGAGAAAAAAATCACCCCCACTTTACGTCTATGGGTCGATGGGAGGCGCGGACAGACAGACATAGCGAAACTATAAGGGTTCCGTTTTTGCCATTTTGGCTCCGGAACCCTGAAAAAGTCATTGCCATTTAAATCTGCCGAGCTTTCTCTGACACAGATTCCTTACAAAATAAACACGAACGAGTAATTATAAACGACCTTCCCTCGTCAACACTCGTTAGAGCAGGTAAGTGTGCAGCAGCGGGACATAATTCTGGAGTGGCCTGGCACCCTGCGATTATTGCGTACTCCGTGGTTACGTTAATGCCGTAGGCAGCGACTCGTATGCACCTCCGATTGAAGCCTGGCACTGCCACTTAGTCTAACCTACATGCACTACATACTGTCGCATTATGGACTGTTATATTTGTTATTTGCGTGATCAATATAATATTATGTTACCGACAATATGCATAATCTGGCATTCTATGAATACATAGGCATCTATACAATGCCTGAATATATAATGTATACACATTGCGGTAACAATATATATTTATATTTTTGTACATATTTTACTATTCTTCATAATACCGGAATAAGAGACATTAGTACAAAAGTCGTGTACTTAATTACGGGAGTCATAAAAATTGTGATTAATAAATAAACAAAAAAAAAATCTTAACAGATTGGAAGATAAATATAACAAGTATGCTCATAACATCAAAATAAATAACCTTTGTGCTTTGATTTTATAAAATAAAACAAATTTAATGTCGATGCCATACACCATTATTTCGTACGTACATAGGTATGACTTAACGAGTATACATTTCGTACCTAGGTACTCAATTATAACACTAAAATTTTATAAAACCATATATATACCGTAATTACGTCACAAATAGTCTGCAGTATTTACTTAACTTATTCACATCAAATATATATATATATATATATGTATTTAACCCTAGATAAGAAACAAAAGATTAAAACATTTCGGATTGACATTCCCTTATTCCTCACGCAATTAGGTAGGTAGGTACATCGCGTCAGATTGGTGTACCTACATAATTACGGCAGCGAGTATTTTACTTAAAATAAGCTTTCGTTAACTTGAAACGGTGGTAAAACGTCTATTTATAACTTTAAAACAATAATTATACAAATTTAGTATAAATAAACTTACCAGTAGGTATCACAGCAAATCCTTAAGTTCCGCTGCCACGTTACGCTCACTGACAACTCGCCCGTACTAACTAGGTACTGCGGGGTTGCGACGGACGAGTTTGGAAGTGCCTCACGGCTTTAAAATTCATTACATATATTCAAAAATTGTGTTTTTCGGTTGTATTTAAACTATAGTTAATGAAGCCTTGCATTAAATTATGATTTTACTGGTTGTTTCCTTATTTTACGACAAAAACCAAAACGCCATTGTACCTTTACCTTATTATAAATGCAAAAGTTTGTTTGTTTGTTTGTTTGTTACCTCTTCACGTCTAATCCGCTGAACCGATGTAAGCACATGAAATTCGGTATACAGATACTTAGTTCAAGTCCCAAGGAAGGACAAAAGGATAGTTTTGATCCCGAAAAATTGCATAGTTCCCCCGGAATAGCAAGAAACAAATTCTGCGCAGACGGAGTGGCGGGGACAGCTTGAGTAGCATCGATATATTTCCTGCGGGGTGGTGAAAGAATAATTGTTCCCAGATAAAATAGCTGTTGCCCGCAACAACCAAATAATTTCACTCGTTACCATTTACGAGTAATAGGTAAACATTTGTGGCTAAAAACTCAAAAACCGTAGAGTTGTTCTAGGTACTAAATTATAATTAAGTGTTACAACCATAATGGGTAAAATTAGTTAATGATTTTTGCTTCCCACGTTACGAGTTAAAAGGAGGACAGTAGACTAACCTTTTTTTCTAGCAAAATTATTTTAAGCTCTACCGGTATCCTGAGATGGATACGCTGCATTTGTCTGGCCATTTTTAGATCATGTACATTACAGGTCCTACTTATGATGTCTTTTCTTTAGGTATCTTGTTCATACTCTACTGAGTGAAAGTATCTTATCTCACTATAATTATATATCTTTTCACTTCTCATGCTCCTAAAAGTTACTTAAGTCTCTGCTATCGGGAACTCCTTTTTATTCTCTAGGGATTAAAGTATTTTTTTTTAATTTTCGTTGGAAACCCCTAAACAGCCAACACGGTGTTTGTGAATGGCCGGTTTTTAGGGCTTGGAAATAACCTCTAAATGATAACTGCAAAAATATTAAAAATAAAACACGATTTAAATTCGTGAAACACAATTAATGTTTACCTACTAACATAGATCTGCTATTAAATTATCATCATCCCATCATCCCAGCCTATATACGTCCCACTGCTGGGCACAGGCCTCCTCTCAGAACAAGAGGGCTTGGGCCATAGTTCCCACGCGGGCCCAGTGCGGATTGGGAACTTCACACACACCATTGAATTGCTTCGCAGGTTTGTGCAGGTTTCCTCACGATGTTTTCCTTCACCGCAAAGCTCGTGGTAAATTTCAAAATTATAACAAGAATTTAAAAGAAGAGATTTTAAAATTACTAAATTATATCAAGGATTAATTCATTTTATTATGCATAGTCCAATTATTTTTAAAATAGTTTTAAATTTTGAAACTGTTGGCTAAATAGGTATGAAGGCTTTTAAAGCGTTACTTCATAAACAATAAAAGAAAAGAAAAAACCGCGCAACAATTTTTTTTTGCTATTTGAATTTTGAACGTACGAGTTCGACCGACGACGACGATCTCGTGTCATTATAGCTTGTTTAAGTTCCTCGTTAAACAATCTACTATTTTAGGTTGTCAAAGTTCACTGAATTTAAGTAGGTAAGCATAAGTAACATTACGGTGATATTATTTGTTTCTGGAATGCTCCAGCGTCCCTTCATCATTATCTTCCTAAAATATTCCAATGTATCTAAGAAAATTTCTCCACGGTAAAAATGTGCAGTTTAAATTGCCGTCTACGGATCATTGTGTAAAGAATAACGGGGCACCAATTATACGGCGGTCGGATTGGATGTGACATGCAAAAATGAGGCATCACAATTAAACGCTCATTTTATCGGAATTGAAACGATGCCGGTAACAGTTGTTAACGTTTCTTATTTGGCATGTCTCCAATCTTGTCATTGAGATATCATCATCATCATCATGGCCGTGTAGAATCCGTTTATCGCTATCCCGTGTGAACCAGGCGATTTTCCGGGATAAAAACTATCCTATGTCCTTCACCATTACTTAAAAAGTATCTTGTACCTATCCTGTATTTAGCCGCAAATGTTTACTCGTAAAGGTAACTAGTCAAATAAATTCGTTTTTGACACTGTGAAATAGTTAATCTTTATATGAAACTGTTGCGGGCAACAGCTATTTTACCTGGGAACAATTATTCTGTCACCATACCCCGCAGGAAATATATCGATGCAACTCTAGCTGTTCCCCGCGACTCCGTCCTCGCCGAATTTAAGATTGGTTTTTTGGAATCTTTTTGTATTTTTTATTTCAATTCCAAATTTTTTGTTACTTTTACGGTCATCCCGTAAAACCTATATCGAAAATACAAACTGAAATATAGATGCACAGAAAAACCAGAAAAATAAGACCAGCGCTGGGAATCGAACCCAGGTCCTCGGCATTCCGTGCCGTGTGCTATACCGCTACACCACCGCTGGATATTTGTTTCTCGCTATTGGGGGAACTATGCAATTTTTCGGGATCAAAACTATCCTTTTGTCCTTCCTTGGGACTCGAACTACCTATCTGTATACCGAATTTCATCTACTTAAGTACATCGATTCAGCGGTTTAGACGTGAAGAGGTAGGTAACAAACAAGCAAACAGACTTGCAAACTTTCGCATTCATAATATTAGCGGCATGATTTAAGCAGCGTCCATTTCGGTGCGGAGTTTCCAGAACATGGCCTGTAATCAGGAGCGACAGCTACGTACGACCGAGTCGGCAAATAAATCCAGCCGTGCCCAGGAGATACTCTTATACCTATCAATACTCACTTAGGTAATGTAATGAAAGGCTCACTAAGAATATTTTATATGTACCTTAGTGCATATCTATGTGTGAGTGAATCATCTATTACTTAGATGTCGTTACATGTATGTTGGTCTACGTTTATTTATCATAGATATGTTTAAGCTTTTGTTTAAATTACTGTACGTGATCTCTGTCAAACATAGGAAGGTACTCTATTATTACATAGGCACTCTGAACTGACTGCCTGACTGCTTCTCTAGTGTAATTACTTGCTTGGCGGTGTATTCTTCATCACATCATCATCATCCCAGCCTATATACGTCCCACTGCTGGGCACAGGCCTCCTCTCAGAAGAGAACAAGAGGGCTTGGGCCATAGTTCCGACGCGGGCCCAGCAGCGCGGCGCGGGTGTATCCCTGCTTAAGTACAATATCCACATCTAGGCTTGAGTGAAAATAATCGAAAAACCAAAATATCGTAAGCTTTTTTTCAATAATCGAATATACGAGTAAATTCGGTGTTACTCGTATTTTTTTTTATATTCAATCTAGTATTTTTTTTATGTGACTGGATGAAAACGAGCAAGTGGGTCTCCTGATGGTAAGAGATCACCACCGCCCATAAACATCTGCAACACCAGGGGTATTGCAGATGCGTGGCCAACCTACAGGCCTAAGATAGGATACCTCAAGTGCCAGTAATTTCACCGGCTGTCTTACTCTCCAGGCCGAAACAAAACAGTGGAAGCCCTGCTGCTTCACGGTAGGATTAGCGAGCAAGATGGTGGTAGCAATGGTCCTACTACCTGCTCTATTGTCACTCCATGATATTCTTGCTATTCCTGGAATAGTACAAATTTTGAGCACCAGAATACGCCCTCAAACTGACCTCCTTATACCGTTTCGTTAAATAAAATAAGTATACTTATTTACAACTAGATACTTAACTACTTATTTATCTATACAAATGTTCCCGTTTACGCTAGTTGTCTAAAACTGAGAACCTACCTATACATATATGTGACTTCTATCTCGTATACATAAAAACATCACGTATTTTGGCCCAATTCCCACATATTTAAATACTGCTTAACTCGATTTGTAGAGTAATAAACACGGTATTTACGCAAATTAAGTTTTTAGTAAGTGAAATGCCGACGTGACTCTGTGTGTAACAAATCTTTTGAGTGATAAAATAAGTATTTGATGAGGGATTTAATGAGCTACTCACTACGTGCGACTAATAAGTATCAAGAACAATATCATTTATAACGGCACCACCGTGACTCATGGCTTGTTAACTGTACCTACCTACTATGCATGTGTTCATCTTGTTTAAGGTATCTAATCTACACCGTATCACACCATGACTGTAATAGGATCGTGTCAGCTGGGCTACTACGAAACTCGAAACTCGAAGTTCGTGTCGTGCGGTCCCTCTGACACTTATACTATTTAATACGAGAGCGAGAGGGGCCGCACGACACGAACTTCGAGTTTCGAGTTTGTTAGTAGCCCTGCAGGTATGGAATGCAACGCAACACGGACTACAACATGTCAACGATGTTTCATGCCCATAAGAAGCGTATCGACCACAGATCGACATCCATCGACATCTAGTACCATACGGCACGTTTTTGACGCTAAAACCCACAGAAACAAAAGACAATCTCTTTGCTGGCCATGGCTAGCAATGTTGTATGAAATTCCATTACTATCCCCTAATTTGAAATTAGAACGAATCTTCAATAAGTAAGTGTTGTACAAAGACGTACCTACGTGGCGTTCTATTATCACAAAGATAAGGATGACATTTCCTTGGATGTTTGAGAAATAGTATATTACTGCAGAGGGCGGGAATAGTACATTACTGCAGAGGCCGGGAAAGAAAGGCTTGCTCATGCTTTCTCAAACATGCACTAAAAGAAATAAAAACTCCTAGAAATCAATGTTTTACTCGTAAGACAACTAAAATTGTACCAAACACAAATTATAACTGCCATCTATACAAGTGTTTATTTCATTCTAACATGATTTAAAACGTTAAAATAATCCCAATAAAATCAAATTGCTATAAAAAACATGTACATATAAGGGACTACAAAAATAAAAAATCACGTTTCTAAACGAAACTTTTGAAATGACAATGGAACTTATTTGCAAAATGGCTAAAGCCCAAGTCCAGCCAATCACATAATACACGAACTGCAGCCCATTTAATCAGCTACATTAAAATTTTATTATGTACTTAAATAAAATTGTAATTTGACATAAAACGCGTCGGCAATATTTATATATTTACATATCGGATACCTATTCATAGTCCTGTGAATTTATTCAGTAACTAATAAATGAACCATAGAAATTCAGATTTTTAATTTCAAGTCGTGTATAATGGCCTTTATCGCGGATATTTGACGTTTTGCATAGAAAAAAAGAACTAAGCCTGCAACAGTATATTTTGAATCCTGTTTTATGGAACACAACATAAACATTACATAGCATGTTTGAGAAAAATACTATTCGCAAACATCCAAGAAAATGTCGTCCTTATCTTTGTTTTTATTTTAGCCCATTTTAATTTTAATTTAAGCATATACCTACGAAAATAAATACTTGTGATGTATACATGTCATTTAATAATATTGTAAATCTGTTTTAAAATTAAATATATATACCTCGTTGAGTTTCTTGCCGGATTCTTCTCAGCAGAGGTTTTTCCGAACCGGTGGTAGATTTTTTTTGACATTCATAAGTGCTTGTTGTAGCCTAAATTGAATAAAGATATTTTGACTTTGACTTTGACTTTGAATACTAAGATTAGGCAGTATCGAATGGATTTAGTTTCTTTAGCTTTTTCAAAGAAGGGAAACATACGAAATGACAATTAACTTGACATTGTGGTTGACAGCACGTTGACACTTGACAGTTTGACACACGTACTCACGTACACAGCCCGCGAGGTATATAAATAGGACATGTTTAGCTGCAATTAATTTAAAAACATCTCGAATGTAAGAGATGTACTGCCGAGAGTGCTTAAAACGAAAATAGTTATTTAAAAACGCAATCAAAGATGATTGAAGGGAAGGGGGCAGTGACCCAAGCCCTCCTCGGGACCCTTTTGACGTGGGGCCTGACTGCAGCCGGTGCTGCTTGCGTATTTTTCGTACGAGGAAAACAGGTACAAAAGTTTTATACACTTACGATAAAAAGTAACACATGAAACACAGCTTTTCTGTACATTTGTTTACGTCTAATTAGTACTTTGTGAAGGGCGTCTAAAATTGGGTTTTCATCTCTAGTTGGTAATGAACTGTAGGTAATTTATAACCACAATTTGCCAGTTCTGCTGTCGTAAGCATGTAGGTGATAAGATCAATATTTATGACACTTTTATTTTCATACTTTTATGTACTTTCATAATGTATAAGCATTAAAACACAGTGAGTAGAATTGATGTTATGGATTATCAATATTGTATTTTCAAGCATTGTTTTCATTGATTTGGTTTGGTTATGATTTGCAGAGAAAACTACTAGATGTGTCACTGGGATTTGCTGCTGGAGTGATGACGGCTGCTTCTTATTGGTCACTTTTAGATCCCGCTATAACACTTTGCGAAAAGCAAGGGATATATGGAAAATTTGCATTCCTTCCTGTTGCTCTGGGCTTCCTACTCGGAGCAGTATTTGTGTTTGGGACTGATGTATTCCTAGACTATTTGGGACTGAACTCAACAAACATGATGATGTGTAAGTATTACTCTTTATTGTTATCTTCAATCTTACAGTATTTCACTTACAGTGCACAAGGTTGTAATAGTAGATTATGTTCTTTTCATGGCAAGTGGTGATATAAATAGGTATACTTAGAGAATAATATGAGGTTAATAGTAATAAATTAACAAATGAAGCATTCATTGTGTGAAGTTGTTTACCTTTACACACTTAACACTATTGTTATTGGTAGTGGTAGATCAAATTATTGTTACCATGGGTTGTAAGTGGAACAAGAAAAAGTGTTGACTTGACTAAAATTACATACATTTTTTATCAACATTCAGCAATTTGGGTATAAAACATACTTACGCAGGCATGCTCATTCTTATTAAATTAAAGAATGAATATAGTATATGTATGTATATATTGTGCTTTATTCATAAACTCATGCATAATTTGTGCAGATATTATCTCACTCCAAATACACCGAAACCAATAAAATAAAGAAAAAGAGTAAGTTATATAATTTAAACAATCTGGAATAAACTTAAAACACATCAGTACTTGGAAGGATATAGGTAGATTCACAGTTAATTACATTAGATATGTTTGCTACTTCAATAAGTTCCAGTTGCAAACAGTGGCATAGTTAGGTGGACAAGGGCCCCGGTGCATATAAAAAGAATCGGGCCATCACCCCGCTTTCCACATAAAATAGCTTCAACTTTTATTGGCCTTCAAAAACATTTTTAAAAAATGGTTAGAGCCTGCTCACAAGATTTTTTTTCTCTTTTTCTTTTATGCTCCTCTCTTTTCAAAGCTTAGGTTAGAGGGCCACCTGAGGTCCAGGGCCCTGGTGCACTGCACCACCTGGCCATACAATAGCTATGCCATTGGTTGCAAAGTAAGAGTGGGGTGGAAGGAGCCGCCTCCCGCCTGACCTTTAGTCCCAGCGGGGCCTCCAAATGTCCCCAAGTTCTCCTGATAAAGTTTGATTCGTGAATGTGGCTAAAATATATTTAGTACATCAACTTGTAATTTTGAGGGGCCTCATTCAGTTTGCCGCCTCAGGCCCCAAACAAGCTTACTAGGCAGCCACTGATGTGCCATAATAAATATATGTAATGTAAAAGCTGTTTTTTTTTTGGTTCCATTTTGAACCAGAGCTTAGAGCTACATTAAATATGCAATTTCTATTTCATAAATATTTCTATTTTATAGTCATCCATGAATATCAATTTTGAATGTTTAAATGGCTCAGTTTTTTTTACTATAACAAAGTTTTTGGAAAAGATTAGGGGTTGCAATGGTGCAAGATTTGTGCATTAAATTATGTTTGAGCTCACAGCTTTAGAGCTGCCGCAGACTTACAATTTCAAGTTGGCCAACTAAGTTGCACTGTATACCAATAGTCATTTAATTGGATAAAATGCACGGGCTATCATTAAGTTAGGTAGGTACTGGTTTATTGGTATACAGTGCAATTTAGTTGGCCAACTTGAAATTGTAAGTCTGCGGGCCCAAGAACTACCAAATGTATAATTTGTTTTTATTTTGAGAAAATAAATTATGGAACTGTGAAGTTTTCATAACAAAACTAAAATCATTACTCGCTTCCTTTGGCTTTGCCATAGTCGATTAAAAAAGTGAAACAATGAGAAATATAAAACTTTGAAGGGTGTTTTTTTATATACATAATATGAGTTTCAAGCTGAATTAACAAAACATTGTTCCATTATTTATTCAACTCTCCAACATACATAATAATCAAGCCAGTAATTAACTAGCAAATTGCTCTACAGAATTTAGAGGGATATGGTTGGTCACTTTTTCATACTTTGGAGTGCAAAAAATAAAACTCCGAATAGGTTGAGTGTCCATTATTTTAGACTATAAAAATAAATCGAATCATGGCCAGACAGTTTGATACCTTTCGTTGTAAGATTATATTATAGACTATATTGTTACCTAAATTTACATGAATGTAAGGCAGAGGAGTGAAGATTGTATTTAAATTTGAATATTTTATGAGCTGTATCTTAGTTAGATTAATCAAAGTGACTTGGGGAAAATCTTTACTGCAAAGAAACAAACAATAAAACTTTATTGCCAGGGATAACATATTGCTACTCTTTTTATTAGTTATGCTACATTACAATTATTTATTTCAAACCAAGAAATACTGCGTGTAATAGGTACCATTGTTACTTTGATATCACATAAATAATCTAGGTATTGTTTAGTTTCGCTCGTAACTAAAGATTAAGTATAAACCCTTATGGAAGTTAAAATCTTTGCGTTCCGAGATTTCTATCTTATCTCTGAGGCTTACAGCGGCTACCGCCACGGGCGACTATCACAAGGCGATGCCTTATCATCACTGACAAAGAATAGCTTCATACACTATATTTGTAGTAATAGTAATACACGTCGCTATTGACGCACGCAAGGACAAAGAGAGTTTTGATGCAATACTACGTCGATTTATTGGATTGGAATTCAAAATGTTTCTATAAAAGTTAGTTATACGCTGTTATCGTTGCTCGGCTTTATACTATAGTACTATAGATACATCCTGCTTTTTACAGTTTGTAGGACCCATTTGATTTGTGTGTTCGTATGTAGGACTATAAAAAGACATTAGGAACCGTCACTAACTAGGTTCTTCAATCAGGACTCTATATCCACAAACCATATTGTTACTTATTAAGTTATTAGGTTAGGTACTTATCAAAAGCTTCCAACGATGCCTAATACAATAAATTATATCAGTTTTAACATGCCTTATTCTGTAATTTGCAGCAATAACAAAGAGTAAAGAAGGCAAGGAAAAAATGGAGGATCTAGAGATGATGACTGCACTCAATCGGCCGTCAGTGCCGACGAGTGTAGTCACCCTAGATCCTCCTCAGCCGACAGACTTCGCTGATTGTATCAACAACCAGCACTCGGCGCAGCGGCGGCGCGGCCATCATCACTCGCAGCACTCGCTTACGGTAAGACCTACTCTGTGAACATGTGAAGGGACATTTTATTGAATCAGGCTTTACTTTGCGGAGGTCCATATCAATGAACTAAAATAATTTCTTTGCTCACCCGCGATCTTATGATAGCTCTCAGAACTTTCTCCTTACTGTCCCTCTTTCAAACTCGAAATTCTATGTTTATTCTTACACTGTCCAGGCCACTCGGTTGTGGAACTCCCTACCGATTGACTTGAGGTGCTCAAAGTCCTTGCCTATCTTTAAGTCTATGCTTCGAGAACACTATCTGTCATCTTGCGTATGAATATTAGGGGGAAGTCCCGTAAAACCGGACGGCACCTATCGCCGGACACTCGTAATATCTCGCTAATGATACACTAAACATATACACATACACACAGTTGGTTCAAAAAAAGGACACCCATCCATGTGTCATGGCCCGCGGTGCCACGGCGCTGATTTTCAGTGGGTTTTATCCGAATTAATATAGACCCCCTGCTACTAGCTGTAACCTACATATGGCTATAATTCCCGTTGAAAAGACAAAAATGCTGCGGCTACAAAGGTCCTTGACAAAACGCCGACAAGTAGTTCGCGTCACTCACGCGAAGAGCGTCAGTCTCGTGTAGAGAAGCAGTTGATTTCAATCACGGCGCAGCGTTTGGCGTCTCATGGCCATAAAGCAGCGGTTCACAACCTTTTTGGCTGGCGACCCAAAGTATAAGGATAATTGACATTGAAGCGCTAAACCTAAAACTACCACTGAAATTGACGTTATTGTAAAATACGTACAAAAAGTTTTTTTTAGCACATGCTTTAATTAAAGAATTCTTCGACCCATCCCAATATTGCCCGCGACCCGAATTTGTGTCATGACCTGAGGTTAAGAAACGCCGCTTTAGAGTATTATTTCCTTTTCTAGGTTCATCAATTTCACCGAAAAAACGTTTGACCAAATGTATTCTTTCAGACACTTTTATTTAACAAGTAGAATTACTGCTATGTTGATTGGATTTGACAGCATAAATTATTATCACCTTTAATCCATTAGTCTGTTTAAATAAAATTTAGACAACCATTACCTACCCGTTAGTTATTAAATGACTAACACTTTTCGGATAAAGCTAATTGACTATTTAATTGATTCCTGAACCACGTTGAAACAAAAATTAATTGAAGTTAAACAAAAATTTTAGCAGACTAACAAATATAATGAAGGTGGAATTTAATTTTTTGATAGGTACTTACTTATGTATTATAATAGCTAGACAAGTTGTACTAGATATAACTATTACCACCCTCGGGGCTTGTCACGCTAACAAACGACCTTGACTTTTCGCCACATTGCAGAAAGCTCATTTCAAATGTAATTTATTCTTAAGCTGAAAGATCCGAGCTCGGGCTCGATCCCACGATCCACTTAAGAGGCCACAGGTCAAACCGCTACGCTGCCACGGCTATTTTACTTAACTCTCAGCATCACCATTTAAGACTTACGCTCTTGTCGTGGAGATGGCCACTTATTCCTTTCTTCCGCCAACCTTTTGACTTCCTAATATGATCTGAAGCTAACTCTATGGTTGATGATTTCAGAAAGGCGGCGAGAACGGCGACGGCGATCGCCGGGACAGCGCGCAGCGGTCGATGGAGGCTCGCGCGTCGCAGTGGAAGCGGATAATGCTGCTAGTGGTTGCCATCACCGTCCACAATATACCCGAGGGCCTGGCCGTCGGGGTCTCTTTCGGCGCAGCCGCCATGTCGGAGGATTCTCCAATGCGTTCCATGTTGCCAGGTAAGAAATTAATTTTCAAAACACAATCTTACACACCTTAGACTTGAATTGACTCAATTCGGTAATATACTAGGGGCCTTATTGTCTAAAGCAGCGTTTCCATGAGAGATGTGCGAGGATATATTGCGAGGAATATGTTTTTCATTAACCAATAGAAATTCTTCATTTACCTCGCCTCGCTCCACTCAGCTGTTTCCACAGAGATGTGCCGTGCGAGGATGTGTAAATGAAGCGTTTCTATTGGTTAATGAAAA
>NC_133479.1:8553009-8625086 GCF_025370935.1 Choristoneura fumiferana | reverse complement strand
CACTTACGTCCTTTTGTTGAGAGGCGCAGTTTTTCGGCAATAACTCAAAAACGGTATATCCGATCATGTTGAAACCAATTTTTGTTGAAAGTATTTATTAAGCGTTACCTTTCCATAGTTTTTGCCATTTTTTTTTGACAAATGGTTTACAGAATAGAGGGGGAGGGGGGAACATAATTTTTGCTATTTTGGGAGTGATTATTTCCGGAAATCTTCACTTAATCAAAAAAATTATTGAGAAACTTTACTATCTTTTCAAAAGAGCTGTCGAACTATGTGCCACACGTTAAGTTAAAAAAATTGTTTTCAATTTCTGTTACGTGTAGGTACTTATGGAGTGCCCCACTATGGTGTACTGCCTTTTCGGCGAAAATAGTTTCGCCAAATTTCACTTAGCAACCAATCTTTCGCCAAAGTTTCATTTGCAAACAATTCGTTGGCATAACTTTACTCCGCATTTTTCTTATTACGCAACAATTTTATATTGCAAATTTTTACTTCATCACACTTTTATGTGGCAAATATTATGTAGCAAATGANAAAGCATGACCGTGTTTATTAAAGTCATGAAAATGGACTGGTGTACGAGTTTTGAACTGGTGGCATTTATCACAATAGCTAATTCAGGATGGCTGGTTGTCACTCTACATATAAAGCATCAGAGTACTCTAGAAAAGAGATTGTGTTTTGAGTGTTTATTGTCACGCACACACACGCACAACACACACACACACACCCCACCACACACACCACACACACACCACTCACACACACACCACACACACACTCACACTCACACACCACACACCACACACACAACACACACACACACACACACCCACACACACACACACACGTGCACACACACATTATTTATTGATTAATTTTAAAATTTTAAGATTTAGATAAATAGAAGTTTATTTTGTATTTAGGTGTTGATGTAAGATATAAAGATATGTAACCAAATATTGTGAATAGTTTACTCCCTTTGCTGCCTTTATGGCGTGGCGTGGACCTTCTGTCACAGGGTATCTTGAATACCTACTACGAGGTCTCTAACCGTATTGTTGTAAAAGTAGTAATTTTAATAAATACATTTTCATTTCAATTTCATTTCATTTCATTTCATAACCGACTTCAAAAAAGGAAGTTATTTGTTACCTCAGAACTCGTCATTTATGAACGATTTGATTTTTTTTTGCGTTCGTCTAGGATGCTTTCAATTAAGTCCCATAAGCACCAAATCAGGATCTGATAATTGGACCTAAGGAATCGAGGGAACTCTTCAAATGTTGTAGGGACGCTTATGATAATTTTGATATATTTAGTAGTAACGGGTGCATTTGCTTTTGAAAATCATAATTTGGTGAAGTGGAACTGATGATGATGAAGACCACAGTTGACCATCGAAGTAACTACTCAATAACACGTGTGTCACGGGTTGAATTTAAATTACTTTAACAAAGTTTCTAAGCAATTATGCTCCTCGTAATGCATATGGTGAAATGAAATGGGTGGTGAAGCACCAGGACAGGACTCCTCAATAATGAGTCTCTGCATCGAAAAGCAATATTTTGTAAAAGATGACGAGCAGTTGACATTAAACTATTGCATCTTAGATTATTTACATCTAAAAGCGTGAAAAAAAAAATGTTATAGCAAAAAATTTAACTGACTACAAAAAACCATGAAAATAATTTTCTACCAGTCTGAAATCGTGCGTCAGCACGAGCCAGAAGGAGTGGTTGAAGCCCAATATGTAGTACGTAGGTGAGGTACGCTATAGGTCCACTCCTCCTGGCTCGTGCTGAGGCCGACTTGAGACTGGTAGAAATTTATTTTCATGGTTTTTTTTGTAGTCGGTTTAAATTTTTTGTTATAAAATTTTTTGTGCCTACGGTGGCTGCAGCGCAGGCAATCGGTTATAATTACTAAGAACAACATAATTACCTAATATATTGTATCCTTGGTATGAATACTACTGAAAATTTACCTACCTAAGTATGTTAAACTTCTATCTAGTGTTTTCATTTCATAACACTGACTGCCTCTGTACACTCAATACGTTATTCAATAGGTACTTGTACATATATGGCTATTTGATTGCTAACTGATGAAGCGAAGGAATGCCGTCAAGCGGAAAAATGTCTGCCGAGGAGTATATCCGCTACTAATTAAGCTTACACTATTGAATAAGCAATAGTACAAGTCTTTAATTAAACCATTGAATCATATCTGCCGTGTAAAATGGGCAGAGTTGATCTGAAATAAAATAACGCTAGATACATTTTTACTTACCATTACCCTATGAGAGCCTTTTCTTATATTGCTTTGATAATACAGTTTTGAAGTTTCACTGGCGTTTGTCGCATACATTATACTATGTAGTAACCTACATTATATATACAAAAATATTTATTGATTTTTCCATAATGTATGTTACAAAAATGTTAAATAAAATTATGTGAGCATCATAGGCCCTGTTGGGCACATCAATTTATATGTATATGAGAGGGCAATCCATCTCTATACCTTGCAAGGTTAACTTAAATCAGGTACTGGTGAGAAAGAGTTAGGTATTTGCTTTAGATAAACGACAAAGTGCGGTTTCAAGTGATTACCTATTAATCTAACCATACCTCACTTGTTTTGGGTTACATAGTTTCGTTTAATCCCCCCTGATGGAAATGACAGCGCTGCTGTAGTCCTCATTTTGTCGCCCACAGCCAATCGAATGCTTTGACCGCGATGATGACCTAGAAAAGATAATTGAAAATCTATTGAGGAAGTTTCTTCTTTTAGATGTTTTGATATAGGTAGATAAACTACGAGTATAGCTATTTACTTACGACACTATCCTGAAATGACAAATACACTTTAAATAATTTGATTGGGACGTTACTAATTAATAGAGATTAATATCAATGAATTGCGTTGCGATCTTTTGCATTGCAACACGTTGCAAGTGAAAAACAATAACGCGTGTGAAATATAAGCCTATCTATATCGTAATTGTGTTTTCATGTCTAAACGTTTCCTTGCCCATTTTCAGCTACTTAAATCGATATATGTGACACAAAACACTGACATGTTCCAAACCCATCTCTATGTTACATGTACGAGTACACGAGTTCATTTTCAAAGTTAAAATGCCTACCCTTTGAAAATAAGCTTTAGAGCTATGGATTGACTGATAGATGTTAGTGTTAGAAGATTCATTCTTTTCTTCAGCTTATATGTACTTATTATGTCCTTACGACGTTTATGATTCTCTCTTCGTGTTAACGTCTCCCATTATTTGGCAGCCTAGGTATTCTATGATAATGATGTCATCCTTCAGTAAAATATTTCGTTAGATGGGAAGGTAACGAGGTAACTAGTTATTATTAGGTACTTCCAACGCATAATCGTAGCCTTAAGCACTCCACGTCGTTTACCACGCATTACGACCTACCGAGCTTATGCTGTTCAAATTCCACCTACCCACTTTCCCATAACTACTTATAACTTCATAAAATAAGTTGTTCCATAATTTTAAAATCAATTTTATCCCACGAACCTAATAGCTTGCACTAGATGCGAGAGCATCAAGGGATGCCGCTGCGCTAGTGCGCGTGCCGGCGTTTTTGTCGCGCGCCATTACCGGCGCAGGCGCAGAGTGCGTCGAATGCTATGATTGATGATCGGACCTTCCGTGAGGCGAGTGCCGGGACACTTGTGTCGATTGTGATATGCGCTAGATTATCGGACACATTTAAGGTAAGCATTACATTACTCTTTTTTCAGCTTGGTGCGAATCATAGTCGTTACTAGAGGTGCAGGCTGCGGTCCATTCAACATTGAGTGAGAGAGATTTTAAATAGATGACTACCTAAGGAAAATAAATTTGTTTTTGAACTAAAATAATTTCCTTGCTCACCCGCGACTTACGATAGCTGCTTATGCAAAATATGCGTGTTCATGCAGTTCCTCCACCTCCACACTGTAAGAACACACATAAATCACACAAACCCATCTATCATTTTGAAAATGATAAAAGTATGTGTTGCTGCGAAACAGTAGCTCAAATTATATTTTCGGCTGATTAATAAAATAAGGACTATAGGTAATTATCAGATTTTTATTTTTAATCATATTTCCAATTCAACTCGGTTTTTCCCCACGTACGAATGTAAATTTTCGGGTAATGTTATTTGAAAAAATCGGTCCCCTGAGTTATTAAAGGTGTTTCCAGTAAGCTAACATTCAGATAAACAGGTGCCATTTTACTCCGATCGCTCAAAACCTACTAAAAAGTAATTTTTTTTCAAAAAAAAAAAAAGCGCACATTAATACACATGGCCTTAACGTATCGCATCCCGTGAACCGAAGTCCGAATTCAATGCGAACAGTACTCAGCCCCGTTACGCAATCCCCGGTGGTGTGCAGAGATGCAGTTAGGTACTGCACACGCTAGCACTATAACGGCTAGCTTTGTCGACATGCATGCATTGCAGGTGTTAGGACCTTGTGCAAGGTCCGCCCGGATTGCCACCACCATCTTGCTCGCTCCTACCGTGAAGCAGCAGTGCTTGCACTGTTGTGTTCCGAAGTAGAGAGTAAGACAGCCGGTGAAATTACTGGCACTTGAGGTATTCCATCTTAGGCCTCTAGGTTGGCAACTCATCTGCAATACCCCTGGTGTTGCAGATCTTTATGCGCGGTGGTGATCTCTTACCATCGGAGCCCACTTGCTCGTTTGCCATCCAGTCGAATAAAAAAAAACGTCTTCTTTTCGCTTACTATTCTCTTTTAGTAGAATAGAGTGAAAGCCCCACCCCTCTCCTCCAGTAAAGCTCTGTTTCCACCAATAATGAGCGAGGATGTGTTACGAGCAATGTGTCTTCATTTACCTCGCTTCGCTCCGCTCAGCTGTTTTCACCAGAGACGTGCTGTGCGAAGATGTGTAAATGAAGCGTTTTCTATTGGTTAATGAACGCAACACATCCTCGCTCATTACTGGTGGAACGCTGCTGAATGGCATCGTAGGGTGACGGCACCAATCATGGACATGTTAAGCACAGTGGCATCGTAGGGTGACGGCACCAATCATGGACATGTTAAGCACAGTGGCATCGTAGGGTGACGGCACCAATCATGGACATGTTAAGCACAGTAGTATCCACTAATGGACAGCAGGATTCAATGCCTTATAGCACCATTCATGAACTTTACCAGTTATGATCATCAGTTATCTGATAAGTTTTAGAAAAAGTAGCGTCCGTTTTAAGGGTTCCGTAGCCAAAATGGCAAAAACGGAACCCTTATAGTTTCGCCATGTCTGTCTGTCTGTCTGTCCGTCCGCGGCTTTGCTCAGGGACTATCGATGGTAGAATTTTTTTTTTAGAGTAGGTACCTCCCATAGACGTAAAGTGGGGGTGATTTTTTTTTCATCCAATCTTGTAAGTGTGGGGTATCGTTCGATAGGTCTTTTAAAGCCATTAGGGGATTGCTAACACGATTTTTCGATTCAGTGATATTTTTACAAAATATTGAACTTTAAAGTGAAAATTTTCATTAAAATCGAGCGCAAAGAATTGGGATAGCTATACAAAGGGGTAATGCGGCCTGCGTTTTGAGGTCCATGCCAAGTGACGTCTATCGACGTGTTTGCCTTATAACTTACTACCTTTTGCCCGCGACTTCGTCCGCGTGGAATTCGGTTGTCGCGCGCTGTTCCCTCGGGACCTGCATTTTTCCGAGATAAAAGTAGCCCATGACACTCTCTGGCCTATCAAAATCTTATTAGGGGATAGACATTTAAGTGAAGTCGAGAGTTTATGAAGCAAGTGAAAACATTGGTTTACCCTTGAAATGTCGACAAACTTAGGGTCACAGTTCTAACCTAACCTAACCTACTTTTCTGGTAGCAGTTCGCTTTCTGGTGGGGTCACAGTTCTAACCTAACCTAACCTACATTTCTAGTAGCGATTCACTTTCTGGTGGGGTCACAGTTCTAACCTAACCTAACCTACTTTTCTAGTAGCGATTCACTTTCTGGTGGGGTCACAGTTCTAACCTAACCTAACCTACTTTTCTGGTAGCGATTCGCTTTCTGGAGGGGTCACAGCTCTAATTTAACCAAATCTAACCTACATAAAATGATTATATTAAAATGTGTTAATTTTTATTAAATTATGGATATCATAACGTCTATTTTTAAATTTTCGTTGAAACAAAATATAGTGAATAAAAAAATCAAAAAAAAAATTAAAAATTATTCTGTGGTTTGACACAATTGTTAAACAAAATAATTTCGTTATAAAATTCATCTAATTATTTTTCTATTAAATATGTTTCATTCAAGTAAATAGTAATTGAAACAATAATATTCGAAGTAAAAATACAAGGACTAAATATTATATGAAACATTTTCTGCGAAACGAAATTCTGTGAAATTTCTGTCTGTGAAAGAAGGGAACACCTTATTTAATAGATAGTCTATTTGGCAGAACTTCATTTCATATTTTATTATTTCATACTTTTTGAATCAATTTTATTTATTTCTTTATTTTGTAGCGATTTATTATTGTTGGGGTCACAGTTCCAACCTAACCTAACCTAATTTTCTGGTAGCGGTTTATTTTTGTTGGGGTCACAATTCTAACCTAACCTCACCTACTTTCCTGGTTGCGATTTATTTTTGATGGGGTCGCAGTTCTAACCTAACCTAACCTATTTTTTGGTAGCGATTTATTATTGATGAGGTCACAGTTCCAACCTAATCTAACCTACTTTTCTGGTTCCGGTTTATTTTTTTAGGGTCACTGTTCTAACCAAACCTAACCTAACCTACTTTTCTGGTAGCCATTTTTTTAGGTCGTAGTTCTTCTGATGTTTTATAATAATACGTCGAAGAAATAAACAGCGATATTTATTTTTTATTTTTTTATTCGACTGGATGGCAAACGAGTAAGTGGGTCTCCTGATGGTAAGAGATCACCACCGCCCGTAAGCATCTGTAACACCAGGGGTATTGTAGATGCGTTGCCAACCTAGAGGCATAAGATGGAATACCTCAAGTGCCAGTAATTTCACCGGCTGTCTTACTCTCCACGCCGAAATACAACAGTGCAAGCACTGCTGCTTCACGGCAGGATTAGCGAGCAAGATGGTGGTCGCAAACCGGGCGGACCTTGCACAAGGTCCTACCACCTGCATTTAGTTGTTCTGTCTCATGAATAGTTGATGAAATGTATTTTTAAACAAATAATAATCCTTGTACCTACTGTTGATCTTATAATTGTGGCGGCAGGCTTAGCGAGTAAGAAGATGGTTTAGAGAATTATACTTATCTTCTTGGGATAACTTCATGGGTACGAATTATAATGTATACATTTAAAATCAATTCTAATCTATAAATTAATTCTATAATCTATTTTATAGCAGTGTTTTTCAAAGTGTGGAACGCGACCCACGGGGGTTTCGCGAAGCCTCTTTAGGGGGGTCGCAAAGCCCCTATCAGAGAGCCTACTCCGAAAATCGAAAATCGAAGTTCGTGTCGTACCGTCCCTCTCACTATCGTATTAAATAGGTAGTACCTAGGTACAAGCGACAGAGGGACGGCACGTCACGTACTTCGATTTTCGAATTTCGTTGTAGCCCCGCAGCTTTGCGATTGTGAAGTTACTAACATCTCTGAGTAGCCTGTGGTTACTAAAAATAACTTATTAGACATACCTACCTACTTATAACCTGCCTTTGTATTGGGAAAAATTCTCATCAAATCAGGTGGTCACGCTATTTTTCCATAATTATTAAGTATCATACAGGTGATTGAATTTCCAACGAAACGCGGGCACAATTTACCTTAACTCTTTAACAATAAGTGCATCGCATTGTTTCGGAGGGTTAGGACAATGCTCGGCCTCCACCACAACCGTTACTTTAAAATGTATGCTTTTAGCAAAACGTTAACCTCTAACAACGTGCTTCCGTTTAATTCGACTAACGCCACCGAACATTTTATCCGCGTAACGCGTAAACTGTTTGCATAACGGGCCGTTCACACGGCCATCCTCCACGGATGACCGCCGCGCATTTCGACCGGACTAATCGTAATTTCAGAGTACTCGGAAATAGGGCAGAAAGCAGAGGCCGGAACAAGCGGGCAACTGGCACAGCGAAAATTTGAATAATGACGCTCTAGCGGAATACTCTTCAAGCTACGGTGGCTGCGTCCGCCGGCGTCTTTTGGTTAAAAGTGCCAGCTATCAGCGAGCCATTGTGTACGGAAACTCGAGTGCAATTTATACTCGGCTGGTTTATGAATTAATTAATAAGATTACTTACGGTTACACAAGCCAATGGTCTGTGATGTTTATTAACGCGTGCTAGAGGCGCTCGTGCGCGTTTGGCATCGCATGCCAATTACAGAAGACTGTAACAATCAAAAATGACAACGGCAGTTTGGTAGCGTAAAGTAGTTATACAAATATAAGTTCTGATAAATTTTAGTTTGTATTAATTTTTCGTACTTAATCCATGGACCTTGACAATTCAAGAGCATACCTGTTTGCGCTTTGGTAATCTTAGTGCAAACATCCTTATAAGGTATTGTGCGACTGCAGATCAACGTCTAAACGAGATAAAATAGCGGCAACTCAAAATATGAAGCTTTTACATCTTATGTTATAGAAGTACTACTACTGTTGGATGTGGCTGACTACCTACTTAAGGGTAGTTATCATAATATTACATTCAATATCTTTAAACGAGCAATTATTGTATATTCAATTGTTTCAGGGATCTCGGAAGCGGCTCTAATGACTTCAATTAAATTTGCTATGTTGGATTTTCGGGACGAACAATCGATGTAGCTTAGTCTCATTTTTGAGTTTTGGCGTTTCAAGTTTTACGAAACTTACGATATGTATCTTGTTAAATGCAGTGCAGAGGACTGTATTGGGAGACTACAACAGACATAAAAAGAGTCGATACGGGAAGCAGAAGTCGTCAGATCTGACGGCACGTCAGTAAATGAATTAAAAACCGGCCAAGACCGTGTCGGACACACGCCCAAAATAGGGTTCCGTAGCCATTACGAAAAATTAAGTATTTTATACGGAATCTTCCATAGTTTAAGTAAAATGTTATACCTTAGGCTGCTATTTACTCTTAAACTACTAATAATTCTCAAGCAAACTTAATCGTCATAGTTATTATTATTGAAAAAAAGTTTGATATACTTACTACCATCCTGATTTTTTTTTAAATTTCCACCCACCGGTTTAGATTTTAGAGGGGGGGGGGGACGCTCGATTTTAATGAAAATTTGCACTTTAAAGTTGAATATTTCGCAAACACGGCGCTGAATCGAAAAATAGTCTTAGAAAATCCCTAATGGTTTTAAAAGACTTATCCAACGATACCCCACACTATAGGGTTGGATGAGAAAAAAATCACCCCCACTTTACGTCTATGGGTCGATGGAGGCGCGGACAGACAGACATAGCGAACCTATAAGGGTTCCGTTTTTGCCATTTTTGCTCCGGAACCCTGAAAAGTCATTGCCATTTAAATCTGCCGAGCTTTCTCTGACACAGATTCCTTACAAAATAAACACGAACGAGTAATTATAAACGACCTTCCCTCGTCAACACTCGTTAGAGCAGGTAAGTGTGCAGCAGCGGGACATAATTCTGGAGTGGCCTGGCACCCTGCGATTATTGCGTACTCCGTGGTTACGTTAATGCCGTAGGCAGCGACTCGTATGCACCTCCGATTGAAGCCTGGCACTGCCACTTAGTCTAACTACATGCACTACATACTGTCGCATTATGGACTGTTATATTTGTTATTTGCGTGATCAATATAATATTATGTTACCGACAATATGCATAATCTGGCATTCTGTGAATTACATAGGCATCTATTACAATGCCTGAATATATTGTATACACATTGCGGTACAATATATATTTATATTTTGTACATATTTTACTATTCTTTCATAATACCGGAATAAGAGACATTAGTACAAAAGTCGTGTACTTAATTACGGGAGTCATAAAAATTGTGATTAATAAAAAAACAAGAAAATTTCTTAACAGATTGGAAGATAAATATAACAAGTATACTCATAACATCAAAATAAATAACCTTTGTGCTTTGATTTTATAAAATAAAACAAATTTAATGTCGATGCCATACACCAATTATTTCGTACGTACATAGGTGTATGACTTAACGAGTACATTTCGTACCTAGGTACTCAATTATAACACTAAATTTTATAAAAACCATATATATACCGTAATTACGTCACAAATAGTCTGCAGTAATTTACTTAACTTATTCACATCAATATATATATATATATATATTATTTACCTAGATAAGAAACAAAAGATTAAAACATTTCGGACTGACTTTCCCTTATTCCTCACGCAATTAGGTAGGTACATCGCGTCAGATTGGTGTACCTACATAATAAGCTTTCGTTGACTTGAAACGGTGGTAAAACGTCTATTTATAACTATAAAACAATAATTATACAAATTTAGTATAAATAAACTTACCAGTAGGTATCACAGCAAATCCCTACAAAGTTCCGCTGCCACGTTACGCTCACTGACAACTCGCCCGTAACTGCGGGGTTGCGACGGACGAGTTTGGAAGTGCCTCACGGCTTTAAAATTCATTACATATATTCAAAAATTGTGTTTTTCGGTTGTATTTAAACTATAGTTAATGAAGCCTTGCATTAAATTATGATTTTACTGGTTGTTTCCTTATTTTACGACAAAAACCAAAACGCCATTGTACCTTTACCTTATTATAAATGCAAAAGTTTGTTTGTTTGTTTGTTTGTTACCTCTTCACGTCTAATCCGCTGAACCGATGTAAGCACATGAAATTCGGTATACAGATACTTAGTTCAAGTCCCAAGGAAGGACAAAAGGATAGTTTTGATCCCGAAAAATTGCATAGTTCCCCCGGAATAGCAAGAAACAAATTCTGCGCGGACGGAGTGGCGGGGACAGCTTGAGTAGCATCGATATATTTCCTGCGGGGTGGTGAAAGAATAATTGTTCCCAGATAAAATAGCTGTTGCCCGCAACAACCAAATAATTTCACTCGTTACCATTTACGAGTAATAGGTAAACATTTGTGGCTAAATACTCAAAAACCGTAGAGTTGTTCTAGGTACTAAATTATAATTAAGTGTTAACTGTCAACCATAATGGGTAAAATTAGTTAATGATTTTTGCTTCCCACGTTACGAGTTAAAAGGAGGACAGTAGACTAACCTTTTTTTTCTAGCAAAATTATTTTAAGCTCTACCGGTATCCTCAGATGGATACGCCGCATTTGTCTGGCCATTTTTAGTAGATCATGTACATTACAGGACCTACTTATGATGTCTTTTCTTTAGGTATCTTGTTCATACTCTACTGAGTGAAAGTATCTTATCTCACTATAATTATATATCTTTTCACTTCTCATGCTCCTAAAAGTTACTTAAGTCTCTGCTATCGGGAACTCCTTTTTATTCTCTAGGGATTAAAGTATTTTTTTTTAATTTTCGTTGGAAACCCCTAAACAGCCAACACGGTGTTTGTGAATGGCCGATTTTTAGGGCTTGGAAATAACCTCTAAATGATAACTGCAAAAATATTAAAAATAAAACACGATTTAAATTCGTGAAACACAATTAATGTTTACCTACTAACATAGATCTGCTATTAAATTATCATCATCCCATCATCCCAGCCTATATACGTCCCACTCCTGGGCACAGGCCTCCTCTCAGAACAAGAGGGGTTGGGCCATAGTTCCCACGCGCAGTGCGGATTGGGAACTTCACACACACAATTGAATTGCTTCGCAGGTTTGTGCAGGTTTCCTCACGATGTTTTCCTTCACCGCAAAGCTCGTGGTAAATTTCAAAATTATAACAAGAATTTAAAAGAAGAGATTTTAAAATTACTAAATTATATCAAGGATTAATTCATTTTATTATGCATAGTCCAATTATTTTTAAAATAGTTTTAAATTTTGAAACTGTTGGCTAAATAGGTATGAAGGCTTTTAAAGCGTTACTTCATAAACAATAAAAGAAAAGAAAAAACCGCGCAACAATTTTTTTTTGCTATTTGAATTTTGAACGTACGAGTTCGACCGACGACGACGATCTCGTGTCATTATAGCTTGTTTAAGTTCCTCGTTTAACAATCTACTATTTTGGTGTCCAAAGTTCACTGAATTTAGTAGGTAAGCATAAGTCATTATGGTGATATTATTTGTTTCTGGAATGCTCCAGCGTCCCTTCATCATTATCTTCCTAAAATATTCCAATGTATCTAAGAAAATTTCTCCACGGTAAAATGTGCAGTTTAAATTGCCGTCTACGGATCATTGTGTAAAGAATACGGGGCACCAATTATACGGCGGTCGGATTGGATGTGACATGCAAAATGAGGCATCACAATTAAACGCTCATTTTATCGGAATTGAAACGATGCCGGTAACAGTTGTTAACGTTTCTTATTTGGCATGTCTCCAATCTTGTCATTGAGATATCATCATCATCATCATGGCCGCGTAGAATCCGTTTATCGCTATCCCGTGAACCAGGCGATTGGAATTGAAATAAACTATCCTATGTCCTTCACCATTACTTAAAAAGTATCTTGTACCTATCCTGTATTTAGCCGCAAATGTTTACTCGTAAAGGTAACTAGTCAAATAAATTTGGTTCGTTCTCGTTTTTGACACTGTGAAATAGTTAATCTTTATATGAAACTGTTGCGGGCAACAGCTATTTTACCTGGGAACAATTATTCTGTCACCATACCCCGCAGGAAATATATCGATGCAACTCTAGCTGTTCCCCGCGACTCCGTCCTCGCCGAATTTAAGATTGGTTTTTTGGAATCTTTTTGTATTTTTTATTTCAATTCCAAATTTTTTGTTACTTTTACGGTCATCCCGTAAAACCTATATCGAAAATACAAACTGAAATATAGATGCACAGAAAAACCAGAAAAATAAGACCAGCGCTGGGAATCGAACCCAGGTCCTCGGCATTCCGTGCCGTGTGCTATACCGCTACACCACCGCTGGATATTTGTTTCTCGCTATTGGGGGAACTATGCAATTTTTCGGGATCAAAACTATCCTTTTGTCCTTCCTTGGGACTCGAACTACCTATCTGTATACCGAATTTCATCTACTTACATCGATTCAGCGGTTTAGACGTGAAGAGGTAGGTAACAAACAAGCAAACAGACTTGCAAACTTTCGCATTCATAATATTAGCGGCATGATTTAAGCAGCGTCCATTTCGGTGCGGAGTTTCCAGAACATGGCCTGTAATCAGGAGCGACAGCTACGACCGAGTCGGCAAATAAATCCAGCCGTGCCCAGGAGACACTCGTATACCTATCAATACTTACTTAGGTAATGTAATGAAAGGCTCACTAAGAATATTTTATATGTACCTTAGTGCATATCTATGTGTGAGTGAATCATCTATTGCTTAGATGTCGTTACATGTATGTTGGTCTACGTTTATTTATCATAGATATGTTTAAGCTTTTGTTTAAATTACTGTACGTGATCTCTGTCAAACATAGGAAGGTACTCTATTATTACATAGGTACTCTGAACTGACTGCCTGACTGCTTCTCTAGTGTAATTACTTGCTTGGCGGTGTATCCTTCATCACATCATCATCATCCCAGCCTATATACGTCCCACTGCTGGGCACAGGCCTCCTCTCAGAAGACAACAGGAGGGCTTGGGCCATAGTTCCGACGCGGGCCCAGCAGCGCGGCGCGGGTGTATCCTTGCTTAAGTACAATATCCACATCTAGGCTTGAGTGAAAATAATCGAGAAACCAAAATATCGTAAGCTTTTTTTCAATAATCGAATATACGAGTAAATTCGGTGTTACTCGTATTTTTTTTTTATATTCAATCTAGTATTTTTTTTATGTGACTGGATGAAAACGAGCAAGTGGGTCTCCTGATGGTGAGATCACCACCGCCCATAAACATCTGCAACGCCAGGGGTATTGCAGATGCGTGGCCAACCTACAGGCCTAAGATAGGATACCTCAAGTGCCAGTAATTTCACCGGCTGTCTTACTCTCCAGGCCGAAACAAAACAGTGGAAGCCCTGCTGCTTCACGGTAGGATTAGCGAGCAAGATGGTGGTAGCAATGGTTAGGACCTGCTTTATTGTCACTCCATGATATTCTTGCTATTCCTGGAATAGTACAAATTTTGAGCACCAGAATACGCCCTCAAACTGACCTCCTTATACCGTTTCGTTAAATAAAATAAGTATACTTATTTACAACTAGATACTTAACTACTTATTTATCTATACAAATGTTCCCGTTTACGCTAGTTGTCTAAAACTGAGAACCTACCTATACATATATGTGACTTCTATCTCGTATACATAAAAACATCACGTATTTTGGCCCAATTCCCACATATTTAAATACTGCTTAACTCGATTTGTAGAGTAATAAACACGGTATTTACGCAAATTAAGTTTTTAGTAAGTGAAATGCCGACGTGACTCTGTGTGTAACAAATCTTTTGAGTGATAAAATAAGTATTTGATGAGGGATTTAATGAGCTACTCACTACGTGCGACTAATAAGTATCAAGAACAATATCATTTATAACGGCACCACCGTGACTCATGGCTTGTTAACTGTACCTACCTACTATGCATGTGTTCATCTTGTTTAAGGTATCTAATCTACACCGTATCACACCATGACTGTAATAGGATCGTGTCAGCTGGGCTACTACGAAACTCGAAACTCGAAGTTCGTGTCGTGCGGTCCCTCTGACACTTATACTATTTAATACGAGAGCGAGAGGGGCCGCACGACACGAACTTCGAGTTTCGAGTTTGTTAGTAGCCCTGCAGGTATGGAATGCAACGCAACACGGACTACAACATGTCAACGATGTTTCATGCCCATAAGAAGCGTATCGACCACAGATCGACATCCATCGACATCTAGTACCATACGGCACGTTTTTGACGCTAAACCCACAGAAACAAAAGACAATCTCTTTGCTGGCCATGGCTAGCAATGTTGTATGAAATTCCATTACTATCCCCTAATTTGAAATTAGAACGAATCTTCAATAAGTAAGTGTTGTACAAAGACGTACCTACGTGGCGTTCTATTATCACAAAGATAAGGATGACATTTCCTTGGATGTTTGAGAAATAGTATATTACTGCAGAGGGCGGGAATAGTACATTACTGCAGAGGCCGGGAAAGAAAGGCTTGCTCATGCTTTCTCAAACATGCACTAAAAGAAATAAAAACTCCTAGAAATCAATGTTTTATTCGTAAGACAACTAAAATTGTACCAAACACAAATTATAACTGCCATCTATATAAGTGTTTCTTTCAATCTAACATGATTTAAAACGTTAAAATAATCCCAATAAAATCAAATTGCTATAAAAAACATGTACATATAAGGGACTACAAAAATAAAAAATCACGTTTCTAAACGAAACTTTTGAAATGACAATGGAACTTATTTGCAAAATGGCTAAAGCCCAAGTCCAGCCAATCACATAATACACGAACTGCAGCCCATTTAATCAGCTACATTAAATTTTATTATGTACTTAAATAAAATTGTAATTTGACATAAAACGCGTCGGCAATATTTATATATTTACATATCGGATACCTATTCATAGTCCTGTGAATTTATTCAGTAACTAATAAATGAACCATAGAAATTCAGATTTTTAATTTCAAGTCGTGTATAATGGCCTTTATCGTGGATATTTGACGTTTTGCATAGAAAAAAAGAACTAAGCCTGCAACAGTATATTTTGAATCCTGTTTTATGGAACACAACATAAACATTACATAGCATGTTTGAGAAAAATACTATTCGCAAACATCCAAGAAAATGTCGTCCTTATCTTTGTTTTTATTTTAGCCCATTTTAATTTTAATTTAAGCATATACCTACGAAAATACTAAGATTAGGCAGTATCGAATGGACTTAGTTTCTTTAGCTTTTTCAAAGAAGGGAAACATACGAAATGACTTGACATTGTGGTTGACAGCACGTTGACACTTGACAGTTTGACACACGTACTCACGTACACAGCCCGCGAGGTATATAAATAGGACATGTTTAGCTGCAATTAATTTAAAAACATCTCGAATGTAAGAGATGTACTGCCGAGAGTGCTTAAAACGAAAATAGTTATTTAAAAACGCAATCAAAGATGATTGAAGGGAAGGGGGCAGTGACCCAAGCCCTCCTCGGGACCCTTTTGACGTGGGGCCTGACTGCAGCCGGTGCTGCTTGCGTATTTTTCGTACGAGGAAAACAGGTACAAAAGTTTTATACACTTACGATAAAAAGTAACACATGAAACACAGCTTTTCTGTACATTTGTTTACGTCTAATTAGTACTTTGTGAAGGGCGTCTAAAATTGGGTTTTCATCTCTAGTTGGTAATGAACTGTAGGTAATTTATAACCACAATTTGCCAGTTCTGCTGTCGTAAGCATGTAGGTGATAAGATCAATATTTATGACACTTTTATTTTCATACTTTTATGTACTTTCATAATGTATAAGCATTAAAACACAGTGAGTAGAATTGATGTTATGGATTATCAATATTGTATTTTCAAGCATTGTTTTCATTGATTTGGTTTGGTTATGATTTGCAGAGAAAACTACTAGATGTGTCACTGGGATTTGCTGCTGGAGTGATGACGGCTGCTTCTTATTGGTCACTTTTAGATCCCGCTATAACACTTTGCGAAAAGCAAGGGATATATGGAAAATTTGCATTCCTTCCTGTTGCTCTGGGCTTCCTACTCGGAGCAGTATTTGTGTTTGGGACTGATGTATTCCTAGACTATTTGGGACTGAACTCAACAAACATGATGATGTGTAAGTATTACTCTTTATTGTTATCTTCAATCTTACAGTATTTCACTTACAGTGCACAAGGTTGTAATAGTAGATTATGTTCTTTTCATGGCAAGTGGTGATATAAATAGGTATACTTAGAGAATAATATGAGGTTAATAGTAATAAATTAACAAATGAAGCATTCAGTGTGTGAAGTTGTTTACCTTTACACACTTAACACTATTGTTATTGGTAGTGGTAGATCAAATTATTGTTACCATGGGTTGTAAGTGGAACAAGAAAAAGTGTTGACTTGACTAAAATTACATACATTTTTTATCAACATTCAGCAATTTGGGTATAAAACATACTTACGCAGGCATGCTCATTCTTATTAAATTAAAGAATGAATATAGTATATGTATATATTGTGCTTTATTCATAAACTCATGCATAATTTGTGCAGATATTATCTCACTCCAAATACACCGAAACCAATAAAATAAAGAAAAAGAGTAAGTTATATAATTTAAACAATCTGGAATAAACTTAAAACACATCAGTACTTGGAAGGATATAGGTAGATTCACAGTTAATTACATTAGATATGTTTGCTACTTCAATAAGTTCCAGTTGCAAACAGTGGCATAGTTAGGTGGACAAGGGCCCCGGTGCATATAAAAAGAATTGGGCCATCACCCCGCATTCCACGTAAAAAAGCTTCAACTTTTATTGGCCTTCAAAATTATTTTTAAAAAATGGTTAGAGCCTGCTCGCAAGTTTTTTTTTCTCTTTTTCTTTTATGCTCCTCTCTTTTCAAAGCTTAGGTTAGAGGACCCCCTGAGGTCCAGGGCCCTGGTGCACTGCACCACATGGCCATACAATAGCTACGCCATTGGTTGCAAAGTAACAGTGGGGTGGAAGGAGCCGCCTCCCGCCTGACCTTTAGTCCCAGCGGGGCCTCCAAATGTCCCCAAGTTCTCCTGATAAAGTTTGATTCGTGAATGTGGCTAAAATATATTTAGTACATCAACTTGTAATTTTGAGGGGCCTCATTCAGTTTGCCGCCTCAGGCCCCAAACAAGCTTACTAGGCCGCCACTGATGTGCCATAATAAATATATGTAATGTAAAAGCTGTTTTTTTTTGGTTCCATTTTGAACCAGAGCTTAGAGCTACATTAAATATGCAATTTCTATTTCATAAATATTTCTATTTTATAGTCATCCATGAATATCAATTTTGAATGTTTAAATGGCTCAGTTTTTTTTACTATAACAAAGTTTTTGGAAAATATTAGGGGTTGCAATGGTGCAAGATTTGTGCATTAAATTATGTATGAGCTCACAGCTTTAGAGCTGCCGCAGACTTACAATTTCAAGTTGGCCAACTAAGTTGCACTGTATACCAATAGTCATTTAATTGGATAAAATGCACGGGCTATCATTAAGTTAGGTAGGTACTGGTTTATTGGTATACAGTGCAATTTAGTTGGCCAACTTGAAATTGTAAGTCTGCGGGCCCAAGAACTACCAAATGTATAATTTGTTTTTATTTTGAGAAAATAAATTATGGAACTGTGAAGTTTTCATAACAAAACTAAAATCATTACTCGCTTCCTTTGGCTTTGCCATAGTCGATTAAAAAAGTGAAACTATGAGAAATATAAAACTTTGAAGGGTGTTTTTTTAATATACATAATATGAGTTTCAAGCTGAATTAACAAAACATTGTTCCATTATTTATTCAACTCTCCAACATACATAATAATCAAGCCAAATTGCTCTACAGAATTTAGAGGGATATGGTTGGTCACTTTTTCATACTTTGGAGTGCAAAAAATAAAACTCCGAATAGGTTGAGTGTCCATTATTTTAGACTATAAAAATAAATCGAATCATGGCCAGACAGTTTGATACCTTTCGTTGTAAGATTATATTATAGACTATATTGTTACCTAAATTTACATGAATGTAAGGCAGAGGAGTGAAGATTGTATTTAAATTTGAATATTTTATGAGCTGTATCTTAGTTAGATTAATCAAAGTGACTTGGGGAAAATCTTTACTGCAAAGAAAACAAACAATAAAACTTTATTGCCAGGGATAACATATTGCTACTCTTTTTATTAGTTATGCTACATTACAATTATTTATTTCAAACCAAGAAATACTGCGTGTAATAGGTACCATTGTTACTTTGATATCACATAAATAATCTAGGTATTGTTTAGTTTCGCTCGTAACTAAAGATTAAGTATAAACCCTTATGGAAGTTAAAATCTTTGCGTTCCGAGATTTCTATCTTATCTCTGAGGCTTACAGCGGCTACCGCCACGGGCGACTATCACAAGGCGATGCCTTATCATCACTGACAAAGAATAGCTTCATACACTATATTTGTAGTAATAGTAATACACGTCGCTATTGACGCACGCAAGGACAAAGAGAGTTTTGATGCAATACTACGTCGATTTATTGGATTGGAATTCAAAATGTTTCTATAAAAGTTAGTTATACGCTGTTATCGTTGCTCGGCTTTATACTATAGTACTATAGATACATCCTGCTTTTTACAGTTTGTAGGACCCATTTGATTTGTGTGTTCGTATGTAGGACTATAAAAAGACATTAGGAACCGTCACTAACTAGGTTCTTCAATCAGGACTCTATATCCACAAACCATATTGTTACTTATTAAGTTATTAGGTTAGGTACTTATCAAAAGCTTTCATCGATGCCTAATACAATAAATTATATCAGTTTTAACATGCCTTATTCTGTAATTTGCAGCAATAACAAAGAGTAAAGAAGGCAAGGAAAAAATGGAGGATCTAGAGATGATGACTGCACTCAATCGGCCGTCAGTGCCGACGAGTGTAGTCACCCTAGATCCTCCTCAGCCGACAGACTTCGCTGATTGTATCAACAACCAGCACTCGGCGCAGCGGCGGCGCGGCCATCATCACTCGCAGCACTCGCTTACGGTAAGACCTACTCTGTGAACATGTGAAGGGTAATTTTATTGAATCAGGCTTTACTTTGCGGAGGTCCATATCAATGAACTAAAATAATTTCTTTGCTCACCCGCGATCTTATAATAGCTCTCAGAACTTTCTCCTTACTGTCCCTCTTTCAAACTCGAAATTCTATGTTTATTCTTACACTGTCCAGGCCACTCGGTTGTGGAACTCCCTACCGATTGACTTGAGGTGCTCAAAGTCCTTGCCTATCTTTAAGTCTATGCTTCGAGAACACTATCTGTCATCTTGCGTATGAATATTAGGGGGAAGTCCCGTAAAACCGGACGGCACCTATCGCCGGACACTCGTAATATCTCGCTAATGATACACTAAACATATACACATACACACAGTTGGTTCAAAAAAAGGACACCCATCCATGTGTCATGGCCCGCGGTGCCACGGCGCTGATTTTCAGTGGGTTTTATCCGAATTAATATAGACCTAGCTACCTACATATGGCTATAATTCCGTTGAAAAGACAAAAATGCTGCGGCTACAAAGGTCCTTGACAAAACGCCGACAAGTAGTTCGCGTCACTCACGCGAAGAGCGTCAGTCTCGTGTAGAGAAGCAGTTGATTTCAATCACGGTGCAGCGTTTGGCGTCTCATGGCCATAAAGCAGCGGTTCACAACCTTTTTGGCTGGCGACCCAAAGTATAAGGATAATTGACATTGAAGCGCTAAACCTAAAACTACCACTGAAATTGACGTTATTGTAAAATACGTACAAAAAGTTTTTTTTTTAGCACATGCTTTAATTAAAGAATTCTTCGACCCATCCCAATATTGCCCGCGACCCGAATTTGTGTCATGACCTGAGGTTAAGAAACGCCGCTTTAGAGTATTATTTCCTTTTCTAGGTTCATCAATTTCACCGAAAAAACGTTTGACCAAATGTATTCTTTCAGACACTTTTATTTAACAAGTAGAATTACTGCTATGTTGATTGGATTTGACAGCATAAATTATTATCACCTTTAATCCATTAGTCTGTTTAAATAAAATTTAGACAACCATTACCTACCCGTTAGTTATTAAGTGATTAACACTTTTCGGATAAAGCTAATTGACAAGATAATTACCTATTTAATCGATTCCTGAACCACGTTGAAACAAGTTAAACAAAGATTTTAGCAGAAAACAAATATAATGAAGGTGGAATTTAATTTTTTGATAGGTACTTATGTATTATAATAGCTAGACAAGTTGTACTAGATATAACTATTACCACCCTCGGGGCTTGTCACGCTAACAAACGACCTTGACTTTTCGGCCACATTGCAGAAAGCTCATTTCAAATGTAATTTATTCTTAAGCTGAAAGATCCGAGCTCGGGCTCGATCCCACGATCCACTTAAGAGGCCACAGGTCAAACCGCTACGCTGCCACGGCTATTTTACTTAACTCTCAGCATCACCATTTAAGACTTACGCTCTTGTCGGTGGAGATGGCCACTTATTCCTTTCTTCCGCCAACCTTTTGACTTCCTAATATGATCTGAAGCTAACTCTATGGTTGATGATTTCAGAAAGGCGGCGAGAACGGCGACGGCGATCGCCGGGACAGCGCGCAGCGGTCGATGGAGGCTCGCGCGTCGCAGTGGAAGCGGATAATGCTGCTAGTGGTCGCCATCACCGTCCACAATATACCCGAGGGCCTGGCCGTCGGGGTCTCTTTCGGCGCAGCCGCCATGTCGGAGGATTCCTCCAATGCGTTCCATGTTGCCAGGTAAGAAATTATTTTTCAAAACACAATCTTACACACCTTTAGACTTGAATTGACTCAATTCGGTAATATACTAAGAGGCCTTATTGTCTAAAGCAGCGTTTCCATGAGAGATGTGCGAGGATATATTGCGAGGAATATGTTTTTCATTAACCAATAGAAATTCTTCATTTACCTCGCCTCGCTCCACTCAGCTGTTTCCACCAGAGATGTGCCGTGCGACGATGTGTAAATGAAGCGTTTCTATTGGTTAATGAAAAAACATTCCTCGCAACACATCCTCGCACATTATTGGTGGAAACGTAAACAGCGTACGCATCAACGCAGCAACACACTTGGAATCAACATCGTTTTCACCACTTCTTTCTATCAGACGGTATAAGACGAGGTTGGAAAGAGATGTTGAATGCGATCCCAAACCTCACCGCATTAGACCTCTGGAGGCCTCTGGAGTTGCAAAATATTAACCTTTATTTACCACACTGTTACTTTAATTACAATTGAGTAATACACCAATGACCACTAATTAATTACATTAATTAATAATTGAAGTGAAGTTAGATACCTTACGCTAAGCCTACTTTTGTAATAGAGTAGATAGAAGTGTATGATTTTGTCTGAAATTAAGGTTTAAAAAATGGAACGAATCACTTTAGAGGTAATAGATTTTATAGTAATAATTCACGCATCCACACAACGCTGCGAAAAATCAATTTATTGCGCATCACGCCATCTCGAGGCAGAACATCAAACTTCGTAGATTACTTAAATCTTGCTGGTGTAGGCGCCAGTGCTGCCATCTTCCGAAACTATTGCCAACGTTACATTGCACTTGCTCCGTGATGCGCACACGCAGACTGAAACGTGAGTTGAAATAGATAGGTGGCACTACTAGTCGTTCTTTCGAAGTGATCGTTAAGTTACAAAGTACATACTAAATAAAAGCTAAATCAAAAAGAACACACATATAAAAGTATTTTTAAATTTGAATTAGTTGATTTGAATCAGTAAATTTTTTGATTTGCTTTTAGTGTAGGTAGGGTAGTGTAGGTAGTGTAGGGTTTTTTTTGTTGATTCGTTTTACTTGATTAGGTAGGTAACTAACGAAACTCCTAAACTGGCTAGGTACGAGTATATCGTTACTTGACTATTTGGTATTCCGTGTAAACTTAATTTTCACTTAAACGACTATGGTAAGTGTGCGCTTAGGAATGCTTGGTTGGGTAGGGCGAGCACATGTGTGCCGGCCGCCATCTTGTTACGTCAGGGAAGGAACGCGAGGCACCGTTGGAGTGGCGGCGGTGGCGCAGGAATTTCATTGATAAGTTGCGGGCGCGAGCAGGATGCAGCTAGCGCTGCGCCGGCGCCACTACGATGCACAGGGCCCGCTAGTGCGAACCGCAACATACCATCTCATCACCCACCTTAGATACTTGAATGCTGTATGAAACTCCACTATCAGATACCAGTGCTCAATCACATACGCGCTCGGCTAACTTAACTTTTTAATGTCTCCAAGTAGCAGCTAATAACATGTTAAGTAGAACAGTGCCACGGTTCGTGTATTGACATTTGCAAACTATAAATATCTATCCCAGTTTTTTTAAAGCCGCGAATGTTTGGCATAAGCCGTTTCACGCCTACTTGCCTCGGCGGCTCGGCGATCTCGATTTCGGCTAGACACCAGAAACTAATTTTGCCAGTTGCATTGTGAAACATTTCACAGCTAGTTTCAATAGCAGTTCAATTAGATAAATAAAAAATGGTTTTGAAACGTCGTTTTTATTCGACGCTGGATTCCATTAATGGAGGTGTTTTATTTGTATTCAACGGATTATGTAGGCGCTTCGAGGCGTATTGCATAAATAAGGTACCTAGTGTCGAATCGAAAGTGCATTTTTGTCGGTGAAGGTGTAGGCGAGCAGGAGCAATAGTCGGTATGCGAGTATGTCTGCGACGACGACGGTTCACTTGTAGTTGCGTCGAGTGGAGCCAAATCGCGTGGCGGGGTCATCGACCCGCGCAGACAGTGCCGTCACCGCCGCCTGCCCGGTAAACTATTTTACTGAAAAATTTGCCGGCGCGCCGTGTCATTGAAGTCAACCTTGACGTATTGTCGCGTCGTCTATACTGTGCGACGCGTGGGTGACTCCCAGACATATTCACAATACGCGAACATTGCCACTCCACTCTCAATAATGTACATTGACATTTTAGAACTATGTATCTCGGCATTTTTATTTGCTTTATCCTAATAGGTTTCGTTCGAGGTGTCTGCGTGCTTCATAACTCAATAGCGAGTTCGACTTGATTCATAACTTAGCCTGTCTGTTGCTACAATTTGAACCATATATTCTGTATATGAATTATAATTTGCGATCTGTAATCGTATGCGCACACATTGAGTCGTGACTGTTTATCCAATAATTCCAAAATAGAGTACTTCAGCACGATTTCGGCTCTCAGAGACACCTCAAAGTTTTTGTGTTATGTCATTCTGTACATTAAAGTTAACAGTTCAATGACAATCGGTCTAGAAAAAAATTATACATCAGAATAGCGATAAGTCTTGGAAACGATACGAGTTTTCGACAGTTGCCATTTCAGTGCGTTCGATAAAACATTGTAATACGTTCTTTTTTAGCATGAGCACAAAGAAGCATGTAAATAAACTAAGTAGATATGTACAAATAGAAAAAAAAAAGTATTTTCGAAGTTCATTTAGCATTATAAAAAATAGTTCAAACTCTACCCTATGTGTACCTGGGTAGAGTTAACTAACTATTTTTTATGTTTTAGGTAGATACTAGATGTTGTTCACGCCTGCGTCTGCGCCTCATGGTAACGCAGTTCTTTGGAGTAAAAAATATCCTTTTCACCTCAGCACCTCAAACAGGCAGGTTTTGCTTTGAGAAATCAGTGAGCAAAATTGCATTTTGCTCACTCCGTGAGACAAAGTAGTTTTTTTTTAAATGCTGAGTATAGTGTTAGGTCTACTCACTGAATTCCAAATATTTGATCTTCACTTTGATCTGTCACTTTCACTTCAGCACGAAAAAAGCGAGAGATAGGATCAAATGTGTTTGATTACAATCTTAAATTAAATTTATGGTATTAAAAATATACCAATACCTAATAAATTACATGACAACGAAATATTTCCAAAATGTAAATTTTCCCGCTCTTTTAATAAAGTATGCAACCTCGTTGCACGAATGCCGCTTCTCTTGTTTTTTTTTTTATAAAAGAATTCTGTATACTGCCTCTACAGTTGGAATAAATATTTGTCAAATTGAATGAGTTTGTAACAAATATATTTATGTTTATGTAATAGTAAGAAATCTTAATAATATCTTATTTAATTGTTTAATAACATTCATAATAAATTATACATTTATTGTTCAACCATTTTAAAGGTGAGGCTTTTTGCAGTATTAAAAAAATAATTATGACATGTTTTACAAGTAGTTCTAAGTTCAAATTAAAATGCATGTTATGAGTATGAGATTTGTATTGTACCTGATGGTCAATTTTTCGTTCCGAATTCAAAACCTCTCTACTTACCGCTTTTGAACAATATTTGGCATTCTTAACTTTCTGGTGGCTTTTAAAGATGTAATCGCGACTGCACGTATCATTTTTTAGTAAAGGTTTTTAATGTGATTATTATTATTTGTTTCTTAATAATCGGATCGGATTATATTTAAAAAAAAATGTGTTTATTTGTGAACAGGTTGGTATATATGTGGTTTTATTCTTATGTTACATTTAAATTATGTTCTCGCTGCTGAGGTGAAGAATTGTATGTGTTACACGAGACCCAAAGTTTTTTGCATCTCGTGTGTTTGAATCCCTTGCTGCTCTCATGATTCTAACCTAGAATCACTCGCTACGCTCGTGATTCAATTATAGAATCCTTCGCTTGCTCGGGATTCAAAATCAACTCGCAACAAAAAACAACTTTGCTCTCTTGTTGCACAAATAACTATTATCTATACGGACCTACTGTAACTATTCGTGAAAGATTTTTTATAATTTGGTTCAATACAAATAAAATCAAAGGTACTGTTAACTGTATTAGCATAGAATAGAGCAGTGTTTTTCAAACTGTGGGTCGCGGCCCCCCGGAGGATCGCGCATGCCCCTTAAGGGGCTCGCGGTATTTTCAAAATACTCTCACCGTTATTGTGTATGATTATTCTATGTTTCTATTATGAACGTAGGATAATACAAATTACTGAAAGGGGTTGCCAAATATTTTTCAAACTAAGGGGGGGTGGTCGCGTCCTGAAAAAGTGTGAAAAACACTGCAATAGAGGATAGGACATTCATCAAAACATTAAAGCTACGGTGATTTTACTTATTACATTGAAATAATATGAAGTACCGTTGCTGGCAAACATCTTGAGCGTATAGATAACAATTTGATGGAGGGTAATTATTCACTTGAGCTTTAGTGCAGAAGAGAGCATACACGGTTATTTACTCAAAACCCTCGTCGTTGTACATAGGTACATAACTTCTGTATGTATCCCTGAACCTAATTCACAATTAAAAACATTCATCTTCGGCGCATCCAAATTTGCACCTCATTGAATTTCGGACGCGAAAATAAAAGAAATGTAGGAGGCAGCGCCGCCCGCGCACCAAACCTGACGGCAGGTAATAGCCGGTCGGTAACAAGAAAGATAACAAACAATTCCTTTGTTCCCGCTGGTTATGCAGTTTTTTTTTTGTTATTACACGAATAATTGCACCTCTAACTTTCGGTTTAATTACGTGAAACGATTAATGCTGAAGTGGGAGATGATATCGTACGGGTGCATTGCTTTGCATGTGCTGTTGATGGCGAGTTGATCCTTGGTTCGATTGCTAACGAGATTATTTAGTTCTTATAAACAAAAATAGACTATAAATAGAAAAACTTCCTGTTTCCGTTGTTACTTTCATGGATCAAATTAATATATCAACGTGAATTACCTCGGATGTTTTCTTTGAAGTCGAAAATCAGTTCAAGCTAGGTAAATAAACACCTACTTGCTGGTAAAGATATAAATGAAACGTGTACATAATGGACTCATTTAAAACCTTTTTTACTAAACAAGTCGATTAAAGTACCGAACAACTTCAAATTGAAAGCTTACTTAAGTCGAGTTTCTAAATCGAAATATGTAACCGAAATCCGTTAGCCATAAAAAGGGGTTTCATAATAAGTTAATCTTTAATATCCCTATGAATTAAGAGCCTATAAGCAAAATTACGAGCCAAGTCGTCAAAATTTAAGAACATTCTTTTATTTTACTTATATTATAATTAGAAAATTATCTCAGATCATTCTTTAGCTTAACGCATTGATTAAGAATGGAATGTGTTATAGGTGATTGTCTGAACGAGAGGTAGCGGGCCGTTTGAATGGTAAGCGATAAGGCGGTCGATTTAACATGGTAGTTAGCCGGTGCCGGGAAGACGTGTTAGTATCGCGCTGTGTCCTGGGACACGCCATTGCTAAAGCGTGCGCGGAAGCGGTCGCCGCATTTTTCATAAAATATGCCTACTTAATCCAGTTTCATAAGCTTACGCTGTAAAAGCCATCAGACGCTAAGCAATAGCCCGTCCGAAGAAAAGTCATAAGCTTGCAATCGACTTGAGACATTGTCTTGTTTTTTCTGTTTGCCTTCTATGTCGGTACGCCACAATGAATATAAAACGGCCTTTGTAATTTGCGCAATTTTGTCCTGGATAGTGAAAACGGATTAAGAAAATTACTGTATCAGCATTTGAAGCTCCTTTCATTAGTACAAATATTTTTAAATTCTACTGTTAACGTGTGCACCTAGCTTTGTGACCTAGCTAAATAAACAAAATGGCGAATTTGCCAGCTGAAACGGATTTTTACAAGTATGTACCTAGGTACTTATTATTGCACAGTGAACAGCTAAATACACCTAATTAGAAGTTATAATAGAAGATGTATCTGGAAAGCTAATCTGAAGGGTACAACAATCGGTTCTATAAGATCTCGAATGTAAATAAAATACGTGGCCGCTGTCGATTTGGCCGTGGCCCTAAGGTTCGATCTCCGACTGGCGCCCGCGCGATGGGAGTCGGCAACTGCTTTGTGCCGACGCTGTTATTATGCAGATTAACACCGCCGGGAATTTGTTCGGAATACATCGTAACAAGCTCCTTGCGGCGCCGGCGCGGGTTCTTCCCACTACACCCAACGATATAGGTATTTGACAAATGATACAATGGATTTGATTCTTAGTAAGTATTCTTAAGAGTTCAACATCATTTGATAGTCAAAATTTCTCAAATAATCGCTTAACAAACAACACTTCGCAAACTATTCATTTAACAAACCTGTCATTCCTAAGCATTCTAATTTTATAAATAAATAATTACTTGACAAAGATACCTACATTTGCTCTTAGTAACTTTAACGCTTTATAAACATACTGAAAGACAAATATTATTTAAAAAAAGTTAATTTCATGCTGCCTCCTTATTTACTTCAATAGTTAAATGAAAATACAGTAATCAACTGGTATCAATAAAAAAACTATACTTACAGTAGGTACAATTGAGTGAAAAATATGGATCACATACTCTTACATAATAATATATACTCTTAGATACATATTTCACAGCATTTCGAATATACAAGGTGGGCCCTGTTACAGGAGCAAAAAATTAACCACAGCTTCCACTCTTCATCTTGAGCTAAGTAGTTCTGTAACTTTTGAAAATAACTTGTACCTACTTATTGTGATTTTTTTTTATACCTAGTTTAAAGTTTAATTGGACTTGAAATCCATCATTTTGTTACGTGACAGGTCATTTAGGCTATTAGATGTCGTAGGTACAAAATTACTTAATTTTTGAAAGTTGCAGAACTAAAGTAGTTCCATTTGAGTAGCAGATCCTGTGTTTTAATTTTTTGCTCCTGTTACAGGGCCCACCCGGTATACATACTAGCTGTTGCTCTCGACTGACACTTAAGCGCAAATGCGCTATGTATGAACTAAAAGAATTTCTTAGCTCACCCGCGACCTTATGATAGCTAAGTTTATGCAAGATATGCGTGTTCATGTAGCTATATATCGCAGCATACTTGGGGTTAACCTCTTAACCCATCAGTCCTCACTGATGGAACCCGGAATACCACATTGCGCTCCAAAACTCGAAACGTCAAAGCACATTATGGCACATTTGTAGTAGACAATTTAAGTACAGATATGGGTAAAGGCTAGAATAGCCCTGATGCGTGATGCTCGCCCCTAATTTACGAGCCGACCCTCGGAATTCGGAATGCGACCGCGCGTTAGATTATTTCCCCTTTTTCCTTTCTGGCGTAGGTATTTAGTATTCATGCCCTGGATTCAGGTTTAGCGGTCGATATAACGATTGGTTCTGTTCGAATATTTGTGTATGAAAGCTTTATGGTTTATCAGAACTTTGCGCACTTACATTAATCAGTAACATAGGACGGTGAAAAAACCGTAACAAGCAGGTCAATACAAAACAATACAAATATTCTTTATTGATCACCAAAATAAGTACAGTGACATTACAAAAATAAAAAAACCGGCCAAGAGCGTGTCGGACACGCCCGAAATAGGGTTCCGTAGCCATTACGAAAAAATTAAGTAATATTTTTCTCAGGATTTCGTATTTTATACGGAATCTTCCATAGTTTAGGTATATTTTATACCTTAGGCTTCTATTTACTCTTAAACTACCTACTAATAATTCTCAAGCAAACTTAACCGTTATAGTTTTCCTTTAAAGTTTGGTATACTTACTACCATCCTGAATTTTTTCAAATTTTTCCACCCACCGGTTTAGATTTTAGAGGGGGGGGGGGACGCTCGATTTTAATGAAAATTTGCACTTTAAAGTTGAATATTTCGCAAACAAATCACTGAATCGAAAAATCATCTCAGCCAACCCCTAATGGTTTTAAAAGACCTATCCAACGATACCCCACACTATAGGGTTCGATGAGAAAAAAAAAACACCCCCACTTTACGTGTATGGGAGGTACCCTAAAAAAATGTTTTTTAATTTTTTATTGTACCATTTTGTCGGCATAGTTTACATATATATCCGTACAAAATTACAGCTTTCTAGCATTGATAGTCCCTGAGCAAAGCCGCGGACGGACGGACAGACAGACAGACAGACAGACATGGCGAAACTATAAGGGTTCCGTTTTTGCCATTTTGGCTCCGGAACCCTAAAAATCAGGTAGACAGGCGGTCTTATCGCTAAAACAGCAGCAGTCGCAGTTATTTGTTTTCCTTAAATTTCGCCATCAGAATTGATTTTATTCTAATATAAAGTAGTAACTTTAAAAACTTCCTATCTTTTCAAATTATTTATTTTAACTAAGTAGATACCAATATGTTAGCAATGCTATAATAACAATATCGACGATGAGTAGCACACAATAATGACTTATTATCGATCGGAATACCTACGTTTGAAGCTAGAACATTGTTTTACAAGGAACAAAAATGAAAAATTGTGGAGAAAAAGCTCGACATGTTTCGGGCTAATCCGTAGCCCTTCGTCTTCAAAATAGAGACAGTTCTTCATATTCAAAAGAATCATCAGATACAAAACACTTTTAAGTACATATAAAAGGTTCGATCGTTGTATTGCATATTCCAAACAATATTTGCACTATCCGCGCTCAAAAAAAAAAATGCCGTGAGCGGCGCAAGCGCAAGGAGGGCGAGGGGGGAGAGTCCGGGCGTCCGGCCGTTCGGCCGCATTCCTGTAGAGCCTCCCTCCCCGCCGCCTCGGACGCTTTCCCTAAAGGATGGAATGCTATCTAAACATGCTATTTGTTGGCCAATAGCTTTGCCTTATACTTAGGTGCGAGGATGGAGAATTGGTGTTGAAAGTCGATGGGTTTTTAGAAACGTACTTGCCTGTTACTATGACTTTTATGATTCTCCCAATTTCGCAAATGTTTAAGACTCCAATAGATGTTTATCCAGCGTCGACACATGCTAAATCCATTCAAACTTCGGATAGGCAGTAATGGAGACCGATGACTTGACGGGTGTTTGGTATTTTTGTTTCAAATTAAACAACCCTCGCGGTCGAGTCAGAAAGCCGTTGCCATGGAGATAAAAAGTTTACGAAGTTCGAACAAACTTCACCAAACTAGAAATTCACCACAAAACAAAACTTAAATGATTTAAAAAGAGTTAAACCGACAAAGATAGGCATTTTCGCTAGATTCCGAGGAGAAATAACGAAATCCTTTTCATTTTCTGTGAATATCTATTAAGCTTTCTAATCTATTTTCAATTAAGTTAAACGTTGTAAAACGTCTTCGAAATTAGGGATTAGCTCGTAGGTAGAGTTGAAGAATTCCTTTTCATCGGCGTAGTTCCGTAGATCGTTGCACTTGTTTCACGCACGCGCAGCCGTGGTGCATGACCCCATTGGAATGTGCCACGTGCATAGTCGAATGGAATGCGCAACTGTTTGCTTTTTCATTTTTTTTCCACCTCCAGCACAACATTACCTTTCATGCCATTTCACAACGAATTATTAACTAGCGCGGTGCTTACTTTGTCGTCGATAATGTTAAGGTTTTTTAATTTCTCCTGTTTATAAACCTTTACTGACAAACAAACAACGTAAACAATTAATGCGATTCTCCGATGAAAAGCTTGAAATTTAGTACATACATGTAGGTAGAGTTCCAATGACTAATAATAAAATACCGTCAATTTGAAGCGTCTAATTACCTTTGGTAAGCCGTTGGCCGCCATAGGTGTGTTTTAGCGAGTACTTACTGCCTTTTCGCAACGTAACGTTTGGCAACCTGTTTCATTTCGCAACATTTCATTTCGCAAACTCTAACCCCCTTATTCATAAACGACAATCAAACCTATTTTAGTTAAAATGCCGCTAAAATTCGTTTGTCCTTATCTGTCACTTCGACATTTGTATTTGTTAGAAAGGGACAAAGCATTTGTTAGTTAACATAGGCTTGTTAAGTTTTATGAATAAGGGGGTTAAACTGTAAATATTTCAGGATTTATTTCAGGGCCATCGTGTAGAACCCTTTAGGTTAGGTTAGGTTACTTTTATAAAAATCCTGATATATTTACAGTTTCAGAAATATTTAACAGTTGGAAAATGAAAAGTTGCGAAATGAAACAGGTTGCCAAACGTTTTTCGCCGAAACATTAGTAAACCGTGTTTTAGGTATTCAAAAAGAAAGATGAAAGTTGGATTCTAATTAGGAAGTTTTTAGGCTCAAATTAAATCGGGCGGGCCCGTGACGGATCCGAAGAAAATTGGACTCTAATCACGTAAGCATAAGGTACACATTACACTGGGGGCGTGGCCTGGACGGATCCGTCACACGGCATACTAAAGGATTTTTTTTGGGTGATATAGACATATACCTAGTGCGGTATTTGGTTTGCTCAACACTAGTTTGGTCATAAAAAAGGCTAACATTATAAACCGAGGGTGTATTTAAACAAATGATACTCTGCCAAGACATCTTAATTATTTCCTTCATCTACCCACATTCTCATTCACTAACCTACACCAGGGGGGATTTTCACTCTAAAAAAACTGCATCTCCGTTTCATTCCATAGTACGGTATAAACAGTTTCGTTTTGAAGTTAACGATAATTCGTTTAATGTAGTAATTGACCTTATTTCGGCAGCACTTATCAAGTTATCACTAACACTATTTAGAGTCGAAATTCCTTCGGGCGCTTGATTAGATAGTAGCACAGTGCAGCTCTTGTGGGCAGACCGAAATAGCGGAGTTTGGCCCGCAGCGTCCATAAAGCTAAGTATACAAGCGGAAGTGGGCACGCCGGAAAACGCGTTTCCGGAGACGCATCAATAACGCTCTCGATGCGCTTTTACGATTTCCTGTAGCCCTGCTAGTTGGCGCCGGGCCGCGCTCGTCCCATGGGCTAAAACTGGCCACAGTCAACGGTCCCAAGAACTGTGCAAAACGATTAATCATCTTGTTAGTGCTGCATAGCTGCATCTTCAAGGCGATGGAGTCTGTAATGAAGCAATCGATTCTTACTCTAATTATGATTGGTTACATCGCAAGCGCCACGTCAGCCGTGCATATCAGCGTCATGCCAGCCGCGCCCGCGTCACCGATCTAATTGCCTATAAAACGTTCAGTTAACAGCTCCCATTATTCAACTAAGGGTTGACGCCGTTGACGTTATTGCAATATTATGTAAAGGTGCTAAGACGTTAACTTACGAGCTCATCGAGTAATAATTTGCTTTACAGAAAGCTCGACATATTTATTAGTCCTTAACTTTTGAAAAATAATGAAGTCATACTGCTTAGAAGCAGAAGATAGTGATATTTGCAAACGGTTAACATATTGCGAATATACATCGCCCTAGTTAACGAAAAGTCACGTTTAGTACTTGAGATTTACGTATTTAGTTGAAGATGACCAACTTGTTTAAGTTATGATCACTTGATCGACAAACGACTTGAATGGTTGAATGTAAGTAGGAGGAGAAGTGCCCACTTATTATAATTGTCGCCACAGCCGCTCCGGCCACAGTACGTGCTCCGGCGTGGGCGTCATGACGTGTCCCATTCATAATTTTATTCACCTGTTTACCATTGGCACGATTACCAGTACGCAAATGCTGAGTAACCCTAAAGGCTTGCAAGGAATGCATTAGCGAAGGAAATCCGCATGCACGGCGCCTTAATGCATGTTCATACATATTGCTCAGCAATGACATCATGTATTTTGCATAAACGATGTTTGTGACAAAGGGACCGTATTAGGTATTGAGCTTACCCGTGCTTCTAGGAACGAAGCTGTTGGCATTTATACGACATCCAAGGTTGAACAGCATTGTTGTGTTTTAAGCTTCTTGAAACTATTTTGATGAATTTCAAGATAAGTCTAGAACTTTATGACTAGTTATATTCATTGCATTGTATTTCATGACTGTATTCATTAATGGTCCTTGTAGATTTGACCAGTGACTCGTACTCGTTTAAAAAAAATGTGATGAGCTAATTAATCTGGTAAACACGCACTAAAGCTTTAAAAATTTACGAGAAGGTAGCTCCGTGGAATATCGACATAAGGTCTGATTCCTGATAACTTAACACTGTATCAGAAAAGAAATGTAACGCACTTTCTTATAAACATTCATTCATGTAGATCGCCTTTTTCAAATTTTAGCAATGATAGCTGGTAATCATTAAAAATGTTACATTCTAGCAAAACTTCTAGTGTAGATAATTTATATTTATAAGCGCTTGTCAACACTCTCATTCCTCTTCAGAAAATGCCGATTCAGACAAAAGGGCAATTGACCAAAGCGCTGCGTGCGGGGAAGACACATCAGTATTCTTGCTATGCTATTTTAGAGAAGACTATCCGTTCTCATTTCAAATTTCAAAAGAAAGCTTCCAAAATATTGTCTTTGCTCTATATTTAGGTTTCTCGCTATTGTACGTATATAGGCGGACGTGACTAAGCGTCACAGAATCGAGGCGACAATGCTCTATTCTTGTATTGCTCGAGAATCGTTTCGTGTTCAGCGGCGCTACCTATCAGATGTTGGTTCTTCGATGGAGACAATTATTTCTGCACGTTATGTGAACATTGTGATTTTATGTCGTACTTAAGCATGAGTTTGGATTAGCTGGGTATAAGCTACTCATGGGTCATGGAGCATGCCCTAACCATGTTCCACTTACATAGTTCATATTTTTACACACAATAAAAGTACCGCATACATTAGTTAACGCATATATGTTATATAAGAATGACATCGTCTTGTTTGACTTGACTGTACCTCAAGTACCTACTTCGTTTGTTTATTAAATTGTTTTCAACTGTTTTCGGTATCGATGTTTAATTATGTGGCTTAAATAGACAAGACAATAAAGAACGAGCATTGCGTGCGGTCCGGACACACACAAAGAATTAACGGTAACGCAGCTCGCCACCTGACTCGACAAACAACCTGTATTTCTCACAGGAAACTGGCGATCGATCAAATCACACCGCCATCGCCAGTATGCAAACAAACGCATCGGTAGATATGCTGCGCCAAAGAGACGTCTCCTCGGGCGCGAAGGGGACGCCGCTACAGGCTCGGAGGCACGTCAAATGAGACGCAGCAAGTCCGGCATCAAATCCGTGCGCGTGCGCTTACGAATTGCATTCCCATACAGGGTAACGGCGCTCGTTCTCCTATCCCGTTCCCACTAAGGTCTTCGGTGACCTCTCACTCACGCTTCATGAATGGAGGCGCCATGGAATGCGGTCGCGTGACGTGCTCGGCGCCGACGCCAATCTCGATGCACCATAGCATAGGGCTAGTTCTACCATTGTACCTACTATTGTTTCTTAATCGCTGCCTTCGTTGTTCTGAACGCTTCGACTTTATTAGTTGAGGTGGACTTCTATTAATACATGCGTAATCAAAGAATAACGACGAACAGGTTGTATAAGCAACCGTTTTTCAGATTTTCTGACGTCTACTTAAAGGAAATATCGACTCTTTCTTTCCTATACCGACGTGGTGGTTATAGTTTAACTAGAGTTATCATAGCTAACACAATTTGCAAAACTGCCTTATCATATACCCTTTCCTAATTACCTAATGACATTTAAATAGATCTGGTGTGGTATAGTGACCACACTTATATTTAGTTACCTACCTTGCTTCTCTGCAGTTTTGTTACTTTGTTTTAGCGGAGAAGCAAGGCAAATGAGTGTAGCTCATTGATATGGACCTCCGCAAAGTAACACCTCAATCAATCAAACTTAACACCGGTTACAAAAATGACAAAACTGATGATCCAGTGTCATCGCTCCTTTACTTATACATTCTTGTCTTGTTACCATATACTTAGGTACTTACTTAATTTAAGTAAAGATTGGCCATAATACCAACTTTCATGAATCTTGCTTTGACTAAATACAGTCAAAGGGTTCTTGCTCCAAAAATTACGAAAATCCCAATCGTACTTCTACTCAGACTTACGTACCGTCCTCTGATTATATTATTACCGAAATATGCTAGTTTTCGCCTGCTTTGATGTGTTAGTCAAAAGGCGCGAGTGCCTAGATGTCATTTTTAATGAGGGCTTAAAGACAGGCGAAATATCGCTAAATGGCGTTAGTATCGCGAGGTTTTTGACGTTTCGGTCTTGCTTGCAATTGGCTACTAACTAAATGAGCCAATTGCAATCATCTAGCGATATTCCGCCTGTCTTTAGCCCTCATTGTCGTGAGCGTGGGAGTGGACATTATCGTGGAATAAGATACAGGGAGGAGGGGGTAGTGTCGGTGTCTCGGCAGGGATCCAGCCGCGGTGGGAACGCCGGCTCCAGGGCCATGCACCCGAGCTTGATGGACCACATACCACAACCGGTCATGGAAGTCTTCCACTGCTCCATACACGACCAGAGCCAACCTTCTACCTAATATCACTACAAGAATTAATTTATTTCGAATAATTTCAATAAATTCCAACATATAATTAACATTTACTGGATTCTTGAATGTTGATCGTTTGATTAGTCATTTTAATGATGCCTTTTTACAGTTAGTGATCTGAATGCGGTGTAAATTTTGTTTGGCAATCGGACAGTTTGTCGTTATTGATGCCTCTCACCTGGCGGCGCGCGCGTCGGCCCTGCTTCGCCGAGGAATTCGGCGGTCTGCTCTCATCTCGCTAATCTTTTACGCTTTCGATTGTTGATTTATTAATTGCTCGTTCATCCAATGCCCACATTCCAATCATCTAATTCATTTAAAGCTCGACTCTAGGGATTTTGAGAGGCACTGGGTTAATTATAAGTGTGTGTAGAGGCTTGTATGTTGGTGTGGCTTTGTTTGTTAAGTTGATCTAGTAGTGTCATTATAATAGTACCATTCAGTATATTCACGTCCCTACATTAATACCTGACAATCTTCAGTCTTTCATGCGAATGGAAATAAGGTTTCGACCAAGTATACCCTTGTTAGATCCAAGCCTTGGTAAGGTCCATTCATCCTTACTTGTCTTATCATGTAAACAAAAATGACGTCACAGGTGATAATAGACAATGGCTGGTGAATGGAAAAGTCGATGAAATATACATAAAACGTGACCGATTATTTTGCTATCAACATAAATAAATCTGTAGGTAAGCAAGAAAAGTCGTCAGAATAATCACAAAAAAGCACCCATAACGTACGACATCAAGCGAAGTAGCGAAACGAATGACATTTCTAAATTGAACCCTTCTTATTTTATTTATTACTAGCTTTTGCCCGCGGCTTCGCCAGCGTGGAATTCGGTTATCGTGCGCTGTTCCCTCGGGAACTATGCATTTTTCCGGGATAAAAAGTAGCCTATGTCACTCTCTGGCCTATAAACTTATCTCTATGCAAAAAATCACGTCGATCCGTCGCTCCGTTTCGACTTGAATTGAAAGACGGACAAACGTACAAACAAACAAACATACACACTTTCGCATTTATAATATTAGTATGGATTATTTCCTCTAGTGGAAAAGGCAAAGTATAGCCAAGTTTTCATTATATTTTTTCTTCTTTTTGAAGATTCAACTCAATATGAAATGACGCTTAACGTAACCATACGCACTGTCCGTGTTCGTCCTCGTTTAAAATAAATATTGAAATCAACCACAACAATTCCGAGTAATTATTATAATTAATTTCAATGCATTTTCCGAAATCTCTACATTAAGTATTAATGCCACATTTATCCATATCGATAAGTTATCGTTTCGCATCAATACGATCATAGACAATCTAGACAGACATTGCAATGGCAGATATTTTTGAGGTTATTCATTCGTTCTATCGATTATTGAAGGCTATCTTATTAGAAATGATATTTTTCAGTGGTTACTTGGTTGATTTCAATACTTTGTGAGTTTCTTGAAGTATGCAACAACATTTTAAATGATTCGAGAAGTGTTTGTTTACATGATAAGACACGTAAGGATGAATAGACCTTAGGTACCTATATTGGACCTCTCTTGACCTTTTTATGAGTAAACTGATCTGGCTACTAGGTAAACAGTTAGTACCTTGAGGCGGTACTTGGAAATATTAATTCTGCGAAAGTTTCATTTAGTGCACTCCCGAGACTGCTCGTACCTACCATAAAACTTGGAAGCGAAAATTTTGAACCGAAATGCTCTTTCTAGTATTAAGTATAACAGAATACACATACCAGCAGAAACCTGCGAAGCAATTCAGCAGTGGACATATTATATAGGGTAGGAAGATGATGATGACACAAATACCAGTATCGGAAAAAATCGAATGTTAAGATAACGCTACTCGGTCTTTGTCCCAGGCTTTATTACGAGTATTCATCTCCATAGGATAGAATACTCACAAATCGTCGGAGTCGCCCAAGGCGACAACAAAGTGCGTTATTTGGCGCAAGTACGGGGCCCCGATTTTCGCGACTTTCAAGATCATATAGTGTTCTGGATTCCACAGGACTAATTTAATAATGTCACTGTAAAGATTGATCTCGGTGACTCCGAGAATCGGCGCCCTGGCCGCGACTAGGCGTATGTTGTGCGTCGCCCCCGCCTCGCCGTTTGTATTAAATGTTAGTATTAATTATTTATACTGTGATCAAGCTGACCGCCGCGGCGCGACTCTCTAACATAATTTTCACAAGTAACGGTCGCCAACGGCCCCAGAGCTGGCGGCGTCATGTTGTATGCTCTACTACGGTGCATCTATTGGCTGTGTGGAAGTTTCATAAAATACTGGAAGCTGCATACAAGCTTCAGCAATCTTTATCAAATTAGCCTGCGAGTATCTTCTACTACACTTGTTCAAAACTTCGACCTCACTCTTATTTAAAGTTAGACGTCTGGCATTTATCTATCACCGAATTTATTTTTCTATTTCTATTATTTCATTAACTAACGAATAATGATGTTGTACCTATTTAGTCTTATCTAAATATAACCATGATCATGAATCAGCCTTTCTTGTCCAAGCTCTATGGTTTTTGCTTTTGTTTTTTTTTTGCACCTTTTACGCATGAAATATGAAGGAAATGTGCGAATAAAAAATCATCTATGATGTATAAATATATTTATGTAGAAGCATGTAGATACATTTTCCTTTTAAATATACGCATACCTACTCATAATCTTAAAATGATTTAGTTTCTTGAATAGATCAGATTGAATAACGTAGCTACAAAGCAATTTACTACTTTACATATTACCTAGCCTTTATCAATTACGTAACGTTTTATTTTAACGCTTCAAATACCCACGCGAAATGCAACAGCTGTAAAGTAGAGCATATTCCACACGTCTCCGTCTCGTCGGTGAGCAGTGAGCGATGCAAGAGGTTGCTGTTAGCCTCCCATGCGGAGCCCCGCTGTCTGGCAGCCGCCGGCCCCCGCCCCGCGACCCGCGACCCCCGTCTCTCACGTCCGCCTGCACCCGCCGCTGCGACACCTAGCTCAACCACCTCGTACATACCACCAATTTATACGATAATGCCAATTCACTAATCCAACTAATGCCGCCTGTCGATTACCCTTCTATATACGCGACAACGACCTAGTGATACTTCGTATTCCTATAGCAGTTGTCTACATGCCAAGGCAAAGGAAATGATAAGGCTCGAGACAAGGTAGGTTGTTACTTTACTGGCAAATGCACACAATTGACACGTCGAGCTACGAATTAGCATGCGGATATCGATTGCGTTTTATCTATCGAAATGACATCAAAACCTTGAATGTATGTTTTCAAGACTTGAACTTAGGCCCACTTGCAGTAAACACATAAATCTCGAGTTAGCGTTAAGCTCAGTTTAGTAGTGTCAAATTGTATGGAACTGTCAAGCATAAGCCTGGATTAACTACAAAATCTAGAATTATTTTTTCCTGCAAGACGGCCTTAGTTAACTAGCCTTATTTAAATGCGTATGTTTATTCACACATCAACGTTTAAAGCGGATCACGAAGATGTCATTTACTTTGTCTGATACTTTTACTTTGTCTAAAGTTCAAAGCTAATATTAATATGAAATTTTACATCGATTCCTATTTTTGAATAAGATAATAATAATAAAAAAACAAATATTCAATTCTTCTGCTTAATTTGTTTGATGGCAATTAGCGGGTTTCCGAATAGTCATTTTATGAATGATCGTTAACATAAAACGTTCTAAATTGCGCGAACATTATGAGAAGAATTTATAAATGGGAACGTGTGAGTGAACATGTGTTTCTCACGTTTAATCCTCTGCTAATCTGCGGACGCGCGTCCTAGATGCTAGTTTAGATGACATCACACGCTCTTCCTCGATGTTTCAGCTTCAAAACGCTTGTCAATCATTCTTTATTTCATTAAGGTCGTGAATTTTACCACGACCTTTGCATCATTGTAGGATAATTGTAATGTGATTAAGAATTAATAGATATTTATCACTGGAAGAAGTATTTATCTTAAAGAAAGAACGATTTGTCTTGGTTGATTGCGCATGTAATGTGAGGAGTTTAATTGAACAAGTGCGGTGATGGTGGAACGGCCTGGGCGTCAGCGCAGCGGAGCCGGCGCGGGCTCGGACCGCGGCCGCGTGGCGGCAGCATGCGGGCCGTTGCGACAGCGGCAGCGGCTGCTCCGCGAGTTGTGCAAGTGGTCGATGGAAATTCCGGTGTCACAGTGGCAGCGCCGCGGCAAGTGTGCGCGGGTCCTGCGCGAGGCCGCGGCATGAATGAGGCCCCGGTATGTGGGTCACGGTGTCGTCAATGGCCCGTCGGCAGGGCCTCCGCTACCGCCGGCTCTTGCTCCCCCATCGTGCCGTGAAAGTTGCTAGTACTTTCGCGACTATCGCTCATATTATCAAAACGATTTACACTCTAACGCACTAAAACTAAGTCACATTTTGAACGACGATTCCGAACGTTCACATCCGCATCGGTGTTTCGTGCGTGCCTTCGACACATTCTATTGCCGGTATCTGCTAGGACTCTACGCGTTCGGACCGTGAGTCGCGTTTCGGTCGCCCCGCTGAAAATTCGGCCGCGCCGTATGCTCTTGCTTAGGAATTCACTTCCGGGTAGGTCGGAAAGTGAAATGGACTCGTCTGTGATGTAATTGGAATTCGGATATGTCCGGAGTCAGCGCCATTCAGTTCACCAAAATGTCTGTATCGGTTGACATAATAGACCGCGGCCACAGTCGTTTCCGTGACACAGAAAACTTTTAAAGCAATGATGATGCGTAAGATATTCTTTGTGACTGGCGGCGGATAACTTTTATTGCCACATAACCGAATATCTTAGAACATCGACTATGCAATACAGCTAATTTAAAATTATAATGCAAAAATTTTATATTATGCATGTCCTAACGCAGTAGGTACCTAATATTTTAATACTAAACTGTTGAGGTATTAAGTCGCTATACACATGATTCATGAGCCAACGTGTTGATTGGTTTTTTGAACCAAAGCATCTAACGAAAACAAGATATAACGTCACTTCTGTGCATATTTATAATTTTCTAGAGCTAATTTCAACAAAAACTGTCTCGACTCGTACAGCTACAGCTTGTTCGGTGAATATTTATTGACTCAATTAATATTTTTACGTTATAGTTACTTAATCAATTACTTAATCATAAATAAATCGAGCGATACTTTAACTTTAATATAAAAGTCGTCATCCAAATATAGGTAGGCATCACCTCTAAATTAATTATTTTCAAAGCAACCTTTTTATTCATCCGCATAATTAAGTGCATCTCAAAAGTGGCCACAATTCACAATAATGCGCGTACCAAATTAAATCTCTTTTAGTGACACGTTTACCATCAAAGAAAAAACAAGCAGTCTAGATATTGTGTCTAGATGATCTAGTCGTTCTTTCTTTTCCTTATTCACCGACAGTCTATTTCTTGTAAAGAAGCTTATATTCTCTCTTCTGAACAAATTTTCGTCTCTATATGGCAGACAAAGCTGCCATTTGATTATGAGCAGCCTATTCCAACCACTGAATTAAAAAAAAAACACAAGTTTTTCTTCATTAACCTTTTCACGTAACTGGTTTCAAGTTTAAAGTTTTAGCAGAGATTACCTAATAATTCCAAATGTTAGTACCTACGACTGATTAAGTGATGCAATAAGAATAACAATGGTTTATTGGTTTATAGATGACAATCCTATCCGTATATCTAATGAGATAGATATAACACTGTCGTCAACGTACATTCCTTAAATTCAGCAGTACAGTACCTACTCACGCTGCACGTGAGCAGCTTTCACCGGTTCAAAGGCGCTGCCGCCTCCGTGCATGTTTATTGAGTTTTCCGTCACTGACTTCACGTTACAAGTACCCATGACTATTGAGTCAAACGGATCTTGTTTAAGTTTCCTTCACAAAACTAGAATATTAGCAGTGAATGTGGTCAACTCCTCCAGCTACTGTGGCCACTCTCTAAAACATAGAGCTTCTTATACTCTCTTGTTGGTAGTTTTTAGGCTAACAGTTTATTATTTTCTGAAACTGAAAGCCAAGTAGTGTAATTATTCTCAGGCAACATGAACTGTTTCTAGTTTCCAATAACTTTTATTTGCGGAAGTTTATAAACTGAAAAACAGAAATGCTTCTTCTATTCCCATTTAAGAAGAATATTTAGATGAAATAAACGAATAAGTGCAAGAAAAGCAAGAGCTTTCATATTCGTTCGTTGAATATTTATGCTTTAGCACAATAATTGTATTGTAGGTATCATTCTTTATTGTATACATATAAAACGAGAAATTAACAGATAACAAGGATAAGAGATGTATAAACGCGATCTTATCCCTAATCCAACTTATCCTATAATATTTATAGAAAAACTAAATTAACTAAACAAGACCCAATTAAAGAAGAAAAAGATACATTAAGAGTACCTTCCTCCTTATGTTTGCATGTACTCGTAAGTTAAGTAACAGACGTCACATTCCGAGTTACCAATGATGGCCGATCATTATATACAATTGCATCTAGGATGCTTCGTCATACAAATAACTAGGAACTTGCTTATGCTAATGTTGCTAATACTGTATGTAGGTACATACTATTAAACTACAGCGACCTCTAGCAGGAACGGTAGTACCGGAGGCTGTACACTGTACAAGTGTACAGTTAATCGCATTTCTAGAGCGGAGGCAGCGGCGAGGGGGACGTCCTCGCTTGGAATGCATAGACAAGACATACCTACCTCTATTCTCCCGGCCGCCACGACGTTAGTGCACTCGCTTGTACTCGTAACATCGCATCTTTGCGTTACTTGAACTTTGCATACTTAACTACTTTTCACGTTAACGGTATTTTCCATGCAATCTATGTAAGTTATGAAGATGTAACAAAATCTGTACCTACCTTAAAGATATCGCTGTAAACATATCTTAACTGAGCTATCTAATGGTAATGGATGCTGATTAACTTGGTTGCAGCGAGCTTAGGAATTCATATATTTAATAATATAAAGCTTAATTCACTTTAAACGTCTATGTCGGGTACTGCCTTTTCGCAACGTAACGTAAATATTTTAGGATTTATTTCAGGACCATCGTCTAACCCTTTAGGATAGGTTAAGATAGTTTTATAAAAATCCTGAAATATTTATTGTTTCAGAAATATTAAACAGTTTTGAAATGAAAAGTTGCGAAATGAAACAGGTTGCCAAACGTTATTCGCCGAAACATTATAAGGGTGAAGACCAAAAAGTTGCACACCGTTAAAGCTGCGTTAGCAGGTAATTATAATTTCCCTTAACTTTTTCCATTGTGACACGAAAATTATCCATACAAATGTATGATTAATGCCAAGAGCGTAGACAACGGTATCGGCAATTTTTGAAAAAAATATTAGTTTTTCTTTTACAAATATACAATTTTACTCGCAAATGTGATGAAAAACATTGTATGTCGCACGGGCGGTACTAGAATTACGAACATCGACTCATTAAAGCCCTCAGTCTTCGACTTCGGGCTTCTAATAGACTCTCGTTCGTAATTCCTTGTTTACCGCCCTTAAGACACAATGTACTATACCATCACGTGGCCACTTGCTAGTTTACCACTCTTTTTCAGAACAAATGATAGTATGAAAACTTATCGTAATTAAACAAGAGCCTTCCCAAATATTGTGTACATCACACACTTATAGGGCTCTGATGATTTGTACCATTAACCATATTTGTAATTTACAAACTGCTACTCGTGAATAATAGTAAATTTCACAATTAGCGTCAAATCAACGTTTCCAATCAATCGCCAAGAGAAAATGGAGTCTCATATTGTATATTATATTATTTCATATTTTGTATTTCAAATATTTTTGTAACTTTTGTGTGTCTATTATGTGTGTGTGTTGAATAAACTTTTTTCATTCATTCATTTCTTCATTCTTTCTCAATTCTTTACAACTTTGATAGCTTTTGACGTTGCCTAATATCGTCTTCTATTGTCCCCAGGACGTTGGCCCTGGGAATTGGGATCCAGAACTTCCCCGAAGGCCTGGCGGTTAGTTTGCCGCTGCAGGCCGCCGGCTTCTCAACTTGGAGGGCTTTCTGGTAAGTAAAATGTTTTTCCGCCACCAGTTATTAATAATATCTGAAAACACGCCAAATGCCTGTCCATCGCCCGTCAACACGCAAGACTGAGAAGTTTATAAGGTAAGTAATAAAATGAATTATTGCCTTCGGTGCATCTTAACACTTCCTTATCAACGCCTGGTTGGTAACTCAAGCCTGTCACCTGAAATTATGTATCCCAAAGTCGTTAATCCTCGAGCCAGACCAGTTTATGTTCGTGAACTGCGCATTTGAATGTTTTTCACCGCCTCTAACTCACTAGTGTATCATTTGTGTCAACAATTTGTCGTTAAACTATAAAATAAATTTAGTTGGCAGTGGGGCTTTGATAGCCACTCCCGGCCCGCAGACGACAACGCGTCACTACCAGACGCTTTAAATTATTTTATATCGACCACCGGAAAATAGTTCCCGCCGTCCACGCTTTAACACGTGGATCTAACTAAAGCCGATGTTCATTTTCTGTTTCATAGAACTGACGATTTATGAAATTTTAAAAGCTTTTTTTTTTCATTTTATTGTTTCGATCAAAGACGAAATAGAATGATAGTGTGGTCAAGCGTGAAATGTTGGAATGTTCAAAAGTTATGACAGCTTGTTTCATCGAAGTCTAAGGGCTTTTCATAATAATCTCTAATAGTTTATACTATTAATAAGAAACAGAATATAATGCTATTTTCTTCGTTAACTACTTCTTATTTGTAGAAACCTTGGTTGAGGTTTAACATTAAATACCTACATAAACAAACACAATAGGGATGACGAACTTGGTTAGAAATATATCATTCAATTTAGTCCGACAGTTCGATTATGGAAACATATGGGACACGTATTTTTTGGTTTATCAAATTATTAAAAATCGACAAAGGTATAGATCATCAAACTTCCGGAGTGGGGGCCTGTAAGGTCACTATTAGGTAAAAATCGTACTATATAGTGACTTACTCGAAACTGCTAAGCAATGTATCCACGTCATTTTTTGTTTGTCAAACAAAAGAAAAAATACGTGTACAATATTTTTTTAATTATCTAACTGACGGACTAAACAGTTTTTTTAAGTCGTCCAGCCTATTAAGTAGTAAATTTTTATCGAATCGATGTGAGAAAGAGTGTGTTTAGACTCCTCATTTTCATGATACTTTTAAACCACTTCTCTAACTCTGCAGTTAAGATCTTGCCGTCATGGACTGAAAGTAACTTCTCCCAAATTGGATCTCCAAAACAAAATCTAGCGATACTCACTCTACACATTTAGGTGTGCTCCTACAAGTCCGACTCTACGTAATGATTTTCAGTCACCTTCAGGGAACTGAAGCTTTCCTGCACAAAAAAAGCTAGCTTCCCGCTTGATTTGATGAACTGCAGAGAAAAGAATATTATTTAATTATGGCACAGATTAGATAATAGTGCAAGAATTAAATAATCTGAGGCGTTGAAGAAAAAAACCCTTTCTTCGCTTATAATTAGTCCTCTGGGTCTTCTCCATTTTTGCGCACGTAACATTCTTCAATTCTTCAACCACCAACAAATCCGATCGACTGAGATTGCTAGTCTTATTTACAATGTTCGATTTCCTCTATACAACCTCCTCCCGCATAACGACGTAGCATCAACACGCACTTGTTGAAGTAGTGTTATATGTTTTCGGTCGCATCTCTCGCTAGTTAGACGTTGGCGAGCGGCTAGAGAATGCGCCGCGCGCCGTTAGGCCGGATGCCAACGCAGCCAGACAGCCCGACCCCATTTCTGTTCTGGCTAATTCATTTAGCAACTGCAGCCGGCCTCAGCCACCCGACTCGCCTCGTGCTGTGGTCCCTCTTAGGTATATTGGGTTATAATTAGATTTAACACAAAAGTTATTTGTGTTGAATTAAGCGATTTGTGAAATGCATTTGGTGGATCCTTGTTTTATTTGTATTGCTTACCTAGAACGTTCCTACGCCAAGAGCTTTTCTTTCGTCATAGTTACGAGACTAGCGGCTAGACTCTACCAATGATCGATCCAAATAACGGAAAAAAGTATAATTGCTTAAGAAACAATTTAAAATGACGTTTTTAGTAAGCTACTATTTTCAGTTTCAACCCTAAGAAAATCTTACAGGCAGCCAAGCTTTTTAAACCAATTTTCCTTATAGCGTCAGTCGTAACTGCCGCAACCTAAGCTAATAAAACGCTTGCATCATCTACGGTATGTAGTCTCGCTGCGTCTCATTGTAATACGTGCACGTATTGTAAACGTTACCAAATAGGTAAAAGTTGTAAATAGTCGCATTCCGTGGTGTTCCGGGAACCGCTGGCGCCGCCGCCCGCCGTGCCGAGCTGCGCCTGCGCCACTCTCGAACTACGAAGCACCCTTGTTTTATAGATATCCTAAGGCCCCGTTTCTGGTTCTTAGTTAGGCAATTTAAATGTATAATTGCGAAAAAAAAAATATGCTGATTTTATGTAAAGTAGAATCGCAAGATTAACTGCATTTTTAACCGATTTCAAAAAAGGAGGAGGTTATTAATTCGGTTGTATTTTTTGTATAATTTTTTTGTTTGTTACCTCAGAACTCATTTGTGAACCGATTAAAAAATTTTTTTCGTTCGTATAGGAATACCTTCAATGGCTTCACTTAGGTCCCATAAGTATCAAATCAGGATCTGATGATTGGATCCTTAGGAAATCGAAGGAACTCTTCAAATATTGTATGGTAATTTGGACATACATATTTAGTAGTAACTCGTGCATTTGCTCTTGAAAATCATCATTTGGTGAAGTGGAACTGATGATGAAGACCACAGTTGACCACCATAGCTACTCAATAACAAGTATTTCACGGGCTGAATTTTAATTACTTTAACACAGTTGCTAAGCAATTTATGCTCGTCGTAATGCATATGGTGAAACGGAACGGGTGGTAAAGCACCAGGATTCCTCAATAATGAACGTCTCTATGTCGGAAAAGCAGTATTTCGTAAAAGGTGACGAGCAGTTGACATTAAACTATTGTCTCAGATTATTTACACAAAAAGCGTGAAAAAAAAAATTATAACAAAAATTTGATCCGTCTACAAAAAACCATGAAAATAATTTTCTGCCAGTTTGAAGTCTGTGCCTCAGCACGAGACTACTATATGTAGTCGTCTACTTCACCTGCATACTATATATTGGGCTTCAATCACTCCTGCTGGCTCAAACTGGTAGAAAATTATTTTCATGGTTTTTTGTAGTCGGTAAAAAAAATGGTTATAATTTTTTTCATTTCACGAAATTTTTTGAGTACATGCTTTCTTTATAGGTAAAGCTCTGAATTCTCCTAATCCCACAAAACCATTTCGTAGTTCTTTATGTGTTATCATCACGTTGTATGCGTTCCCCTTCTCTGATTATACAATAAGTTGCCTATTATCTACTTTGTTTTATTAACTGTTAACTCACTGTTCTGATTTGTGGTTTTCAATCAATAATTATTGATATCATGTGACGTCCACGATGGTGGACTTAATCAAAATAACAATATGAACTCGCGCAGGGAACAGCGAACAGGATGATACAGGATGGAAACGATAAGCGATGTCACTCGATTTTTAAACTATACAAGATATCGAAAAACTGGTTACTGATCCTAAAAGTGCTTCACGAGCTCTATCAAACGGTACCAATAATAGGTTACAGAATAACCTGGACCTATCTGAAAATTCAATGTTTCCAGCTTCCATACATTTAGTACAGCCACATGGCACTCATCTCTTGATAATTCCTTAAATAAGAATGTAATTTACGAGTTTATTATAAGAGTTTATTATTTAATTAAATTTTTTAACACTCCTAATATTGTTATCTAGTATCTCATTGCCTGTACTAAATGTATGGAAGCTGGAGACATTGATTTTTCGGATAGGTCCAGGTTATTCTGTAACCTATTATTGGTACCGTTTGATAGAGCTCGCTCTTTATCGTTTTCACCCTGTATGTTGGACTTCTTGATCCTTGCGTTATTATTTTCAAAATAATTTCCTGCCTAAATTTGGGATTGGAAATTTTAAGATACTCTACTACTACTTGATGGATATTCGTACTTACGTTCTCATCGCTCCGCCTCCAAAGCAATTCCCTTCGTACCGCCGTGTGTGAGAATGCGCGCGAGTGGTTATCCTGCGCGAGCGACGACCTCGCCCACCCTTAGGCCCTTCGTACACAAGGCTACGCAAATCTCCGATCCTAATGTAAACTTACGTCACGAATATATGGTAGCGCACGGTTCGTACGTACACACGGCATTGAATTGTAAGACGCGAGTTGTCTATTCTGCCACTTTAGGCGTGATGGGTCACGGCTCACAGGAACTTAATTTACATAATGTCTGACACAAGTGTCGATGAAATTATAATTTTGGCTTACTATCTTTATCGAAAGCGAAGAAATCGACGTAGAAGATACTGGGTTCATTCATGTATATAAAGAAATAAAAAGTGCAGACTTTTTGTTGCTGAAAAAGAATTACAACAAACAGATGCTAAATTTATGAATTTGAAAGCATTGTATAGGATGTCCAAAGAGAGTTATAGATTTTTTGTGGATTTACTTGTTCCACATATACACCGGAGGGACATACACATAAGAGAGTCGCCGCGATGTTTGTAGCGCCGATCACGGCCGGATGGTAGCCGCGCGTTTGGTGCCGTCGACGAATGAACAAAATGTCGGTGACGCGTGCTGTGTACGAACCTCTATGAATTTGTATTGCGGTAGTCGCTTAGAGACCAAAATCGTCGGGTATCGAAGATTTGCGTAGCCTTGTGTACGAAGGGCATTAGTGCGCGAACGCGCGTGGCGCCCGCGCCCCACACACTTCTACTGGGTACCCCCCTGCATTCCTGACTAATTTTGTAGGATCCAACCGTTGACATAGCAACGCTATCGAACACTTAATTCTCGGTTAGTACCTAAATATTGTAACATCAGAAAATTACAATACCAATGGGTTAAATCTATTTCTTGCTTGATCTGTGGCCCCTTTGATGAGCTATAAGTTACAACTTACAAGCGATAGTCTCTTTTTAATGCATACTGTTAAACAAAGACTACTTACCGCTTGTGAATTGTAACTTGCAGCTTCGTGAAATACCTAGAGCACTGATTTCATTTAACAACCTATTGTAATAATTTATTGAATCAGGCGTTACTTTGCGAAGGTTCATATCAACGAAACCTACCAAATGAACCTATTCTACCTTAGCGCGATTGGTCGCTGTCCGCAAATGATGCTGTTGATGGGACCAACCGTTTGATCAATCTCACTTGCGTTTTACTTAAATGAAGCTTAAATCATCTCATCTGTATTCGTTTTATAACGTAACTACAGTCAGCAGCAGAAGTAGATGAGCGGCTATGGTGCTCAAAATGATCTATCTATACACACGACTCTATTGCCAAGGTGTGTACAATATGAGTCTTTTTAATAGACTGTAAATCCTAAGTCCTGAACATAAATATTGCTATTTTAAACATTCGGGCGCTTTATTTTTGTGTTAATACTGTTATAAATCCATACCTATAAAAGCCCAGATTCGGCCGAGGATGGAGTATTGCGCCCATCTCTGGGCTGGCTGGCGCACCCCAATATCAGCTGCTTTCACTTGATCGCATACAGCGCAAGGCAACCCCTCACTCTCTGATTAACTCGATCCTCTTGCTCTCCGCAGAAACGTTAGCTTCCTTTGTGTATTCTATAAGATCTACAACGGGGTATGCTCTGAGAAACTCTTCGACCTCATTCCAGCTGCGGGGTTCTATTACAGGTCCACCCGTCGTAAGCGATCATTTCATCGACATCATGTTGATGAATGGCTGTCTTCGAAGGTGCGTTTTAAGCGGTCTTTTTTGCCACGAACTTGCAAAATCTGGAACGAGCTTCCCACTGGGGTCTTCCCATCGAGTTACGACCTGGGTGCCTTAGAGGCGAGTGTACAATTTTCTGCAGGGTCGACAACGCACTGGCATCGCGTAAAGCGCTGCGGGTGTCTATGGACAGTGGTGATCACTTAACATCAGGTGACCCTGTAGTTCGTTTGTCCGGCCTCTCTAATATAAAAAAGAAAAAAACCTATAAAAGCGTAACGCGACTAATTGACTGACAGACAATGTATAGCCTAAACCACTGGGTAGAGACATGAAATTTGGAAGACACATTGACTGAAGATCATAGAAGCGATATGTGAAGGGACTTTTCGAAATTCTCGCTAAGTGAACCAGCTTATTATTTTTTAACAGACTTCATATGAGTTTAGGTCTATTAAAGGTACAACTGGGTCATGGAAAAGGTCAACATTCTGTCCCCTAAACTAGGTAAAAACCTGTATCTTATGGGCTAGAGCATTTCTCCGACTTCTAACAGACAAATAAAGAGTGAGGACGGAGTTCCAGTCTAACGAACAGTACAATAAATTTACTTAAAAAACTAAAATAAAACTTAATTTAACACTAATATACACCAGCACATGCATACCAATAATTAAAATAATAATAATAATAATTGAGAAATAAAGAGCTCAAGATACATTATCACTATAAGAGATTTGTAACAGATTTTCTGTGTCACCATAGTGCAAGCTCTGCAACCATCCCCGAACCTTAACCCTGATTTCATGTTTAGTGAGGTGATAGATACCAAGCAAATTCTTTATTTTATTATATAGACGAGAGCTTTGAACAGCTGTCTGCCTACGAGCGAAAACCGAACGATATGGGATCGTTTTTGATACCGGATGACCTGGGCGCCTCTGAAGGAGAGTGTTGTTAAGTGGTAGTAAGGAATGTTGGCGAATAATCGCACGCAGGATAAACATTTGTCTCACTGTGAGTACTTGACATTCAGAATAGAGCTGATCGGTAAGATAGTCACGTCTCCTGCGATACATAACTTTGAGGACCGCTCTCTGCGCCCGTTCTGCCTTGAGAATTACAGTTTTGTAAGTACCTCCCCAAACGGGTATACAGTATGAGATAATTGATTCGCACAAGCTTCTGTAAACCAAAAACAGAGTACTCGGTTTGGCTGAGTTTCTTAGCTCCTTAAAAATATATATTAATCTTCGAAGACGTGTACATACCGCGTCTATGTGAACTCGCCAATCTAATTTCTCGTCCATATACACTCCCAGATATCTGGTGTTTGTAACCATGGACAGCGGCAAGCAATTACAGTCGGACGATGGAGGAATACATGTATGTGCTTTGATTGTGACAGCATCTCGCATAAGATTAGAGGTGTTAGGTAAAGTAAAGCGAATGACATTGGATTTATCAACATTCAATGTTAGTAGGTAGGTACGTTAGTCGATAGCCACTCCATCACACTTCGAAGTGATTGTTCAGCACTACGTTTGGCTTTCTCCTAGTCAATGTCATATATCAAGAGAGCTGTATCATCGGCATAGGTGAAAATGTCGCTGTTTGTCGGTATTGATGAGACACAGATCGTTAATGTAGATCAGGAAAAGTGTGGGGCCTAATATAACTCCGCCAATTGTAGGACGAATATCAAAATTCTTTTTTGGTTCTAAAGGACATATTTCCGAGGTGGTCCCATTGACACCAAGTCAGGATCTGATGATGGGATCTTAGAGAAATCGAGGGCAACCCTCGAATTTTAAAAGCACACCTATAGCGATTTTGGCATTTTTAACATCATGTTTTTACATTCAGAAAGTATAATTTGGTGAACTCGACCCTGATAAAGAAGACCGTATGTTTATTTGACGTGTTTTGACCGACGTGTATTTGGCTTTAATCACTCCTGCTGGCCTGTGCCCTGCAGTGGGACGTATATAGGCTGGGATGATGATGATGATGATGATGACTCCTGCTGGCTCGTGCTGAGGCACCGACTTCAAACTAGTAGAAAATTATTTTCAAGGTATTTGAAGTCGGTTCGTTTTTGTTAAAAAAAATTTTTTTCATAGTTTTTAGTGGTTTGTAGCCAAAGTGCATCTCAAAACGATTCCATTAAGCTCAAACACGGCATAGTTATATCATTTTTCAACCGACCTACCGTACCTATCGACCGACCGACCGTAGTTTTGTATGTAGTTTTTCTAAATTATGTGTATATTGCTTCTAAGTAATTTTCATTTAGGCACGTTATTTTTGCGCCACAGGCAACTTTATACACATAATTTGTACAATACAGTTCAAATTATGTAGTACAGTAGTCTTCCGGCTCTCCAGCTTTGCCCAAAGATCCTAAATCACACTGTAGTAGTTAGAGGTCACAAACGCTGTTAGTAAAAGTGCGCGGCAAGGAATGCGAGTAGCGAGGAATGTGGCCCGGGCAAGAAGTGCCCCTGCCAGGCAGCGCGCGCGCCGCGGGAAAATATTCGCAAGCTCCGGACCGAACGACGATCGTGTTTCAGACGATATAACCACGCGGGGCTTTCTTTCGAAGTTTCATGTCGGATTGTCTGGCTTTAAATATGCCTATGCAATTAAGCATTAGGTTGTATAGCTTATGATTTTCTTAAAACGATTTGACGAGACAGCGGTTTATTTACAAACATCCCTTGATATTGCAATTATGTTCTAAAGAAAATTTTCCTTCACACGAATATTAAAATTTAATTTGATTCGATAAAATTGGATTTCTAAAGTACCTATGTTTTTATGGAATGTGGAACTTGCTTTGACTTCGAATGGAAAATCTATTAGCGGTTAGTAGCGATTACCTACTCCCTATAATGAATGTAAAAACTTTGCGACTTTGCTTGAAGTTCAGCAAACTTGATTAATCAATCTCGATGGTCGAGATAGGTATCTGCCAAGCCATACAAAGTGACTAGTTTCTAATAAGATTTATGTTATTTTGTTTAGGCGTTGAGTCCACATTTGTTTTTTTGTTTCACTATATGACATAATGAGATCAAGTAGTGTGGTGATCCATTGTTGTAGACAATGCGTCTGGCAAACGTTTCTCACCGCATGTGGACATGACTCATAGAACATAGCAGAGGCGACCACTAATATGAGCCTCATTCGCTTGATACATGATGAAGAATAATACTTTTAAGTGTCGTTTAATCCACATATTTTTAACGACGTGGTTGTGATGTATATATTACTATAATGTAATTAAAGCGGTCACCTTGTTTTCGTTTGGTGTTGCAACGTATATCTGAAGACTGTGCGGCGTCCGGCCCGGCGGCTAGTGTCGCCGGGCCGGAGCGCGCGGTCTGGTGGCGACCCGCGAGGGGCCGCTCCCGCCGCTGTTAACTCTGTGTGGTCAAGTATGCAGTGCTAACTGGACCCGAGAAAGTTGTCTATTTCGAAATTGTGTGTTGCGTGAGTTCGATATGCGGCGGTGTCGCTGCGGTGCCGCGGAGTCTGGTCGGCGGTGCGGGCGTCGGCGGCGCGCTGTCTGCGCGATCTTCCGGCCGCAGAGCACCCGTCGGACCAGTCAGTCGCAGCGCACCGCCCGCTGCCTGCCGCGGGCAATCGGCCTTCGGAGCCGAATAATTAAATCGAGAAAGCGACGCCGCGAGCCGCGACCGCAGCCGCCGCCGCGGTGCCGGGCCCCGAAGACGCGGTCGCGGAAGGCGCAAGTCAGCCTTTATGGCGCTGATCTGCGCAATCGAGGCCGGTTTGCGGTGTACAAATTGCGTCGTAGCCCCGCTTGATTTTCTCGAACGCCTTCGCGGGCTGTTTGATCTTCTTGCAATTTTGTCCGATGACGACTTACAATCAAGAATTTGTTAATGTTGTACCTACGTCATAGCCCGAGGAGCCAGTTCATGTCTTTGTTCTATTATGACGGAACTGACTAACCGGTAATCTTATAATGTCAGGTATCAACCAAATCAGTTGATTGATAGTATCAAGGCACTTACAATGTCATATTCGCTCAAATCAATTGTTTTCTATTCACCCCCTAGTTTCCTTACAGTAGTTTTGTCACTCTCAACATGCTCAACAGAGAATTTCCACTGACTGGCTGCATTCACCTACTAAAGTCTGATTTTGAAGAAAATTTACAGTACAGTTGGAAATTCTCAAAACCTACTTTGTTTAATGTTTGTGATTTTTGTCGGAATATGATCATCTCATCAACATTCAACGTACTTACACCTAAAATTTCAGAAACATTAGTGAAATTACCTATTTCTTTTTAAGTTGACGTAAAGCGAATGAAGTAATAGAGCCGTCAACTGTGTCGAAGGCGAGATCGCGTGTAAATACAGATAAAAGCATGGCGAAGCTAATGTCTCTATTCATTGATTCACCGTAATTATTAGGGTTGTTAATGTTTGGTAATTTCGTGGAATCAGGCATCAAATGAGTTGCTAGTGGATATCCATAACTATACAGTTATCAATAATAATAGTAAATATCGTGGGACACTTGACACCAATGGACCTAGTCCTATACTAAGTTTGTACATATACTTATATAGATAAATACATACTTAAATACACATTAAACATCCAAGACCCGAGAGCGAAAATTCATATTATTCATACAGATATCTGCCCCGGCAGGGAATCGAACCCGGGACCTCAAGCTTAGTAAAAACTTTAAACTTAACCTGGAATTATAATAGATTAACCCTTAAACACTGCTGAGCTTTGTACCGAACAAAACTAAGGAGACGGTCCGGTTAATAAAACACACCAAATAGCTAGGATGCCACAGAACAAACCTACATACAAGCAGACCGACAGATGCTTAAAACTTATAAGTCGCCTTTTTACTTTATGTCGGTAGTAACTTAATTACTAATTAATATACTCATTTAACGTCCCGGACATATTATTTTTACAGTCGGTACTGTGCCACTTAGAAAATCGTGCTTAAAAGAAACTAGTGGTGGGAATTTATTATTAATGTTCTATTATTATCGTTGGATTTATAAGAACTAAACAGCATGTTAACCAGACAAACAACGAGTATCACCTTGACACTAATATTGCATAAGTAATAGTATGATGAACCAATAGGAGAAACGCGATTACAAGATAAAAACCTGTGTTTTTTAGAAAAATGCTTCTAAGTGGTATCTGTAATAGGCACTGCACTCAGTAGTTTTCAATATAGTACAAAATATACACAATAGAATTTTAAGACTACGTTTGCCGTGGACGTAATAATATAAAGTTAACTTTTGTTTAAACTTTACATCGTCTCTATTGGATACTAGTTATATAAAACTTATATCACGATTCATACCTCGTTGATGGTTATGCAAATATAATAACCAAATCATTTCGTTAACGTTTAACACCGCCATCGAATATTTGAGCTTTTATTAAAATCCGCCGATGCCATTGTGTTTGTGTGACGTGCGGTCCTGCTTTGCGAATTGTCGGCTCGACAGACAAACGATTCGCACTTCGCAGAATCGGTGGATATTGTCGCAAATTGCTGCTTTCGCCACCCGCTGAATAATGCATGCGATAACATAAGAGCATAGCATCACGTCCCCGCGCTCGCAGCTCGCGCCGCCCGCCCCGCTCGCGCGAACTTGCGAGCTTCAACTTGAGGGTTTATCAAACTTAAATATTTAGGCTGTGCATCCACCAGACATGTAGGAGGAAAAAATCCACCTATAGAAACTCAGCACCGAGTGTGACAAGGGAAATGAAGTACTTAATCCTATTTGTGGACTTTTTCTTCACATAACACTTCGTTTCCGTGCATATTCCATTTATGGTGGACGCAATCTTTAACCTCGGTCACAAACACTTAAATAATTTTAGACTTCTGAATTACCTAGTTGAAAAACTTTGCACCTAATCATCAAGCTTAGTGTAAAGAAAGTTTTGTGTTGCGTTTCATATTTTGGAAAGGATTGGAATTTTCCACTAATAATGTTTTGAAATCCAACCAAAAGATCTTCAAAGAAACCGGCCAAGAGCGTGTCGGACACGCCCGAAATATGGTTCCGTAGCCATTACGAAAAATTTAAGTAATATTTTTCAAAGGATTTCGCATTTTGTACGGAATATTCCAAGTTTAGGTATATTTTATACCTTAGGCTGCTATTTACTCTTAAACTACTAATAATTCTCAAGAAAACTTAACCGTTATAGTTTTCCTTGCAAGTTTGATATACTTACTATGATTCTCTCGATTTTAATGAAAATTTGCACTTTAAAGTGGAATATTTTGCAAACAGATTACTGAATCGAAAAATCGTTTTAGCAACTCCCTATTGGTTTTAAAAGACCTATCCAACGATACCCCACACTACAAGGTTGGATGAGATAAAAAAATCACCCCCCCCCCTTTACGTCTGTGGGAAGGACTCTAAAAAAATTGTCTAACAACTGGTAGCATGGTGTACGGTTGTGTCACTCTGAAGATGTGCTCTGTTTGAGTTCGAAATGCGTCAGTGTAGTGTGGTGGTTGTGATAGATGGGTTTGTGTGATTTGTGTGTGTTCTTACAGTGTGGAGGTGGAGGAACTGCATGAACACGCATTCTTTGCATAAGCTTAGCTATCGTAAGGTCGCGGGTGAGCAAGGAAATTCTTTTAGTTCATTGATATGGACCTCCGCAAAGTAACGCCTGATTCAATAAATTATCTAAAAAAATTGTTTTAGAATTTTTTATTGTACCATTTTGTCGGTATAGTTAACATATTAATCCGTGCAAAATTACAGCTTTCTAGCATTGATAGTCCCTTTGAAAAGCCGCGGACGGACAGACAGACAGACAGACATGGCGAAACTATAAGGGATTCGTTTTTTGCCATTTTGGCTACAGAACCCTAAAAAGTGTGAACTCAATATTTTAGACTATCGCGGTCATTACTAATTTTATGAATTAAATTCGGGTTTTGTTCCGCGTACCTTGATTTTAGAGCAGCTCGATATTTCGCCACAGTTGCATGCGCCATGATCACGAGACCGACATGAGCGTCGATCAAGGTACGTGGAACGAAACCCGAATTTAATTCATAAAAGTGTGAACTGTCTTACCTGGTTGGAGCTTTGAAGAATTTCAACTACCGTTGAACACCCGTGTGTTACGACAATCGACTAATACGTTTGGCGATTTAAAATCTCAATCACCACCACCACTGCAGAATTGGAATAGCTTTAGTTCATGGAATTAGCCTTAGATTTTCGTAACACAGGAGATATAACAGTTTAAACGCTCCTCACCAACCTATAGCTATGTATCATAATCTAACCGTTAATTCTTCACCGCACAGTTTCTTATTTCCAGATCCACTAAAGATTTAAACCTTGGAACTAAATCGTTTCGGAGTTAACACACGTGTTTATAAATTAAGTAATCAATCAATAAAGTTAAATCTTTATGTTGACGTCTCGTGAAAAGCGTGGGAAATGATACCGCTCACAACATCACAGTTATTAGTAAACCCGTTTGTCCCCAACTCGCCGCCGCCACTTTACGAGATATACACTAACTGAAAGTTACCTAACGCTTATTAAATTTGTCCATACGCTTGTTATCATATCCTTACACAACGACTTTCCAAACTTTCACATGCTCATTCTCTCCTTTTGAATCATCTCAACGCTACACTGCTGGGCGTAATGTTTGATATTTATTTGCTACAGCTTGGAGCGGAATTCAGTTTAGCTTGTCAATATTATTGATAGTAAAAAGGCGCGCATACTGACAAATTCTGCCTCTACATTCTGCATGAAGGTCCTACCTGGTAGAATCTACCAAGTGGTGGTTCGCTACACGAATTACCTCTGCGAACATTGACCTCCCCTGAAAGGAGCCGCTCTGAAATGTAACTGGCGGCGTCGCGTTTGCTTTAAAAGGCGGGTGCCTCACACCTCTTTGCAAATGGAAAGTCAGGATCGTAGTTGGTCTCGGCTGGAGATCAGGTCCGGGCTGCAAGGCGTCGTGTGGGGTGGCCCTGGCGACGTTTCCCACAGCGGCGGCTCCACGACCAGTCCGTCGGAATGTGGTCGCGGCACCGGCCCGCACTTTCACCAAAACAATTCGTTAGTGGCCTCTTTCGGCATCGCACCGCACTCCGCACCCGCCACCCCGCCACCCCGCACACGTGAAAATTAACAACACACTGATACTTGACTCCGCGATCAGTATTTTGGATACCGGGGCCCTTTAATATACCACGCCGACGAGTCCACACGGCTCAGCTAAACAAGCACAATGAACCCGTTCCAAACACGCGCTCCATCGATGATCTCGTTGGTTTCGATCAATTCGTAACTATCAAGTTTTTGGAAAAGTACGATCCACAAAAATTTTCAGGTTAACGAAGCTACTCGTGGATATTTTACCAATTTATAGCTGTAGGTACATATATGCACTTGTAACTAGAACCAAAGCAATTTCTATAAGCATTATAAACCCAAATTGATAAGTACACATTTATTTGCAACGTCGCTGTATTTAAAAGTAACACCCCTGACACGTAATCAATAGTACCTAAAAATTAACGCCAAGTGTAAATAACAGCTACTACTTATAAAATTTTAGTAAGTGCTCTGAAAAATGTACCTACGCTAAAAGAGAAAGCTAAAGCTAATCTGAAATTCGATACAATGCCTACAAAAAGGCCGTGAAAATCCTGCAAAAAGGCCAACTACTTAAGGGTAAGCTCCTGGTAGCTCATGAGCAATGTCTCGTTAGATGGCGCTGTTATCAATAGTTATTTTTTCAGGTTTTTTTCGTAAATTATGAAGAATTATTTCACCAAAACTAATGGCGGGAGTATCTAAGCGTAACCGATTTTTTGACCCCACACCGAAATGAAATATTCCGCCAAAGCCGCAAACGAGGTGCTTTTCTTTGAACGTCAATTGCGGCCGTATACGGACACTAGGAGCTCACGCACACACTCAAATAGACAGCGCCAGCTAGCGAAAGTCTATTGCGACACTTAGCTACCCGATCGGGGTACTCCTTCGAGTAATATTCACATTTTTTTATCGAGTCACGAAATTTTGTACCAACTGTACTTTACTCGAAAATTTTACTACGACCTATAAAATCTATAAGTATTTTATTGATAATTAGAAGCAGGGTCTTGGATAACTGTTCGCATATTATAATACGAGCCAAACGCCTTTCAAGTGTTCATTATATGTGTACGATAAATTGAGAAATTACCGAGATTCTGACCACGGTTTCTTGTCTTGGTTGATGGTCTTGCTATTATTCAGGTTATATTTATAGTTACTTTTCGTAGTTACTACCATGCTAAAGTGGTCATGGTCGTCGGTAGAAAATCAGTAGCAAATCTACAGGACGAGTTTCTTGGGAAAATAGTGCGGAGGTTTGTCCTTACCTTCCACGCCGCAGAGCTGGAGTTTGGAATTCGTAGTTGGCAATAAAGAGCGCTGCCACCAGGGCTCTTAGTCACCTTGTACGACACGCACAGGAATGCACAGGCAATCAAGTTTATCAAGGGCATCCGTAAGGCCAAAGTCCCTTAAGACACTGTTACACATGCTCTTTAGTAGCAAGAAAGCATGCTACTATTGAGCAAATGCTAGCTAGTAGCATGTGTGAACAGGACATGCTACTATCGAGCATGCTTATTAGTGGCAAGCTCGAGACGGTGTGGAAGGGGGAAAGGTATTAAGCAAGTGTGAACGCGTTTGCTTCAGTCCAGTAACGAGCATGTGTAACAGTGCCTTTAGACATACCTAATATTTTATGAACAGTGCTTCGTGTAAGCTCTTTCTATCAAAAGAAGTAATAAAACCATACAGAGTTTACTATCCTAATTATCATCATCATCATCACTCAATTTCTGTGGTAAGACTTTTAGTAGAGAATTAGTAATCATAAGCTGCTAATATCAATTATTAATAAGTTGCTAACCATGAAAAGAGTTGACGAAGAGTTTATCTAGGCTTCTGCATCTGGATTTCTCAGTTCGTATATATAATTACTAGCTTAATCCCGCGGCTTCGCTCCCGTTGAAGAAAAAAATCTACTCTGTAGTGTAGGTATTCGAATTAAAAAAAAAAACTTCTTGCACCTCTGCGATCCTCAAGGAATACGTTTGCCAAATCTCATGCATTTTAAGGCCATGTTTTGCCTTTATAGGTATAAATAAATACTTACGAAATACTTACATAACAGCAAAAGTTCACCCACTCGCCGATAACTGGTATCAAATTGCGGTAAAAAATTATCCCGTGCTAATTTGTACCTACTTATATAAATTGATTTTGTTAGGATATCATAACCGATGATTTGGCACAATCAGCAGAAGACTACGAGCAGTTCCAAAATCATCTACACTCCCTTTGTTACCTTCGAGTCGAAAACAGTTGTCGATTCGTATCATTTATCTACCTATAGTAAGTATTATCTGCTAGGATTTTTTCCGATCCAGCAGGTTTGTAGTCGTGCGTACTGGATTATTGGCAGTGTTTCCTTTGGATGTTCGTGCGATGGAACTATTGCGTTTTTTTTTGCATTAGTTCCTTTACAAGACTTGAAGGAAAAACTGCGTTTATTTTTTTAGCCTTTGTTCCTTTCGCAGTAGCATCTTCAGTTCTTGCAAAGGTACAAAGGCGGAAAAATCCCGCAGTTCTTTCTTCAAGGTCTTGTGAAGGAACTAGAACTACCGCAAATAATCCGTCGTACTTGCAGACTACGGGCACGTTCAGTTTAGCTGACACGTCATCATCGGAGACAGATGTTGCATCAAACCTAATTCGAAGCAGTCAAGCTCATAGGTAGCTGAACAGTTTAATACTTTGTCACAGCAAGCTACAGTGCTAAAATGAGCATTTCTAAAAACGTTTGTACATTTGATTTGCGACTCCGATTTGGGTAAAAATTTGCAGGTAGATAGAGTGAATCGTTCACTCTGAGTTTAAATAACATAGTCTCCCGAAATGTCCCAATTATGGAAAGTTCCTTTTTTGTTACCGCAAATCCGTAGTTTTGGTAACAAAAAAGGAAATTTCCATACAAACCAATTGGGACATTTTGAGAGACTATGTTATTACGGCTCAGTATCGTTCACTCTACATACCTGCAATTTTTATCACAAATAGGAGTCGCAAATCAAATGTACAAACTTTATTTAGAAATGCTCAAATAGTTTTACATGTCCTCAAATACTAAGAGTAAAAAGGGAATGTCTTTACTTTGCTACTTTTTGAGCGCTCTTTGCCTGTAGTATCTACGGCTAACTAGTCTGGTTGACCGGGCAGGGGTATAATTAATTTGTAATTTTCCCGCTGGTACAGTAAATTCATATCCCAATAATCATGCCAATTATTATGCATTATAAATCAAGTAAGTATTTTGGAAACAATATATCTTTAGACACGAGTAATATTTACCTCGACGTTTCGGCAACATTACAGTGGCCGTGGTCACGGGTAGACTGAAGTGTGGGGTGACAAATAAAAATGACCAAGTGCGGGTAGTTCGAAGGACTCGCGCTGCTAGGCAGACTTGACACCCCACACTTCAGTCTACTCGTGACCACGGCCACTGTAATGTTGCCGAAACGTCGAGGTAAATATTACTCGAGTGTGTTAGCGTGATAAGTCCTGTGCGTGGTATTTTGATTAATTCCAGTTTCTTTTAATTATTTTGTTGCTCTATTCCTCTCATCTGTCGAGCACGCGAGCAGGCTGCAATTACCAGGCCATCACTGCCGTTCCGCCTGTGACAGTTGCAGTTCTACCATACAATCTTTTCTTTGGGGTAAGTAAAATGCAGTACGTCGCATTAGACAGCGTTTGAGAATAATTATCAGGATCAGAGGGGGTCAGGTCTGCTAGTGAACAACGTCGGCATTAGATTCAGCTAATACTTTGAGAACAAAAAAAAGGTATAAACTTTGTGATACAAGTTAAATATGCCCGCTGTCCAGTGAATCAACAAGCCAACCGTACCACTAGCAATTAAATTTTTTTGAGCTTTACTGTTAGTCAGTATCTAGAACCTACAGTATTTAATTTTGCCCTAGGTTTCTCTGCTGTCAACCGTGCGGCACAGTTAGATCTATGTGATACGTTCCTACATAATATAATAACATGCAGTACACGCCCTCCTCCACCCCTCCTCCTACATGAAATAATATATATATCACACAATACCTAATAATAGTTATATAGTAGGTATTTGTGACAGCTAGTCGAGCTTGTGTGACATATACTATACATACATAGTAAAATATTGTTTTACATGGAAGAGAAAGAGAGCGGGCGTGTATGTAAACTTATTGTATAGATATTTCACATGGACGTAGTTGTCGGGCACGGTTCGTAGCGCAGAAGTAAAGTAAAAAATATTGTTGTCAATTTATATGAGGTTCCGCAAATTAACAAGTTCTCTGTCCCGAAGCAATGTGCAGCGTTCTTTTGACACGTCGCCATAGTAATGATAAGGTAATATAATATCCCCGTAGCAATTTTCATTGTTTATCTAAATGTGGTTCAAGAATAAAAATAATTATTATAATGTATGTAATAAAGTTTATTATTTTTTCGAAAGAACAACTCCATTATTTACATCACTGGTCATATGGCACATGTGCCTCATGGACGCACCAGTAAAGCCACGCATCAAGGGTCAAGGAACCTGGTAACACCGAAACCACTCAATATTCAAGTATTTATTTCATTTCGTATTTGTTTCGTTGAGATATGTATGCATAGGAAAATTCGTGTCTAGATTCCTGTCCAGCGGTGGTGTAGGGGTTATAGCACGCAGCACGGATTGCTGAGGACCTGGGTTCGATTCCCAGCCCTGGTCTCTTTTTCTGGTTTTTCTGTGCATCCATGTCTCAGTTTGTATTTTCGATATGGTTTCACGGGATACCCGTAAAAGTAACAAATTTGGAGTTGAAATAAAAAATACAAAAAGACTCCAAAAAACCAATCATAGCCTATAATATAATGCAAACTCAAAATCAAACATTATTATGATGCCACTATAATGAAAGCAGTGACGCGAAAGATACAATTTGTAAGCGGAGATCTTATAAAACTAGCTACTAGCCGCGTGCACCTACCATGCAATAGTCCTAAATACAAAAGTCAAGGTATCAGAAGCTTAAAAATATATAATTTGTAATAATAGTCACACATAATTAAAAAAAAGTAAGCTCACAATAAAAAATTATCAATATATGAACTTATACCATTCTTATGATTTTGGTTCTTGATTCTGGGTATCTGTATGCGATGTCATTTTACACGAGTTTCCTTTTCTTCTGTAAGGCAACCTGACAGTTCAGTAGCACTGACACTCGAAAAAGAACGCCATACTATCTACTACAGTTATCGCGGCCGGCTCAGTCAAGAATGTATCTAAAGCTAGACATGAGCAAAGTCTAAACATGAGTGATATTAATCTCGATATCGATTGTCAATATTTAGTCATCCTGTGACATAGAGCATAACACTAACTCGGTTGTTAAAAAAAATGAACATATAATAATTCTATTTTTTTTCTACTACAATGTTTATGTTTCACGCAGAAGAAGATTAAAAACTATCGCGAAAAGACTTGTGCTAGCACGTTACTAGTGACAAAACAATAAATAAGTTTCGGAATAAGATGTCAAGTAAACATCGATCTATGCGATCTCCAGGGTGAGACAGCTTCGAAGTTGAGTGTCATACTTCCTGGCGGTGACATGGTGTCGCATGGAATTCACTCAAATCAAAAAATGTAGGTACAGTCACCAGCATTAATATCTACCACAGCGGAGCGTGCAAAAATATCTGACAGGTCCTTCCGGCCCTAGAAATAGAGTCGTGTCAGATATTTATGCACGCTTATTGTGTCAGATATTGGTGCTGGTGACTGTACATGAAAAAATTTTTTAGCAAAAAATGGAACCGACTATAAAAAAAAAACAAAAAAAAATCAACTAGTTTGAAGTACTATCTGGCGGACTTTTCAAATTTCTTGTAAATCAGAAAAAATGTACGAAATTGTACGCTATAGTTAAAAAAAAATGAACGTTCAAGTTCTAAAGCGCTTATATAAGGTGCCCATTGGATTCGACAGATTGGGATTCCGATTTTTTACTTATAAAAAATTCGACTGCTTCATAGTAAAATAGATAGCGCCCGCCAGAAAGTATCTTTATTACTACCGGTGTACTACTATTACGAGTAGTACTATTATTAGTAGTGATTAGTAGTACTATTATTACGGGTAGTATATTTTTTAAACTAGCGCACAAATTCGTAAATTCTTCGTAAATTTTTTTGATGTGAGTTTGAATTCCATGTGACAATATGTCACCGCCAGGTAGTAAGACACGAAGTTGATTATGATATATACTTGTGTGGTACATACTATGAAATGAAATTTATATTTCTTCATAACTTAAACGTAACCGGCGATTTTTGATTTTTCTAATCTTCGCGCCATAAGAGCTATCTGCAAACTAAAATTCAAGTTTCTAAGAACTAGAAGTATCCTTATAGATTCCTCGGTTACGATAACTTATATGAAAACATGTTTTGTGTCAAAATGGTATGAAATGTTGCCAATACACATCAAAACGTCGCAGAAAGTAACGCATCACGGAGACTAGGATCCAGGAAGTAACCTCGTACTGTCCAGTAAGTAAATATGTAATATGACAGTAACGGGCTCCTTAAAAATTTTGAAAAAAGCACGCGGGCTTTTACATAACCATCATCAACATCATTTTATCACCTAAATTATCTACATCACTACATCATCATCGTGATCATCATCTTTATCATTATCTACATTATATACATATCTGCATCATCATCATTATTATCATCATCTACATCATCATAATTTAAAATTGAAATTTAAATCATTTATTCAATAAATAGGCCGCATGGGCACTTTTACACGTTTATAATGATCACAATCAACCATTTACATCACTTTCATCATTTACATCATTTAACATCTGCATCATCATCCATCATCATCATCTACATAATTTACATCACCATCATCAATATAATTATTACAACTTAATTATCTACATATCATTGTCATCATCAGCTATATATCATCATCTACATATACATCATGTGCATCGTCATCATCATCATCATCTACGTCATTATATTATCATCTACATCATCTACATCGCGTCATCGACAATCATCACCATCATGAAATGAAATAATGAAATTTTTATTTCGCAGGAACATACACAGGTGTTACAAATATTACCATGTCAGAAGATATTAACATAAGTACATGTCAGTTTGTTCTGCCCCAATATCATCATCGTTTTTCAGCATCATCACATCATCATCTACATAATTTACATCATCATCATCAATATCATAATATACATATCTGCTAATCATCATTATCATCATCTACGTCATCTATTTATCATCTACATTATTATAATCATCATAATTATCACAATCAACCGTCATCATCATCATCATTCATCACCACTGTCAAAATCATCAATCGTCATCAATTATCATCAATCCGTCAACCATCATCAATCGTACATCATCATCATCGTCACCGTCACCATCATTATCTAATCATCAACACATATACATATATATATTCATTATCATCAAATTATATCACATGACTAACAATCATCTAATCATCATAAAAACGTTGTAGAAAGTAACGCATCCTAGAGACTAGGCTAGTAGTGTCCAGGAAGTAACCTCGTACTGTCCAGTAAGTAAGTATGAATCCCATTACAAATTAAGTTACTTGATATGTAATGGAATTTCATACTTACTTACTGGACAGTCACGTGTTCAAATTAAAAAATTGGAACCGTCACAAACAGCACGCGAGCTGGAGGCAGTGTTGGCGTAGTTAACTATTTTTTAAATGGGACATGTCGTCACCATCACTATCATCATTATCATCATCAGCATCACCATCTCATATACCTCCATATCATCACATCGCATCACTATCAACATCGTCATATTCATCATCAATACATCATCACATCATCATATTACATTACATCACATTATCATCTCATCATCATCACTATCATCATAATTTTTCATCATCATCAATTTTGTAAAGTTCAAACACGAAGTGATAGAGAGAGACTAGGTCATAAAGTATAAACTTATTTGATTGAGTCATATTAATAACTTCACGTCCTTTGCCACTCCGCAAACAAAGTGCAAGACAACTGTGTTTGTGCGACACATGTGTGTGTGTCATGCAGTAATCTCCCTACTACACTTTCATCAAAAGTAAATTACATATGGTAAAGGCCTAACAAATAAACATATTTTGGTTGTTTTTGTTCTGTGATATTTAATCGTCACTCAGAACCAACACACATACATACAGAGCAACAAATTCACGAGCTGCATGACAGTCATGTAACAATTAATAATTTATCCTAACATATTAAACACAATTTTGGTCGTTCGTTTCTGTTATAAATAGAAGACTATTTTTTTGTACCATAAAACCGTCCAATTTGCCTTGATATTTATTTTTCCGCGGAGTTAAAATATAAGCTGTAACAAAAAGGCCTTGGCAGGATAAAAAAGGTCAAGTTCGAGTCGGACTCGTACATACGAAGGGTTCCGTACGTACAATGTTTTAAAACAGTTCACTAATAAGTTTTAGCTACGCCTAGTAACCAAAAAACGCTGGAAAAAAACACGTTTCTGTATGACAACTCCATTTATTTTTTAATTTTACTTACTTTTTATTTGTATTTGTTGTTATGGAGCCACAGTAATACCTACATAATCTGTTAACATTTCAAGTGTCTAGCACACAAAATGTTGCCTAAACGGGGTAGGCAAAGCACACGAAACGTTACAGTTCGGAGCCACTTTTAGCAATTTTAGGTTTTAAGTTTGACAAAAACGGTACAACAGTGACAGGTTGCTAGCCTGTGGCCTACGGTCCTCAGTCGCCTCTTACGACATCCACGGAAGAAATGGAGAGGTCTAATTCTAACCCGACATCACACGGGTAGCTATTACAGCTCAAGAGATAAAGCCCTGTGACAGACGGATGGACAGACAGACAGACAGACAGCAGAGTCTCAGCAATGGGTCCCGTTGGCCTAACCATAAAAACTAAATAATAGTTACGAACCAGTAGAAGACAGACAGACAAACACATAGACAGACAGCAGAATCTCAGCAATAGGGTCCCGTTGGCACCCTTTGGGTACGGAACCCTAAAAAGGAGAAGCAACTCCCGTCAGGAATAAAGAAATATTCGATATAAAGGGAAAAGAAAAGATTTATTCGTGACAACAGGGAAAAAAATATACAAAAATGATTTAGAAATGTGCATGTCACAAAGTGGTCACAAATCAGTCAATTTTGTTTTATTTTAGATATTTTAAAAAATGTCAACTTGGGCAAAGTTATCTCAAAGGTCAAAGTTGTACGGTTTTATAGTACTTTATATATATGTACCCCTATTATCTCATCATCTGATATTACTGTAGTTTCATTCGACAAATAAAAACTTAAGATTGGTTTTTTGGAATCTTTTTGTATTTTTATTTCAATTCCAAATTTTTACTTTTACGGTCATCCCGTAAAACCTAAATTGAAAATACAAACTGAAATATAGATGCACAGAAAAAAACAGAAAAATAAGACCATCACTGGGAATCGAACCCAGGTCCTCGGTAATCCGTACCGCTTGCTATACCGCTACACCACTGATGGTCAAAAAATAAAAACTACATACCTGTTGGTATTCTTGTTTTTAGAAGCTCCACTAAAATTTCCACCCACGGAACGCTAAAAGAAAGATGCCTACGAAGATAATTTCGTTGTGTACATCATATTTATTAGAACAAACTTTATAACACAGCGTTAATAAATAAATCAAACATAGTTAATCAGTCAGATATTCCTTAATTTCTTGCATATCAACATTCAACGTTTCTTCTTTTCTTCTCCTTGAATATTGCATGACAGCACCTAGGCTACTTCAGCAATATAATGATTCCAGGCAAAGTTATATGCAGTTAGTTAGCATTGAATCTGAAAGGAATTGTGTATAATAAATACAGAAATAGTATTAGCAGACAGACTATAAGATACTTAGGTGTACGAATAAAGTGACCGATGCTTTTAGTTACCAGCATAAGGACGTAAATCAGACTATCAGTAGGTAAATCCCCTAATGTACCTACATACTGTTGCACGCAACTCTGTCAGCGTAGAATTCGTTTATAGCTATTCCGCGGGAATATTGCGATTAAAAAAAACTACCCTATGTTTTTCTACGGGACTCAAACTATCTGTATCCCAAATTTCATCCTAATCGGTTCAACGAATTAGACGTGAAAAGGTAATAAAGAAATAAACAAACAGACTAACAAACTTTCGCATTTATAATATGAGTGGGATTATTGTCTTATTTTAAGTCATCATCATCATCATCATCATCATCGGCCTATCTTAGCCCACTACTGGACATAGGCGTCTCCAATTGCACGCCACTGAGCACGACCCGCCACTCTCATCCAGTTACTGTCAGCTACCCAGTGAAGATCATCGCTCCACCTAGTCTGAGGGCGTCCCTCGCCACGCTAGGCTTTTTACTCGTTTACCTTAGCAGTTATCGGTTCTTCGGCTGATATGGCCGGCCCACTGCCACTTCAGTTTGCTTCAGTTTTAAGTAATCCTATAGAAATAGACGGACGGACAGCGTAATATCAAATTATCTGAACTAAGTCTTTGTGACAAAGTTTCTCCATGTCTTTCATTGAATAAAGTTAGAATTCGGCAGCGATGACATACGACCATCATCATCATCATCATTGTCATTAAGATCGGTTTGTGAACAATACTTATCTTTTTCAAAATATCCTGATATTGAATTTAGATTTTTGCTATTCCTTTCTGCCTGCATGTAAAATTTACAGAGATTAGTGATATGGAGATAGAGTTGTAAGATTAAATATATAACATTGAATACCCTGGGTATTAAAAATAAACTGGCCAAGTGCGAGTCGGATTCGCGCACGAAGTGTTCCGTACCATTATCTATACAACATTAGACATTAGCAAAAAAAACTTAAATATTTGTTTTATTCTGGTTTGAGTATTTGTTGTTATAGCGGCCACAGTATACATAATCTGTAAAAATTAAGTGTCTAACTATTACGACTCAAGAGATAGAGCCCTGTGACAGACGGACGGACAGACAGACAGACAGACAGCGGAGTCTCAGAAATAGGGTTCCGTTGGCACTTTTTAGGTACGGAACCCTAAAAACTAAATAATAGTTACGAACCAGTAGAATTTTATGTAGGTACCTACATAATAAATCCCATTTTTTCCTTATCTTAAATTTCAGCTTTTTAGGATAAAAGGTTTGGTGTGTGTGTTGGTAAACAATAATTAAAAAAATAGGACAATGATGTAATGTTCACTTCGAAACACAGACAGACAGACAGACGGACAGACAGATGGACAGATCAACAGACGGACGGACGGATGAGCCGACGGAAAGGTACACAGACAGACTCACATACGCATAAAATTAACAACCTGTGTCACTCCTAACAGAGACAAATCTAACGATACCTCTTCTGATCTCTTTATCTCCTAACATGAGCTATTTCTCAAGACTCTGCTTCTAATTATCATCATAGTAAAATTTTCGACTAAAGTACAGTTGGTACAACTTTATTCACCATCATCATCATCATCATCTCAGCCGTAGGACGTCCACTGTTGGACATAGGCTCACCCACAGACCTCCAGTTGCTTCAACTGGCAGCAGCCTGCATCTACCGCGAACCTGCGGCTTTAACCAGGTCATCCGTCCATCTTGTTGTGGACGTCCTACGCTGCGCTTGCCGATCCGCGGCCTCACACCGAAACTTTTCGGCCCAACGGCCATCCGCTCTCCGTGCTATATAGCCCGCCCATTGCCACTTCAACGAGCTGATTCGCTTGCTATGTCGGTGACCCTTGTTCTTCTACGTATCTCCTCATTTCTGATTCGGTCCCGTAGAGAACCCAAGCATAGCTCTCTCCATAGCTCGCTGAGCAACTCTGAGCCTATTTATAAGGCTAAAGTAAAGCACCACGTCTCGGATCCATATGTCATCACTGGACAATAATGATGTAGTGTTCATTTGAACACAGACAGACAGAAGGCGGACAGACAGATGGACGGATCGACAGACGGACGGACGGATACTTGCTAAGATGCATCAAGGCCTTGTTGCATAGCGTGCGAAAGAAATGACCATACATACGCTCCAAACCATAACCCCTGCGTTTCTCACACTTATAAATAAAATGAAAAATCTTGAATCACTTCATAATAGAGTACATACAGTACATACTCGTACATATGCAGACAGACGGTGGGAAGTGACTTACTTCTATGGAGTGAACATGTTCACGACGCTACTAAGAGTTAGGGAAATTTGGTATGTTTTCGTAGTAGGTTGCTGCAGACCACAAGTTTGGTACACACGATAAGCCATACTTTGGCCACCCAGTAGGAATGAAATTCTTACAGCCTGCCTCTGGTGTTCTTGTAACAAATATTAATGTTTCTGAAAAAATGATAAAATAAACATACCCGTGTATCCAATTACATAGGTATCTTTTCATATCGAATCGTACATACATAAATAGTTTAAGAGTTGCACTCTTGCTAATTTCCTCTCGTCCGCCAACTTTTTGACTTCTTGATTTGTGTTCAAACCATAATTATTCAAACATAATGCTTTTGAATATCAATCTCATTGACTTGACGTTGTGACACAAAATGTATTATAATGACGTTTAAATTTTACTTATTAGCCAGTTATAATAATAAAAAAGGTACGAAACTACTTCGATTGTGAAAACCTTTTTATTCACCGAGCCTAGATTTAGCGGCCGTAAAAATGCCGTGATATGTAGGAATTTATTTGAGCCTCACTGTAAAACTTGATATTAATACATACACATGCAATTTATGTTGAATGTAGATTATTTTTTAACTAATTAGTTTAGTGATTAACACTAGCACCTTTTATTGTGAGAATAATATGCTTTATTAAATTAGTGGCGCTACTGTCTACGTAAGAGTAAATAACTAATATCTGTTCAGAATTTGTAAGTTGATTTAAACCACTTGTCTAAATCGAAGCACCGCATTATAATGTATGTAAAGTATGCAATGTTATAATTTTTGCCGAGGACTGGGTCTGTTACTTAAATAATTATTATTTTAAATGACAATTTTAAAAGTAACTTACCTATTTTTCGTCTTACTTACAGTTTGTGTCCTTGCATTAATCAGAATAATAGTTTAGGCGTTTCAACTTCCGAAAATAACAGATTTAAAACAAAAAAGTAAATACTAGACTCAGAAACTTGAACTTGATCTCTCAGTGATCTCATGCTTTCTCATTTAGTTGTCGTATTATCTGAGCCAAAGGTGATGGTCACGTGACCACACGAAATAGTCGATACCTATTTATAATAGTTGATTTTGTGACATTGACTCACGCACCCATATAAAATGTCACTACATGTTCGCTGCGAACATGTCAGTTGTACTCATACAATGGTAAAATGCATCAAAATTTACTGCATCACGCTGCACTTTTGATGCAATAAAGTACTTTTTTTGGATTTTGCTTGAAGAGCATATCCATAATTTACTATTCTCAAAAAATCCTCTAAGAACATGTCCGTGGAAGCTATGCGGGGTGTCGTAGGTTTGTATGGAAGAGCAACCCTTTAAAGGGATCCACGTAGTTGCCAGAAGCTATTTGCGGCTTGCTGCCCTATTCTATTCGAGCTATCATTAGAGAATTGCATAATTCAAAATGATTTGCATGTTGTCATATGG